>NW_006921811.1:3422471-3447546 GCF_000298275.1 Orycteropus afer afer | reverse complement strand
GCATGAGTTATGAGAAGCCTCTAGCTCCAGTGGGTTTGGAATAAGAGGCAGAGCTGAAGCCCAAGGTTGAGAGGCCTTCACCCAGCCATAGAGCTGGCACTCTTAATTTGTATGTCTAGCCTCTTAAACTGTAAGAGAATGAATTCCTGTTTGTTAAAGTCATTCACTCGGGGTATTTCTGTTATAGCAGCCCTAGGGAACCAAGACACAGACTAAGACGAAATAGAAACAAGGCCTGGTGGTCTGCTTACAAAACAGCTAATGAAAACCTTATGGATCACAATAGAATGTCGTCTGAGCTACTTGGTTTGGAGAAGATGGAAGAGGAAGGGGAGGAGTGAGAGGAAGATGGGAAAAAGGAAGAAGAAAAGAACAGCTCAGTGATCACCCCCTCCTGAAAGTTCTATGAACTGGTTCCAGCCTCTTAATGGGACCCGCTTGCCCACCCTCTAATACTCACTGAGCACAGGAACCCTACCAAGGCTGTTAGGCTTTGTGAGAAAATGGAACATAGAGCATCTGGGTGGAACTTGGCATTTAAGAGATGCTCAATGAGATGGTGACGTGATCATGCTCAAGGCATGTGGGTACCCTTGCTGCCCTCCAAAGACCAAGGAGGGTTCTGCTTCTTCCAGCCTCTGTGCCCAGCCCTCCCTGATGAGTGAGCAGGAGTAGCTCAGGCCACTCCTGTCTGCTAGCTCACACTGTTGCCGGTTCACTTCTTTAGCTATTTTCCTCTCTGTCTCTTTCTGTCCCCTCCCCTGGCCCATCCCATCCCCTCTGAGCACCAAGGATTGAATTAATTCTGTGCCTGCACTCCTGACACATTGTCATCATTGGATTGTACAAGGTGCCTCTCCCATTTGTACTGATCTGTTTATCTTCTTTTATCCTCAATTCCCACTCTCATTCTTTTTGTCCTGCAAATGCTCTTCCTCTAACTCTGGCTGCACTTACACTTAAATGCTTGATAAATGTCATTGAATTTATCTATCTATTTCTCTGTCATCTATCTTTAGCTATCTCATTTATCTATCTAATCTATCTGTCATCTATATATCTCATCTACCATCTATCTTTATCTGTCTCATCTATCTATTTATCTATCTCATCTATCTATCTATCTATCTATCTATCTATCTATCTATCTGTCTGTCTATCTATCTACCTACCTACCTACCTACCATCTATCATCTATCATCTACTTATCTATCATCTTTACCTTGGTGAAAATATGTTGACAGTGTTCTTTCATCTTGACACAAGTGGTGTGGTAGTTAAGTCTGTGTGTCAACTTGGGTGGGCCTGGTTGAGTGGCTGGGCAGCTGGATGTAGTATTCCCCATGATGAGACTGGCAATCAACTCCATGGTGAAATCTACTGTGAGCAGCTAACTAGCTGCCTTAGGGATGTGGTCTGCTTCCTGTGTATAAGGAGAAGCCTTGGGGAATGGTATCTAGCTTATGGCATACTTGAACCCTGCATGTACTCATGTTGATGTTCAGCAATCTGCAATTCTCTGTCGACCTTGGGACTTTCAGTGGACTTGAATCAATGGCCTGCCATGTGGTTTGGCAACATCAGGACTGTGCCTTTTTACTTGTCAACCTTGGGCTTGTCAGCCTCAGTAGCCAGCAGCTGTCTGAGTGAAGAAACACCTCTAGCTTCAGTGGGTGGGATCAGGAGGCAGAGCTGAAGCTCAAGGTTAAAGGGCTTTCACCCAGCCCCTACAGCCGGATCTTTGAACTTGGACTTAAAGACTCCAAACTGTAAGAGAATAAACTCCTGTTTGTTCAAGCCATCCCATGTGTGGTATATTCTTGTCAGAGTGGCACTAGGGAACCAGAACAAGTGGCACTGGGCTACACAGTTCATTCTGTGTTTTACTTCTCTTGGCACCACATTTAGATTTGTACATCTGGTTAATTTTAGATGTTACAAGTGGCTTCTCCCACTGTACTCCTGTCCTCTACCAATATCTTTGCTCCCATCACTCTCATTGGACAGAAATCCTTTATTTTATATAACTGGATCCATCTTTTTCTCCTCACTTCTTGTGCTTTGGGGGTCTTGTCGTTCCCCAGCCCAGGTCACATAGATATCTTCCTACACTGTCTTCTGTTGCTTTTAGTTTTATTTGTCATGATTAGGTCTTGAACCTGGCCAGAATTATTTTGCACATTTCCTGTTTATTTTTCATTCTCAAAGTCTTTAATGACTAAAAACATCAGGAATTGTTAACCAGTAAAACACGATCTATTTGAGCAGGAGAAGAACCTTGGTGGTGCAACCGTTAAGCACTGGGCTACTAAATAAAAGATTGGAGGTTAAACCTACCCAGAGGCTCTGCAGGAGAAAGACTGAGAGATCTGTTTCCATAAAATTACAGCCAAGAAAATCCTATGGGGCAGTTCTACTCTGTCACATGGGGTTGCAGTGAGTTGGAAGTGACTCAACAGTACCCACCACCACCACCAACATATGAGCAGGAAGGAAGAGGAAGCTTCATGTTGTTAATTCTCCACTCTGCTGAACTCTTGAACCTATGTCAAATCAATGGGCAGCCTTCCTGGGGAAAAACTGACAATCAATTAGCACTTCCACTAATTGGGACAGGAGCTCTGGTAGCATAGTGGCTAAGACACTTGCCTGCTAACCAGACGGCTGGCGGTTCAAGCCCACCAGCCACTCCTCGGAAGGAAGGTTGAGCAATCCTACTTCCGTAGTGATACTGCCTCGGAAACCCAAGGAGGGGTTGCTATGAGTCGGGTTTGACTCGACGGCACATAACAACAACAACAACAACAACTAATTGGGACAATGGGAAGAGCTGGAAGAAACAGCTCCAGTGAAAAGCTCAAACTTGAGGTGGGAGGAAGGCCAGCCATCAAGCTCAGCAGCCTTCTCCTGGATCCCTTCTCTTATAAATACAATCCCTTTCTCCCCTCTGGATGATCCAAATGGTCCTACTTAAAATGCAGAAAGCTTCTTGTGGACCAGCTCAAAGGCATCTAGGACATGGGATCAACTTTGAAGGAAGTTGTGCTGATTGCTTGGAGCTGGACAGTTGCAGAAGCAGGCGTGGACCAAGGGCCTGTCTGCCCCACCCAGAGTGATTAGTCTTAGGATGACCTGTCATCCCAATGGAGCTGAGGGTGTAGGAGAGTAAGGTATGAGCAGAATCTGTATCCATCAGCAGTTGGAATAGTGTGGTAAGAATGTGTTCACAGTTCTTACACCGAAAAATATATTCAGCATAGAAACTGGATCAATACCTCATTTATGTCTGGACCCAAACATTTGAACTTGACATCTAAAGGCACCCATGTTTGGCATCTAGTCCAGCCTCCCTCCTGCTGATACTCCTTCTAAACCCCCAGTACACGCTGCTTCAGCTACCCTGGGCCACTCGGCAGTGTCTGAACACAGAATTTACTTCCATGCTCTGAGGTTTGTTCATGCTGTTCCTTTGGCCTTGCATGGTGTCCTTGTCCATCACAATGGACGTTCTGCTCATGCTTCAAAGCTGAGGAAGCCTCCTGGGAAGATTCCTGCAGGTGAAATACCCACTCCCTTTTATGAGTTTCCTTTCAATTTTGTGCATCTGAGTTGGAGGACATCTTATGCTCTGTTTGGTGTGACAAGCCCATGGGTTCATGTCTGTCCCGCTCTCCTGTAGTCACCACTCTTGGCTGTGAACTCCTGTGGGCCACCACAGGTCTTATCATCAATATGTCACTAGCACCCACCCTGAACCAAACCAAACCAAACCAGCCATTGAGCCAGAGGTCATCTGCCTCTTGATGACCCCATGTGTGTGAGTAGAACTGTGCCCCATGGGATTGTCAATTGTGATCTTTCACAAGTCGATCATCAGGCCTTTCTTCTGAGGTGCCTTTCTGGATGGATTCAAACCACATTCACACAGCACTTAGCAAATTATAAGTCCACAGCTACAGTCCAAGCTTAGACTTCCAGGCACAGTATTTTCCTGTGACCCTAAAGACCAACCCCTTCCCTAAGAACCAAGTACATTGAAGAGAAGGACAGTCTTGGTGGTATCTAGCTTTCCTCTCCTCCTCCCTAACTAGAGGAGTATGGTGTAGTAGAAAGAACAAGTTGCACTACTTTTTGGAGCCTTGGTTTCCTCAACTGTAAAATGGAGCTCAGAGTGGTTCCTCTTCACAGGGAGCTGAATAAGCCCCAATGAGGGGAGCTGTGAAAGCATCCGGCACAGTGTTACTGTTCCTTTGACAATGCTGTTCCCTTGCCCTCAATGACCTTTCCTTCTTCTCGGCCTAGCAACATCCTACTCCTCTTCCCATCCTCAGGTCAGGAAGCCTACCCCGTGGCCCTACAGCCTCATGGTAGTGGTTCTCTCAGTCTCTCCACTGTAGGGTCATCCATAGGTTCCTGTGTTGTTGTTGTTAAGTGCCGTCGAGTCGTTTCCGACTCATAGCAACCCCACGCACAGCAGAACAAAACACTGCCCGATCCCGTGCCAGCCCCACAATCCCTGCTATACTTGAGCCCATCATTGCAGCCACCGTGTCAATCCATCTCACACATGGGGTCATCAAGAGGCAGATGACCTCTGGTGGTGGTGTTAGTTGCTGTCAATTTGACTCTGACTCATAGTGAGCACGTGTGTACAGAGCAGAACTGCTCCACAGGGTTTTCATATGAACTTTCAGAAGCAGATTGCCAGGTCTGTCTTCCAAGGCAATTCTGGGTGGGTTTGAACTCCAACTTTTTGGCTAGGAGTCGAGCAGAGCCTGTGAAAGTGTATCTTACCCATACGGGTAGAGCAGGTGCCATGGCCAAGCCACCTCTCTATTTCTGTGTCTAGCTCAGTGCCTGCTGCAGTGTAGTGCCTGAGAGTAGATGAGAAGTTTGTCCAACCTGTCAGTCCTGCTGGGCAATGATTTTGATTCTGAAGAGTTCCTGATGCTGAGTGGATAGGATAAAATCACGCTGGCTGCTGTGCTGGCCAAACTGCTTTGCTTCCTGGTGAAGGCTGAGGACACATGAAATCCTTAGGGAGAGTTTGACCGTGCTCCCTGTCTCCCTAAATTTCACCACTGGGAGAAGGTCTGGAGTGGATGGTTGAGACCAGCTGGGTTCAAATGCTGGCTTCATCATTTCCCCGGAGGGTGACCTGGGGAAGTGCCGGCATCTTTCTGAGCTTCAGTCTCCATGTCTGTAAAGGGGGGTCATAAGGACACCTCTTTCTAGCAGGTGGAACTAAATGGAGCCTGGCACACAGCAAGTGCTCAGTAAGTGCTGGCCTTATAGTGGCACATCAACCTTTATGGATTAAATTGCATCCACCAAACAAGTGCTGGAATCCTAATCCCTATACCTGCGGAGGCAATCTCATTTGGGAATTTGGTTGTCTTTGTCATGTTAATGAGGCCACATCAGTGTAGGGTGTGTCTCAAACCAAGTGATTTGAGATATGAAAGGAGCAGATTATGCAGGCAAGCACAAATGAGAGAAGACAGATGCCACATCACATGAGGATCACCAGGGAGCTGAGGAACAGAAGCTGAAGAGAGACCAGGATGTGCCTCCAGAGCTACCAGACAGAGAAAGCCTTTGCCTAGAGCCAACACCTTGAATTCAGACTTCTAGCCTCCTAACCTGTGAACAAATTCATTTCTGTTTGATAAAGGCACCCACTTGTGGTATTTCTGTTAGAACAGCACTAAGTAACTAAGCCATCAGTGCTATTAACTCCCAAGCTGTGAGATGGGGGTGGTGTTCTGGGAAAACAGGAAGGACTTCCTGTCCTCTTGGATTACTCAGAAGATGGTGGCATAGTTCATGGACATGTGAAGCTTAGTGTAGGCAATGTGTGGCTTCTCCATGGAATTCGTAAAGGCAGCGGGAAGATCAGAGTTGACAGAAGAAAGGGTTTGAAGTTATTTTCCCTACAGTAGTCAGTATATTACTGACCCCTGGCTCTTCTGGCTTTGAATCAAGTTGAAAAAGCCATTTAAGATTTGAATGAGGTCAACTGAAAAGACAACTTGTGATGTTGTGACTCCTGCCAGGCTGAGGTGCCTGTGGGTAGGAGTAAATGAGTGTGAGGCAGTTAATGTTGCTCATATGTAGTCTGAGATGCTTTCAGAATTGCCTAGTATGTCCACCTCCCATCTCCTAGATTGAGCAGCCTGCAATGAGAGGCAGACAGTGTAGATGTGGAAGACAGTGGATCAGAGGAACTGGGCTTGATGCTGACTGTGGGACTTCAGGAAATTATCTCTACTCCCTGGGCCTCAGCTTCCTCATCTGTAAAATGGGGACCATGAGAAAGCCCACTTGAGGGTTGGGTGAGGAGTCCATGGGTGGGGCAGTTAATGTCCTCAAACACTACCTGAATGGAGTCTTAGAAGCAGAGCTTGGTGGTCTACTTCCCAAAACCAGCCACTGAAATGCCGTGGAGCACAATTCTACTGTTTCACACATGAGGTCACTATAAGTTGGAGTCAACTCAACAACTGGTTGGTAGGGTTGTGTGAGGGTGATGCGAGCACACAAAGCCATGTGCAGGGAGCCTGGAACTGAGTAGCTGCTCAGTAACTGTGAGTGCAGGAGTGGTGGCTGTCATGTGGGCCTGTGGCCAGGGCTGCTGGGGGGTGGTCTCAGAAGGATACTGATGTGGGACTCACTCAGGCTTGCAGCAGAATTACTGGGTGAGCAGTTGAGCAGAGAGAATGAAAGCGGTTAAACACCCCCCAACATTTTGTAGATTCTCACATTCACCAAGTGGTCTCACTGGTATCATGGCTGGTGGGCACTAGAGCTTGGAAACTTGAACTTCTGTGAATGCTGCTGCCTGCCTTGTTGTGAGTAAAACCCTCTAAAGTCCTTGTCTTTTGAGCTCTTGCCCTTAGCCAACTCTCTGGCTTCATTTTCTACTTCTTGCATCCTGCTTCTCACTGCACCAGCCACACCAGCCCAAGCATGGGGCTGCCTCAGGGACCTTGCACCTGCTGTTCTCTGGCCTTGACAACTCTGTGCCCAGGCTGCTCCCTCCCTTCACTCAGCTCTCTGCCCAAATGTCCCTTCCATTGAGAGGCCTTCTCTGACCCAAATGCAAAACCCCATTGCCATTGAGTGAATTCTGACTCAGAGCAACCCTTAGGACAGAGAACTGCCCCATGGGGTTTCCAAGGCTGTAATCTTTATGGAGGCAGACGGCTTGCCTTATTTTTCTTTTGTGGAATGGCTGGTGGGTTCAAAACTGCCAACTTTTCCATTGGCTTCTGAGTGCTTTAACCACTGCACCACCAGGACTCCCTCTTCCCTGACCACCCCATCTGAAATAGCACCTCTGCCTCCTCTTGTTGGCTCTGTGACCCTGAGAACACAGGCTTTTGTTCCTCACTCCATCCCCATTGCCTGGTACCTGGCACCCACTTAAAAAATCCAAAGGCAACCAGTGGCTGTGTAGTCCATTCTGGCTGATGGTGACCCACGTGTGTCAGAATGGAATTGTGCTGCATTGGGTTTCCAATGGCTGACTTTTGAAAGGAGATCACCAGGCCTTCCTTCTGAGGCACCTCTGAGTAGCCTAACCACCAGCTTTTCAGTTGGGAAACAAGTGAGTCAACCATTTGCACCACCCAGGGACTCCCTGGCACACAGTAGGGGTTCAATATATGTGTTGAATAAATGAGTGAGTGAATGAATAGATTACCCCCCCCACCCACACACACACACACACATACTTGCATTGAGTCTGTTGGCACTTTCCATTGTTGTCACCCTGGGACTATCACCCTACTTGTTGTGGTCATGACGATGATGAGGAGGGAGTTGAAGGCACGCAGGGACACATGGAGTTTGACTGACATAGGGACTTCTTGTTGTCATCTGCTGTCAACACAGCCCTGACTCACGGTGATCCCGTGCACAACAAATGAAACACTGCCTGTTCCTATGCCATCTTCAGCATCACTTGTGGGTCAGACTTGTGAATTGCAGGGTTTTCACTGGCTCATTTTCAGTAGATCGTTTTTCAGAAGCAAGCCTTTCTTCCTTTTCTCTCTTAGCCTGGAAGCTGCACAGAAACCTTTTCTGTACCACAGCAATGCACAAGCCTCCACGGCGATGCTTTGGCTGGGAATCCAGTCCAGGGTTTCCACATGGAAAGCACCAATTCTACTACAGAAACACCAATACACTCCTAATGCAATGACTAGCCCATTGCAAAACTGACAAGCAGGTTGCAGGCTTCAGACTCTAATCTAGGCCTACCTTCTGTGAGGAGCAGCCCATTCCCTTCCAAGGCAGTCCACAGCATTTAGGGGCAGCTCTGGGATGGTACAGGAAGGAGAAGGGGAGAAAAGGTCCCAGGCAAAGGACAATGTTTCCTCCCTTAGGGAATAGTGTGAGTTCCCTATTAGAGAAGGTCAACCTTGCTTTATGAATCACCCTTCAGCAGGCTGCAGAATCAAAGGGGAGCTTGGGGGAAGGAGACCCTTGGCCAGTCCTACCTGAATGAATGGGAACAGGAGACCAACAGCAAAGTTGGAGAGCCAGTTGACGGTGCCAGCGATGATGAAGGCAGCCTGCCGCTGCGACTGCTGGAAGAACTCGCCAGTCAGTATGAATGGGATGCCACCTGCAGTGTCAGAGCCAAGACAGAATTAATCATCCCAGAGAGCCATGCTGCCAGTGTCCCTTCCCATATGCCAGGCTGTAGAGTGGCCAAGTGGCAGAAAGTGCTCTTGTGATGGGGGCCAGCTCTGACAGCCTGAGTGAGACCATGGCTGTGACCTGATCCATCCTCTCCCCTCTCCAAATACCCTCTGACTTGTGCCCTGATCCACCACAAATTGAATACTATATGGACACATTAGGAGCTCTGGTGGCATAGTGCCTAAGGCATTTGACTGCTAACCAGAAGTCTGGTGGTTCAAATATACCAACCACTCCTTGGAAGGAAGGTTGAGCAACCTACTTGCATAGTGACACCACCTTGGAAACCCAAGGAGGGGTCACTATGAGTTGGATCCCACTTGATGACAGTGAGTTGGTTTTTTTTTTTTTTTTTTTAATGGACACATTAGACTTACAAGACAGCTGACCCTTACTGACTCTATTAGGTGTCAGGTATATTCACAATTTGGTCATTGTCAGCTGCTGTGGAGTCAGTTCCCCACTCACAGTGACCCTCTCCACAGTAGAATGCAGCATTGCCCAATCCTGTGCCGGCCCCAAGATGGGCTGAGCATGAGATGATTGTGAGCCATAGGGTTTTCACTGGCTGGTTTTCAGAAGGAGGTCTCCAGGCCTTTCTTCCTAGTCTGTCTTAGATTGGAAGCTCTGCTGAAACCTGTTCAGATCATAGCAACATAGAAGCCTCCATGACAGACGGGTGGTGGCAAGGAATGAGGTCCATTGGCTGAGTATTGAACCCGGGTATCCTGCAAGGAAGGCAAGAATTCTACCACTGAATTACCACGGCCCTGTACACTATCTTCAGAATAACAGAGTCAAGCAGGTGTTGGCTGCCATATTCCCTGTGTAAGAAAACTGAGGCCTAGAGAAGTTACATGATTTGCCCAAGGCTACCCAGCTGGTAAGCAGAAGGTTTCGAACTCAGGCTCAGGGCTCTGGCCCCAAATCTTCTGCTAATCGTTGCTTGAGGGAGGCTGGAAGTCTTTGTCTAGCTTGCTCTCCATAACTCCCTTGATTTATGTGGGTCCCACCCCCGAGTCCTTAGCATTTCTCAGATAGGGACATCAGTGGCATTTGGGTTGGACAATTATTTATTTTGTGAGACTCCTGTGCAAATGCAAGATGTTTATCACTCCTAGGCTCCGCATGCTAGTCACCATGACAACCAAAACTGCATCCACACATTTCCAGATGTCCTTGGGGTACCATATTTGGCTGAGTACCGCTGAGGTCTGTGCCCTTCCTTTCCTGCCTGCCCTGCTCAGTGAGAGCCAGGATTAGGTCATGTGCCCAGACTTATGACTGGGGCTCAGTATGACTGCTGGGGTCCTGTTTGCACCTCCAACCCCAAGCTTTCCCAACTAGAGTCACCACCCGGCCAATGAGACCTACCCTGTGGTGTCCAGAGAGAAGACAATATAGGTAGTGGAAACACAATCTCTGAGGTACCTTTACCAAACTCTAGGGTGACACACACGGTTTAGAAACTACTAGACAGAGTCATTCATTCCCTCAACATTTGACAATTGTCTCCTGGGCTGGGTCAGTCCCACAGTGATGGATGAGAGCAACATTATCCCTGCCCTCAGGAGATTCCCTTGCTTGGATGGGAAAGACAAATCTGCTTGCTTATTTAAATGTGATTGTTGTTGATGTTAACTACCGTCAAGCTGGCCCCTGACTCATGGTGACACCGTGCTCATGTGCCATCCCTATGATTTTTTGCAGATCAGACTGTTGTAATCCATAGGGTGTGATAAGCATTCTAAATGAAATGCACAGGACAATGGGAGGGGTTGGTGGAGAGCTCTCTGGGGAGGTGATGGTGGAGCTGAGGGTTGAAGGAAGAATGCCAGTTTGTGAAGATCCAGGGAAGATATGCCACTTCCGATGAGAGAACAGACATCCTGAAGAGCAAAAGGGATTCGGCTGAGGTTTAGAAAAGGAGTCAATATGGCTGAAAAGCTCAAAGAAGGTAGAGATGAATGAGAAGATGAGGAGGTAAAAGTGAGCAGGACCATTGAGAAGCCTCTTATGTATCCAGGGGAGGGATTTGCTAGTGAAGAAACCCAATAAAGGATTTTAAGCAGGTTTCTAATTCAATCAATTTGCATTTTATAGAGATCATGGATGTATGGAGAAGGGAATGAAGGGTGGTAAGAGTGGATGCAGTGGCTGTTGGGGAGCTCCAGGATGGGGGTGATAGTTGTCTGGACCAAGATGGGAGCAGTGGTGATAGAAGGAAAGGGGCAAACCAAGACATCTTGACCTGATGAATGAAGTAACAGTTTTCAGTGTGTGTGCTGCACATGACCACAGTCAATTAGCATCAAGACATTAATCAAGACTCAACCAAGCAGTGCAGCCTCCTGGAGCCATAGAACCAGAATGTGCACCCTTGTCAACATACTATGCTGTAAGCAAGCTTTGGACTCCACAGACTAAAAAATGACACTGAATAGACCATCTCTTTACCTCCCACTAGACTGTGAAGAGGAGCTCTGGTAGCTTAGTGCCTAAGGCACTCATCATTTCGGCTATTGGGCCAGTCCATCTCAATGAAGGTCTCTCCCTTGCCCTTGGAGGCCCTCTGCTTCAGTAAACATGATGCTTCTCTCCAGCCATTGATCCCTCATGGTGATACGGCCAAAGAAAGCTATTTGGATAATATTCTGCTGCAATCCATAAGGTTTCATTTGCTAGTTTTTAGAGTAAGTAGATCACCAGGCCTTTCTTCCTAGTCTGTCTTACTCTGTCCACCACAGGTGACCCTGCATGCGGCATAGCTTCCAGCATCATAGAAACATGCAAGCTGTCACATAAGACAAACTGACAGACGACTGGTTGAGGCAAAGAACAGAACAGCGGAGGGGGGCAGAACACCAAGAGAGGCATGGTCAGATTTGTGATTTGGTCCAGCTCTCCTTGATGTGGAGGGGAGCATCAGTCAGCAGAGCAAGAGGGTGGAAACAGAGAGGCTGCTTAAGAGACAGTAAAGAACTTCAGAAAAATATTAAAGAAATGTTGGCAAACAAGCACCTCTTGCCTCTTTGAGTCATGATCAACCACACTCTGGTTCTAACCTGAATTTGCGTAGGATTAACCAGGCAACCTAGTTAAGTTCTTTCACAAAGTCTCACCCACTGAAACATAAAGCAATTCTCCCTCTTGATTACCAATTAGTATATGTTGACATAGACTTTATTCTAGTGGGATGTCTTTAATCTGTGCTTTTAAGTAGAATTTTTAGGCTTACACGTCGCCATACTAGAGCGTCTGGGCCCTTTTGGTCTCATAGTGTTGATTACTGAGGAGTACATCCCTCTCTGGCATTCTTGTTCACTTTATAGGCCTGTTTATTGTGTGGCTGAAAGTAGTTCCTTGGGGGTGGGTTCAGCTCTAGACTCGAGGGGTATCTATGAGCCACAGTCTTGGGAATTCCACCAATCTCTATCAGACCAGTAAATCTAGTCTTTTTTATTATTATTATTTTGAATTTTGTTCTACATATTATTTTCCCCCTTTCTATCTAGGACCTTCTATTGTGATCCTGATCAGAGTGGTAGGTAGTGGTGGCTGGGCACCATGTAGTTCTTACAAACTCAAATATTGTGAGAGTGTAAGGGGAGGCTGGGGGTCCCTGGATGGAACAATCAGTTAATGAGCTCAGCTTCTCACTGAAAAGTTGGAGGTTCAAATTCACTCAGAGGCATGCTAGAAGAAAGATCTTGTGATATACTTCTTAAAACCCTGTGGAGCACAGTACTACTCTGACACACGTAGGGTTGCCTTGAATCAGAGTTGACTTAACTGCAACTGGTTTTACTAAGGGGATACCATTCATAACCATATCAGCATATCAGATGTAATCAGGACTGTCCCAGGAAAACCAGGATATATGCCCACCTTACTGATGAGGGAATTGAGGCCCAATTCCTTTTAGCTAAGGTCCCACAACTGGTAAAGAAGTGGAAGATATGACATTTGAACCCAGGTCTACTGGGCTTCCATGAAATCCAAGTGCACATCTTAAGCAAAATAATATTTACCAGGTGTTGAACATTCACCACCTCTCCTGTGCAGAGTTGCATTAATTAATCCTAATGCCCTTAAGACTCTTTCTGGGTAGGTGTTATCCCCAGTTGAGGGAATGAAGGCACAGAAAGGCGAAATGATTTGCCCAAGGATATTTCATCTAATACATGGCATGGATGGGATTCCTTCATGCCAGATAACAAGGCTGAATGAGGGAGCACAGAAGATGAAACCCATGTTTGTTGTTGTTGTTAGTTGCTGTAGAGTGGGGTCCAACTCATAGGGACCTTGTGTATAACACATGAAATGTTGTTGGTCCTATGCCATCTTCATGATTTTGGTATGGCTGAATCTCTTGTTGGGTCAACATATCTCATTGAGCATTTCCCTAATTTTTAATGAGCCCTCTACTTCACCAAGCATGGTACCCTTTCCTAGCAATTGGTCTTTCCCAGTGACGTGTCCAAAGAAAGTAAGCCAAAGTCCCACAATCTTGCTTCTAAGGAACATTCTGTCTATACTTCCTCCAAGAATGATTTGGTCATTCTTCTGACAGTCCAAGGTATATTCATTACTCCTCGCCAACACTTCAATTCAAGTGGGTCAGTTCTTTGGTCTTTCTTTTTCATTGGCCAGCTTTTGCATGCGTATGAGGTAATCGTAAAGACCATGGCTTGGATCAGGAGCACCTTAGTCATCAAAGCGACATCTTCACTTTGTAGAACTTTTAAAGAGTCTTTTACAGCAAATTTACCCAAGGCATTATGTCATTATGGGGACCCAGAGAATATTGGAATAGTTGATGTGTGGTCAAGTTGAAGTACTTGGTGCAGGTGCAACCTCATCAGGCTTGGTGACTTTCTTCTTTTCTTTTTTACTTCTCTCGAGAGTTTCTCTCAGAGGAAAAGTGAACTTGATTTCTTTTCAGAGTCTTCCTCATGCTTACACTGCCCATTCTTGATGCTGTTGCTGCTGTGACTGCTGAGATACAAGCTTCCCAGGATGTCTAGGAGGTTCTCTACAGACCGAGTGGCCCCAACCATGCCTTCATTCCAGGCGTGGATGGAACAAATTGGCATCCATCCAGCTGAATGTTTCCTGACCAAAAGCCTGACGTCTCCTCCAGGCTCACTCAGCCTTGGATTCCTGAGGGTGGGAGAAACAAAAAGCTTCTGATTGAGTGATGACTGATGGACATCTGCTCATTGCCTGGGATTCTTCCACTCTCTGAACTTGTAGTCTTTCCAGGAAAGAGATTCTGGGTCAGGCCACAAAGGAGGAAGTGAGGGCTGCCTACAGTGCCTGAGGGAACCTGCTCTCTCTCCAGCCTCCTGGAGGCCCTCCATGTGGCCTCTTCCACTGGCCTTCCCTTCCTTCTCCTCCCACCTCTGTCTGCCTGAAAAACTCTTGCTGCTGCTCCCGTTAGTTGCCACTGAGCTGCGAGGAAACCAATTGCTAGAAAAGGATACCATGTTTGGTCATTATAACAGAATGAAACATTGCTGGGTCCTGGGCCATCTTCATGATCGTTGGTGTGTTTGACTCCATGACTGTGACTATGTGTCAGCCCACCTTATTGAGGGTGTCCTCATTTTCACTGATCCTCCACTAACCATGATGCCCTTTCCTAGCAGTTGTTCTTTCCTGATCACATGTCCTAAGTAAGCGAGCCTAAGTCTCACCATCCTTGCTTCTAAAGAACATGTTGGCTGTGTTTCTTCTAAGACTGATTTGTTTGTTCTTTGGCAGTCTAAAAAGGATTTTTTTTTTTTTGCCAACACCAAAGTTTGAATGCATCAATTCTCTGTCTTCCTTTATTGTCTAGCTTCCACAATGGGGCGGGAGGCAGGACCCTACCCCCAGAGCCAGGAAAGGGAGGCAACACTGGGGACCACAAAGTGACAGGATCCAGGTAGGAATTAGGTGAGGGGAGGGCACAGAGGTTTCCAACAGCTAAGGGAGACAAACTTGTCTGTCAGTTTGTCATCTTGTGGGGCTTGCACATTGCTGTGAGGCTTGAGGCTGTGCCACCAGTGTTTCAAATGCCAGCAGAGTTGCACATGGTGCACAGGTTTCAATACAACTTACAGACAGAGACAGACTAAGAAGAAGGAAGAAGTCATCCACTTCTCAAAAAACTGGCCAGGAAAAACCTCATGAATAGCAGAGAAACACTGTCTTATACATTACTGGTAATTTTATGAATAACCTGGAACTTTGTCCAACACAATGTTTGAATGTACAAAGTATCAATCTAGGAAAATTGGAAGTTGTCAAAAATGAAATAGAATGCATAAAGATTGATATCTTAGCCATTAGTGAGCTGAAATGGATTGGTTTTTGCCATTTTGAATCAGACAACCATATGATCTACTATGCCAGGAATGAAAATTGAAAAGGAATGGCATGGCATTCATCATTGCAAAGGATCTTTCAAGATCTGTCCTGAAGTACAATGCTGTCAGTGATAGGATAATATCCATTGCATACAAGGAATACCCCTTAATACTCTATTATTCAAATTTATGCACCAACCACTAAAGCAAAAGATGAAGAAATTGAAGATTTTTATCAACTTCTGCAGTCTGAAATTGACTGAACGTGCAATCAAGATGTGTTAATTATCACTGGTGACTGGAATGCAAAAGTTAGAAACTAAGAACAATCACTGGTAGTTAGAAAATTTGGCCTTGGTGACAGAAATAATGCTGGAGATCGCACGATAGAGTTTTGCAAGACCAACAACTTATTCATTGCAAATACCTTTTTTCAACAACAAATACGGTGGCTATACTTGAGGATTTCACCAGATGGAGTATACAGGAATCAGATTGAGTACATCTGTGGTAAGAGGCAATGGAAAAGCTCAATATCTTTAGCCAAAACCAGGCCAGGAGGTGATTGTGGAACAGACCATCAACTGCTCATATGCAAGTTCAACTTGAAGTTAAAGACAATTAAAACAAGTCCATGAGAGTGAAAGCATGACCTTGAATGTATCCCACCTGAATTTAGAGACCATCTAAAGAAGAGATTTGATGCATTGAACACTAATGACTATAGTCTTCAGTATGCATTACACCTCAACATAAAGAATACAAATATTCCCACAAGTGGACCAATAAACAACATCATGATAAATGGAGAAGAGATTGAAGTTGTCAAAGATTTCATTTTACTTGGATCCACAATCAACACCCGTGGAAGAAGCAGTCAAGAAATCAGATGTCGTGTTGCATTGGGCAAATCTGTTGCAAGGGACCTCTTTAAGCAAAGATGCCACTTTGAAGGCTAAGGTACGCCTAACCCAACCAATGGTATTTTCAGTTAGTTCTTATGCACGTGAAAGCTTGACAATCAATAAGGAAGAACTGATGTCTTTAAATTGTGGTGTTGGTGAAGAATACTGAAAATACAATGGACTGCTAGAGGAACAAACAGGTCTGTCTTGGGAGAAGTGCAGCCAGACTGTTTTTTAGAAGCAAGAATGGCTAGATTCTGTCTCATTCATTTTGTCAGAAGGGACCGGTCCCTGGAAAATGATATCATGCTGGTAAAGGAGAGGGTCGGTGAAAAAGGGGATGATCTTCAATGAGATGGATTGACACAGTGACTGTGACAACAGGCTCAAGCACAGCAAGGATTGTGAGGATGGAGCAGGACTGGGCAACATTTTGTTCTATTGTTCATAGGGTCACTATGAGTTGGAGCTGTTTTGGTGGCACCTACTAACATTTTCTTCCTTTCAAACAAACTTAGAGCAGAAAGCATGTCATGACTCCTCAAAGATGTCACTTTGAGGACTAAGATGCTTTTGACCCAAGCCAATGTCTTTTCAATTGCCTCATATGGATGTGAAAGCTGGACAATGAAAAAGGAAGACAGGAGAAGAATTGATGCATTTGAGTTGCCATGTTGGTAAACAATGTTGAACATATTGTGTACTAGCAGAGAATTGAACAGCTCAATCTTAGAAGAAATACAAGCAGCATGGTCCTTAGAAGCAAGGGTGGTGAGACTGTGGCTGCTTACTTTGGACATATTGGCAAGAAAGAACAATTGCTAGAAAAGGGCATGATGTTTGGTAGAGGGCCAGTAAAAAGGAAGGCAAGGGAAACCCTCAAAGTGATGGAATGACACAATAGCCACATCCATGGACTCAAATACACCAATGATCATAAAGATGGCACAGGGCCATTGTGCTATAAAGTCCCCAGTAGTTGAAGCCAACTTGATGGCAACTAACAACAACAAAGAAGTCTACATCCTAATCCCTGGAATCTACGAATAATTTACTTTACATAGCAAAGAGAACTTTGCAGATATGATTAAGTTATGGATCTTGGGATGGGAAGATTACCCTGGATTATTGAATAGGGGGAAATATAACCACAAGGATCCTGAGAAGAGGGAGGCAGGAGAGTCTGAGCCAGAAAACGAGCAGTGGTGGTTGGCACAGAGGTGGAGTGGTGCACTTTGAAGATGGAGGAGGGGCCCATAACCCAACGCATGTGGGCAGCCTCTAGAAGTTGCAAAAGGCAAGGAAATGCACTCTCCCCTAGAGTCTCCAAAAGGAAGGCAGCCTGGCTGACCACAGAACCATAAGACAATGGATTTGTGTTGTTTAAGTCACTGAGTCTGTGGCATTTTCTTTACAGCAGCCATTGGAATCTAATACAGATGCCTGAAAGATACTCTTCACACAGACATGGGGGTTAAGAAGGTCTTGGCTTAAGTCAAGAGTTGGGTGTGAGTGGCTCCCTGGCCTTCAGAGGTGCGTGAGCATAGACATCTGAGCTTCCTTGCTCCTGTAATAAATGATTCATATCAGTTGCCCCTGTTGTTTTAGCTCCCCCTCTTTTTGAGCTGAGTCCTGTAAGTGTAATATCCTAATACAAGAGAACAATAGTTTTAATCTTATATCCTTTTTTACTGCAAACACTTTGAGATGCAAACATGGACTGTTGGACCCCAAGGATCTTCTTCACGGAAGTCAGTGGAATGAGGAAGGAGATGAGGGTCCATTGAGCATTGACTACATACCTGGTCTGCATACTTTATGAGAATATCTCATTGAACTCTGCCAGCAAACTGTCTGATGCCCATTTTAGAAGTAAGGACTAGAATGTCAGAAAGAGCGTGGCCAATTAAGCTGAACTTTCTGACTTGAATCCTGGCTGTGTGACTTTGGAAGAGCACCTAACCTCTCTGGGCCTCAGTTTCTCCATCTGTGAAATGGATAATAATCACATAGGAATGGGTACATGCAGAACACATACTACCTGGCACACAGCAGACATTCAGTGTCATTCAGATAATAGGAAAAGGTGAAGGAGGTGAGGTATTGGGGGAGATAGTGAAAGATCGAGAGGAAAAGCTAGCGATCAGAGGGGGAGGGAGGAGAGGGCGATTTGTCCAAAATCACACAGCAAGTAAGACAAGAAGGAGCTAGGCTGGGCTGACTCCCAAGCATGGCTGACTCCAATATGCAAGGCTGTGGTATTGGTTCTCAACCAGTGATGAGTTGGTACCTAGGGGAATTTTGTCAGTGTTGGAAGAGCACTTTAGTTGTCATGACTGAGGGGGGTGCAGCTGGAGCTCCTCAGCATTGAACATGTATAGGACAGCCATCCCCAACAAAAGACTGCTGTTGTTTGTCGTCAGGGGCCATCGAGTCATCTCCACCTCATATCGACCTCATGTACAGCAGAATGAAACACTGCCTGGTCCTGTGCCAGCCTCACACAGTTATAGTAGAATACCATATCTGAGCCCATTACTGCAGCCACCATGTCAATCCATCTCCTTGAGGGCCTTCCCCTCTTTCGTCAACCCTCCACCCTACCAAGCATGACATCCTTCTCCAGGGAATGGTCCCTTCTGACAACATGACCAAAGTAGGTGAGATGGAGTGTGGCCAGTCTCGCTTCCAAGGAGCACTCTGGCAGCACTTCTTCCAGGACAGATTTGTTAGTTCTTTTAACAGTCCACGGTACTTTCAGCATTCTTCGCCAACACCACAACTCAACAGCATCAACCCTTCTTCACTCTTATTCATTGTCCTGCTCTCACATGCATATGAGGCGATTGAAAAGACTATCTGGCCCCAAATGCCAGTAGTGCTCAGCTTGAGAAGAATTCTAGGATTTTTTCTGGCAAGTCACATAATGTTGTCATGACATGACCATCTGCCCATCCTCTCAGCAGGCTTGTGACAACCCCACATTTCTCCTGGTTCTGTCTGTCACACGTGAGGATTACCTGGTGCCCTGCACCTGTGCTGGCTGCGGTGGAGCAGGCAGCTGGTTGCACACTGCTAGCTTGCACACCATCAGCTCTCCTAGAGCCAGAGGGGAATTAGCACTGTTGAACGGAGCAGACAGTCGATGTAATTAGAAGCCAGATGACATGATAATGATCAGCTCCTGCTTGGTGGGGAAGCGCTTGACTTGAAAATGTCAAGTTAACAAGGGCTTTTTCCTTAGAATTCTGTTTACTACCCTGATGGGGAAATCAAAGCCAGATACTGACCCCCTGCATACCTATGGCTTCCTACAATGCCATCACCTAACCAAGGAAGCGGGAGCTCTGGTAGCATAGTGCCTAAGGCACTTGACTGCTAACCAGAAGGCTGGCGGTTCAAACCCACCAGCCACTCCTCAGAAGGAAGGTTGGGCAATCCTACTTCCGTAGTGATACTGCCTCGGAAACCCAAGGAGGGGTCGCTATGAGTCGGGGCCGACTCGGCGGCACATAACAACAACAACAACAACAACCAAGGAAGCTTCGAGAGGCTAACATGCCCAGCCATTCCCTCATGAGCAGCTCACATGGAGATAATATAAGGTCCCTGTCTCTCGGCTGGAAGCTGGCTTCCCTCCCCTCCCTCCTGACACACTCAAGTGTCCAGTACCTGTGAGAGTCACTGAGCACTGAGTGACCTTGCAGGACTGCAGACCTTCTCGTCTCCCTAGCAGTGCTAGGACAGATGCAGAAGTTTTGGAAATAAGATTCCCCCCACCCAAGTCTAACAATTGAGATAATATAGCCAACTGTGGTCTCCTAGTATTTGCAAGAAGTTCAAGGAAAGGTGAGGATCCCAGGGGGCAGCAGTTCTGTGTCTCCAAGAACATCCCCCCACAGGGGTGTGTAGTTCCTGATGGTACCAAGGGGAGAGCCCTCTGACACAAGGACGTTGTGACCTGCTGTTCCAGGTGGGAGTGAGCGTGCAAACTCTGAAAGTGAAATTGACTGCTTGGTGGCTTGTGTCTTCCTGCCGATTTCCCCCATCAGTGAAGAGAGTGAATAGTAAATTCAGTTCTGTGAGTTGACCAAGCCTGTCTGCATATATCATCTTACTTGATTCTCAGTCATCCTATAAGAGAGAGAGTGTATATGAGGATCTGGATTTTGCCAGCCAGGAGAGGAGGCAGAGGGATGGCCAAAAGGGGGCTGATCTCTTGTCTCAGGTCTTAGCAGCTCCTCCTTTCTCCACCCAGCTCCAGAATCAACTCTCAAACATGCAGATCTGGTCATTTAACTTCTGCTTAAAGCCATAGTAGCTTCCCATCAACTTCAGGAAAGTTCTCAAGGCCATGGCCTTCCACGGTCTGACTGCTGGCCATCTTTGCTATCATCCCTGGCCTCCGTGATCAAATGCAATTAAAAGAAAAATACAACAAACAGTCTTGCTGTCAAGTCAATTCCAAATCATGGCAATTGCATGTGTATCAGGGTAGAACTGCTCCATCTAGTTTTCAATGCTTGATATTTTTGGAAGTAGATCATTAGGTCTTTCTTCTGAGGTACCACTGGGTGGATCCACACTTCCAACCTTTTGGTTAGCAGCCGAGTTTGTTAACCTTTTGCACAACTCAGGGACTCCACTTGCTCTGAGCTAATTGCATTTCCAAGTGCATCATGGACCCCTGCTTCTGCGAACTGAGACTGTTACTCCTAGATATAGTAAAAGATGTGGTTAAGTTAAGGATCTTGAGAGGAAGAGTTTTTTCTTGGGTTATCCAGAAGGGTCCCCGATGCAATCATATGTAATTCTTAGAGAGAGGCTGAGGGAGGCTTGGGACAGAAACACAGAGAAGGCCCTCAGGAGACGGCCAGGTGAAGACAGAGGCTGAGATTGAAGAGAAGTGGCCACAAGTCAAGGAAGGCCTCCAGAAGTTATGGAAAGGGATGGGATGGATTCTGCTCTAGAGTCTCTTGAGGGTGTGTGGTCCTGTGGACACTTTGACATGGGACTTCTGGCCTCCAGCACTGTGAGAGAACATACATCTGTTATCTCAAGCCACGCAGTGTGTGGCCCTTTGTTACAGCTGCCGAGGGCAGCATCCCTCACAGGGAATCTGGCTCTCATCCATCTCAGAGGCTTTGCTGCTGTTGTTTGGTGCTGTCGAGTGGGCTGCAGCTCATAGTGACCCTGTGCACAACAGAACGAAACAGTGCCCAGTCCTGTGGCATCCTCACAGTCCTCGGTGTGCTTGAGCCCATCATTGCAACCACTGTGTCAGTCCATCTCCTTGAGGGCCTTCCCCTTTTTCGCTGACCCTCTAGTTTACCAAGCATGATATCCTTCTCCAGGGACTGGTCCCTTCAGACCACATGACAAAAGTAGGTGAGATGAAGGCTGGTCAGGAAGATGAACTAGGACTTGTCAACATTTTGTTCTGTCATCCACAGGTCAGCATGAGTCAAAGCTGCCTAGACAGCAATTAGCAACAGCCCTTCTTCATGCTGGGCTCTGGGGGGAGTAGGCACTGAGTAGCAATATTTCCTCCACCGGAATGGCTTTCTTCTCCCTGAGCTCCAGATCACAATGCATACCTTCATGATCACGTGACCATGCCCTGCCATGTTGGGTAGAAATTGGGTACATGTGTTCTCCTCACTGGACCATAAACTCCCCTTAATCTGTTCACCTTAGTCCCAGGCACATTTCATTGTTACTGTCAGCTGCAGTCGAGATGGCCACAACTCCTGGAGACCTTATGAAGAACAGAAAAGACGCTGTCTGGCCCTGAGCCATCTTCCTATTGTTGGTACATTTGAGACCATTGCTGTGGCTGTTTGGGGATCCATCTCTTTGAGGGTTTTCCTGGAGTTTGCTGACCCTCTACAGAGCAGCCAGTATAGCCAGTGCTTGATAGAATTTTTCAAAATGGAATTGATGTGCTTCGCTGATAAGTTTTTCTTCAAGATATAGTCATTTTATTGGGTCTTAGTTATTACACTTCTCTGCCATCGCCTTGGGGTTATGCACACACATAGCATATATAGCAGAAAACTGTCTTCCTTGTGGTGTTTATTTATTTATTTCCATTTCGCTTAATTCCAACTCCCTGGCAGGTCCCGTTTAATTTTTCAGCTCTCCACAGAAGCTGCTTCAGGCAAACTCTCAGCTCCTCTCCTGGGAGGAGGGTCCTTCACATTCAAGCTGCAACAGCAGCCCCGCTGAGGAGACTCAGAGTCTCTCTCGAGTCTCTGTGCCCTCCCTCCGGGATGATTCCTGCCCCCTGTCCTGTTGGAAGAACCCGAGATGATCTCACTATCCAAATACCAACCTCTCGAAGACAGGTAATCTCCCTGGGGTCATAAACTGTGCAGCTGTCAATATGAATTTAAGTGATGCTCCGAAACCTACGGTTCCAGTGGCATCCCTGACCAATCTTGTGGCTCCAGGTGGTTGATGGGAGTGAGCTCCTCCCTCACATGGGGGCTTGGAGAGCACAGGGCTGGGGCCAGCAGAGGATCTGGGCATGAGGAGGGCAGGTGGCCTTTCTGTTAGGAAGAGCTCCATACATGGTGGGGAGCTCAGCCTCCCAAACCCTGGCAATCTACCCTGCTCCGTAGTTACAAGAATCCAGGGGCCTGACTTAGTTCCCTAGGGCTACTGTAATAGAAATACCACAAGTGGGTGGTCTTAAAGAACAAACATTTATTTTCTCACAGTTTCAAACCAAAATCTACTGCCATTGAGTCAATTCTCACTCCCATTGCCCCTATAGGACAGAGTAGAACTGCCCCCTTGGGTTTCCAAAGCTGTCAATCTTTATGGAAGCAGACTGCCTCATCTTTCTCCCATGGAGCAGCTAGTGGTTTCAAACCACCAACCTTTAGGTTGGCAACCAAGATCTTGAGCAGCTGTGTCACCAGGGCTCTTCTTCATAGTTTAGGAGGCTAGAAGTCTGGATTCTAGGCATCAGCTCTAGGGCACAGCTCCCTGTGGCTCTGGGGGGAGATCCTTATCTCCCTCAGCTTAGGGAGCCCTGGCATTCCTGGGGTCCTGGAGACCTTCATGTGCCATCTGTCTTCTCCAGTGTGTGCTTCCTTGTCTCGGTGCCTAGGCTGCTCTTCACTTCACTCAGAAGGGATGATGTTTAGGACACACCTGACACTGATGTGACCTTGTTAACATAGCAAAGAAAACCCTACTCCTGAATAGGATGAGAACCACAGGAACAAGGGTCAGGATTCCAACACATATTTTTGACAACCCATAGCAGGGTTCAAACATTGAGAGTGGAATCAATGTCAGAGCCAGTAGGTGAGGACTTGGGAAACAGCCAAGTGGCAAAGCTGTGTAGTTGGAGTCAGCCAAGACCTCCAGGTTTATGGATGAGTCCGACTTGGCTTATCTGAACAAGAGAAGTGGGGAAGGGGAAGAGGAGATGGGGACAGAAGGGATGGGAGTGAAGAGGCCAACCCTTCCACTGAGATATAATGCCGATGTTTATTGTTCTCTCTGGTGGCCTCTGGGTGGCACAAATAGTTAACCACTTGGGTGCTAATTGAAAGGTCGGTGGTTTGAGGTCATGCACAGGTGTCTTGAAAGAAAGGCCTGGTGACCTGCTTCTGAAAGGCCCCAGCCTTGAAAACCCTACAGAGACGTTCTACTCTGCACACATGGGGTTGCCATGAGTCAGAGCTGACTCCATGGCAACTGGTTTGGTGTTTTGCTTGTTGTTCTGTTTGGGAGAAGAGCTGCTACAGATAGAAGTGGTCTGAGAGGCTCTGAAGTCCACTGAGGGATGTAGGCCTTCCCTCACTCACCTGTGCTCATCACAGGGACCATCACATGGGACCTTTGTGGGAAGGAGAAGAGGGAGATGGCATTTCCCAGGCTCACTGCTCTCCTCTGGGTCCTCACTGTACCCCAGCTGGTGTCACTGTCTCAGGTATGTCCCCACCCCCTGACTCCCAGTTGCCTCCCAGGTCCATTAGGAATGCATATATGACCCATCAAGTTTATACTTAAAAATCTTCCATCTCCAGAGCTGAGGGACTGGAGCAGCATTGGCTCACCCTGGCCTTGGCTGTAAAGAGCCAGATAGTAAGCATGTTAGGCTTTGTGGGCCACATGTGGTCTTTGTCACACATTCTTCTTTGTTTTGTTTTTTAATTTCTTTAAATCCCTTTCCAAGTCATTGGCAATAATAACCAGTCCCCACCTAGTTCTTCTGGTCTCAAGATCATGTAAGCTGAGGTTCCCATGGTCCCTAGTCCATTGGACTTATTTATTCTTTTAAATAACCTTTGGAAAATCATTCTTAGCTCACGGGCTGTATGAAAACCATGTCATGGCCAGATTGGGTCCATGGGCTGTAGTTTGCTAACCTGTGGACTGTAGAAGTAAAAGTTGCATAAGGTAATGAGTTCCCCATCAGTGGAAGCAATCAAGCCAGAGCTGGAATACTTCTTGTCATGGAAATCATAGGTAGAATTTAAGCTTCCATTGAGTGATTCCATTAGGAAACCTTTCTGTTCTTTTCCAAACTCGGAAGGTTTTCACTCAGATTCATGCCAGCCCCCACAGTGTTCCCTCATCTGCCCAATGATGTCCAGGACCCTCCAGCTCTGAAGTTGTTCTGCCTCAATTCACTGTGAAGGTGTGAGTGTGCCAGCATGTCTTTGCTGTGACACTAAGGACTCTGATTTAGGTGCCTGTAAGTCTAAGAGACAAAGACTAAAAACTGCTCCTCACTTATGTGCTAAGATAATCCCTGAAGCAGAAGGGCTGGAAACCATGAACATCAAAACACTTTTAATGAAGCTTCAGCCAGGAGATCTGACAATTTGACACAAATGTCAAAAGTATGTCTCCATGTAGACACAAACAAGACTAATTTATGGTGATCAAGATTAACCCATCCTGGGAAGATAGAAATAAGGCTCCCTTCTCTTAGTCCAAATTCTCTGTGTAGATTTATGCTTCCTCTGAATAGCTTTTCACCTTGGAAATCAATTTCTGGCCTGTTATTATTGTTAGTTGCTGTCGAGTTGATTCCAATGTATGGTGACCCCATGTGTGCAGAGTAGAACTGTTCCATAGGGTTTT
>NW_006921811.1:3412017-3420961 GCF_000298275.1 Orycteropus afer afer | reverse complement strand
GAGGGAGGGAGGGAGGAAGGAAGGAAGGAAGGGAAGAAGAATTATCCTGGCTCCTCTTCTTATAAACTTGATGCTAATCTAACCTCATGCTGGTATTTATTACCAGAAAAATAAGTGAGAGCTTTTATGTATAGAATGCTTTTAGTGAGCTATACCTGGTCTGTTTAGATTGCTTATGGTCAATTTTGAGCTCTGGTGCAGTGGTTAAAGCACTGATCTGCTAACCAAAAGATTGCTGGTTCAAACCCACCAGCCACTCTGTGGGAAAAAGATGTGGAAGTATGTGTCCATAATGATCACCCCCTTGGAAACCCTATTGAGCAGTTCTACCCTGTCCTATAGGGCCGCTATGAGTTGGAATCCACTTAACAACAATGGGTTTTGTTGTTTGCATTTGTTTTGGGTGGCATAATGATTAAGTGCTTGGGTGCTAACCAAAAAGTTTGTGGTTCAAACCCACCCAGTGGCTCCACAGAAGACAAGACCTGGAGATCTGCCACCTTAAAGATTACAGCTTAGAAAATCTTATGAAGCAGCTCTACTCTGCCCTATAGAGTTGCTATGAATTGGAATTGACTTGATGACAATGGGTTTCATCTTTTTTTTGGATGGTCAACTGGAATTTATAGGCATGGGGGTAGCCCTATGTGAAATGTTAGTGTCAGTGACGTAATGATCAGAGTATAAAATGGAGATGTCTCATGAATAAAACAACACATTTTATGTAAGTATACCCTGCATGCTTAAAAAAGAGACCTCATATGTTAAACTAGACCTAGGCCTGGGATAGCTGGATCACATGGTAGTTCTCTCCTCTTTTGTATAGACATCAGTCATTGGATTTAGGGCCCATCCTCAATCCAGGATACCCTCATCTCAAAATTCTTAGTTTAATTATAGCTGCAAAGATCTTGTTTCCAAATAAGGTCCCATTCACCAGTATTGCAGGTCAGGACTTGGACATACCTTTCTGGAGGGCTAGGCCCAGTACAGGGCCACTGGCTTCACACCTCAAGAGCACCAATTACATGGACATGATGTAAATGTTGCCTCTGGAGTTGACAATGCAGAGGCCTATAAAGTTCAACACTTTTTAGTTCCTTTACTCTATTGACAGCTGCAATATGTTCTCCTAGCTCATCTTCCTGTTAGTTTGCTATTCCACCTGAGAAGGGGCATTCTTCTTTCTATGGCTGTCTGATCATGGTCAAAGCCAAGTTTGTGTGTATGTGCATGTACGTGCACCTATGGACCCTTCCCCATATCATTACACCTCCCACCCACAGCATCTCAATATAACATCTTGACGTCCCCGATGGGAACAAAGGTTTTTCATCCATCATAAATGTGACAGAACATGGAACATGGTGGCCTATTAAAATCAGCAATGCAGAGGAAGAATTAGCAGTTTGGTCTGTTTGATCCAATATAAAAACTTAATGTGCTTTCATCAACGTGAAACTAAAACCAAGAACCATAAGCACATCTCAAGGAGAGAGCTAAACTCCATGCCAGACTGCTCACCTTGCACTCACCTCCTTAACCCCACACACCTTTGCCTCTGATGGAGGAGGCCCTGCTGGACACACAAATGGAGCCAGGGAACATCAGTGACCTCAGTCACATTCCACAGTCACCATTTCACAGATGGGGAAATGGAAGTCCAAGACAGGAGAAGACTCATTGACACACAGTTAGGAAATGGCAGAACTGGGGCTAGCGGTGAGTCCTGGGTGGAGAACAACACCAAGATTGGGGCTTAAAATACTCTAGACTCCACACCCACAGAGATACCAGGTAGCGTGGTGGGTAGGAGCCTGTGCCTAGGAGGTTGCACCACCTACCTAGTCATTCGCTGACCCCAGGCAAATCACCTCCCATGTCAGCATTCCCTCGAGTTGTATGAGCGTTGAATGAGTTAACACAAGGTTAACATGGTTAATGCATAACCAGTGCTTGGCAAATCTTAGACATAAAAATTGTTATTAGGGGCCTTGAGTGGTACAATGGTTAAGATCTTGCCTATGAACAAAAAGGTTGGTGGTTCAAACCCACTCTGAGGTCCTCAGAAGAAAGGCCTTGTGATCTGCCTCTGAAAAGTCACAGCCTTGAAAACCCTATGGGACAGTTCCACTCTGCACACATGGGGTCTCTGTGAGTCAGAGTTGACTTGATGGCAACTGCACAACAACTTGATTACTGTTATTAGATTTTCCACATTAAACTGTAACTTGAGGGGGAGAGAGTATAAATTGTTTGTCATTGATTCTCACAAACTAGTGCAGTATCTGGCGCATAGCTCCTCGTGTTCATTGTTAGGATCACTGAGATTGTGAAATTATTGTTAAATGGTATTATCTCTCATTAGGTGAGCATATCACCTACCCTCCAAAGTTGGAAGTGAAAGCAGAGAGTCAACTGCATTTAAATGGGACCAAAGGGAAGATTGAGAACCGTGCCCTCCACTCAGGCCTTTGGCCTCCTTTGACCACAGGCTCCTCATCTGTACAACAAGATTTTGCTTCACGTGGTCCTCTGAGCCCCTAGGCTCACGGTGAGGAAGTGGAGGCACCTTACCTGGCCCACTGCAGAAGGAGGCGATGACAGCCAGGATGCCCACGATGCTCAGGTAAGGGATCCAGGTGGCGCGGTCCTGTGAGAAAGCAGCAAGGTGAGCGGGTGAGGATGCAGTAGTTCATCCTGAGGCCTGGGATCCCACCACAGCTTCACCTCCATTCATCTGCATGACCTTAGACAGGTCACGTTACACTGCTGAGCCTCAATTTCCACTTTCGTGAAATGGAGATAATGATTACCCCTAAGTCATTCATTCTCTCTGCTTGCAGACCCAGAAACCCTACAGGGCAGTTCTACTCTGTCCTATAGTGTGGCTATGAGTTGGAGGTATTACAGATATAAGGATTAAATGTGATCATAGCTCAAAGAATTTAGTGCCATGCCTACAGCAGGTGATAAATAAATAAGTAGCTCACATCGATTGAGGGATGATTCTGCAGCAGGCAATTTGAGAAGTTTTTATAGGCATCATTTAATTAAAAAAATTTCTCTTAGTCATCATTATTAATAGCTCCCCCGTTTTTCCACCCTTGCCCTCCTGATGAGGCAAGAGCTATGTTAATTCACTTCAATAAGTAATTTGGGGGGGACTGCCACTTGCTTGGAGGGACATTGGTGGTTCAGTGGTAGAATTCCCACCTCACAACAAAAGCAAGCCACTTGTTTGGCGGGAGGGCGGGTGCTCAGTGCGGGACATTTAGGAAACAGCAGATGGGATCCTATGCATGGCGTCCCAGCACTTTGATCGGGTGAGTGTGTGTTGGGTACCGGAGGGTGCCCCAGGAGGGCATCTAACCCAATCTAGGGAGAGCCAGGAAAGCTTTCTGGAGGAGCCCGCTCCCACATTTGAAGACAGAGCTGGTATCAGCCAAGTGGGGAAGGAAGGGAAAGGGGATCCAGAGAGAGGCTCAGCCCAGGCAAGGGCACAGAGGCAAGAGAGAGCTGGTGGGTGCCTGGGGGAATTGCTGAGAGCTCACTGTGGGGTGCCAGGGGAACAGAGGAACTGCCTTCCTCGGCCCTTTGTGCCAAAGCGGAGCAGATCTTCCTGCAGGAGGCTCTGGGGGTGAAGTGAGCTTCACGGGTCCTTGTACACTGCACGGCTTACTTCTGCACTAAGTCATTCATTCATTCACTTGGCAGATGGTTCTGGATTCCTGCTGGGACCAGCACTGGGCTGAGAGGGCAGAATGCAGAGATAGTACAGACATGACCTTTACCCCCCAGAACTCATTGTCTATTGGGAAAAAAAGGGGTCATGGAGAACACTGGTGGTCTGTGATGGGTGACATCACAGGGTGTCCATGGGAACACAGAGGAGGGCACCTCCCCTATACTTGGTGACAAAGGAGGCTTCCTGGAGGAAGAGGTATCCAAGAGGTATCCCAGGCTTCCTGAGTCTGGACTGTAGGGAGAAGCTAGTGGAGCAGAGGGACGAAGGGGAAAAAGAGATCAACATGAGACATCTTGAAGAGCAGGGCAGGATGTGGGCCAGGAGGTGAAGGGCTCCATAACCTTGTTAACTGAGGCCTCCATAGAGTCCCTGGATGGGGCAAGTGGTTAAGACCTCAAATCCTAATGGAGAGTTTGGAGGTTCGAGCCCCCCCAAAGGTGCTTGTAGAAAGGTCTGGCAACATGTTCTGAAAGGTTCCATCCATGAAAACCTTGTGCAGTGCAGTGCAGTGCTACTCTGACATGGGGTCTCCATGAGGCAGGAGCAACCTGATGGCAACTTTTTTTCAGATGAGCTCATATGCTCCAGGCTGCCCTTTTGGACATGTGACCACAGCCACAGAAAGACAATGCCCTGAAATGTCACCACTAGGCTTCCCAGGAACTTTTAAGACCTGAGCTCAGTCAACCCAAGGGGCCTGTAGAACCACCAGTGCCCAGGTCCAAGTCAGGTCTTGGGAAGGAAAGTTTCAGTCTGCACATTGCCCACAAGAGAGATATTTTCTCCATGCTCCTGGTCAGCATGCCCAGAACTCCTGTTTGGAGGGTGGCTCCTATTCATCAGATGACATCATGACAAGGTCACCTTCTAGAAATATTTGGGACACTGAGGCATTTGGCCAAAAACCTAAACCAAATTCACTGCCTTTGAGTCGATTCTGACCCACAGCACCCCACGGGAGCAGAATAGAACTGCCCCACAGAGTTTCCAAGACTGTCAATCTTTACAGAAGCAGATTGTCACATCTCTCTCCTACAGAGGGACTGGTGGTTTCAGACTGCTGACTTTTCCATTAGCAGACAAGTGCTTTAACCACTGCACCACCAGGACACTAAAAAAATACCATGTTCCATTTAGAGATTAGGTTTTGAAAGACCTGGAGACTATTGACTGCTGGGATCTTGCTTCATGCGTCTTTGGGTTGAGGTGAGTGTGAGACACTGAGTAGACATTCACTGAACATGGGTCATCCTGAGCACTGCAGAGGGGCAGGGGGAAAAATATGGGCCTTGGAACCCTGGGATCCTGGGGTCTAATTCCAGCTCTGCCATTTACTTGCTGTCAAACTTGGGCACTTTATACATTTCTTGTTACTCCTCAGTTTCCTCTTCTTCATAGAAGGAAAAAATACCCATTTCCTAAGGATTACTGACTGCCCCCTCCAAAACACACACATGCACACACACACATTCACTAAGCACTTGCTACTTGCAGGGACTGCTCCAGTACTGTCAATGCATTCTATCATTTCATCCTGTTAACACTTCTGGAGATGGCAACTACTGTGCCCCATTTAGAGATGGGGATCTGAGGAGCAGAAAGCTTGAGTGACTTGCCCAAAATCTCATAGTGAGTGCCTGGGTAAACCAGGTATCAAACCAGGCAAAGGTGTCACAATCATAAATAAAATGCCTAAGGCACTTGACTGCTAACCAGAAGGCTGGCGGTTCAAACCTATTAGTCACTCCTTGGAAGGAAGGTTGGGCAATCTACTTCTGTAGTGATACCGCCTTGGAAACGCAAGGAGTGGTCACTATGAGTCAGGCCCCACTCGACGGCACATAACAACAGTAGGGCAGTACCAGACCCAGGCTGCCTCCCAAGCCCTCTCAACCCTGGGCTGGAATGTGAGAGCTGGAAAGGACATCTCAGGAGTCACCTGGTACAGTGTCCTCTGTCCCATTGATAGGTAATCTGAGGCTCCGAGTGAGGGGGTCTCCTCATCGATGGCAGTGACAGGACCAGAAGGTAAGTTTCTTGCCTCCCAGTGGAAAGACTCATTCCTCCAACCTTCTTTCCTGAGGGCACCAGCGACCCAGAGCTGAGATGCCCTTAGGAAAAACATATCAGAAAGGGGTCTATAGATGTAGGACCCCCAGGCTGAAGGGTCCACAGCACCAAGACTGGGAAGCCTGCTGGCTACTCATTTCCATCCAGGTGTGACAGGACACCCTCTTACCTGCAGTGTCAGTGTGATGGTGAGGATTCCAAAGAAGATGGCCATCAGCCCGAAGCCGCCAATCAGGAGTGGTCTCCGTCCTAGGCGCTCAATGACCAAGCCCTACGTCAAGGTCAAATAGAGAAAGAGCGTTATCCCATGTCTGGGAGCAAGCAGAGGGGAACATGGCTCTGGTAATTGACAGTGGGCCATGGTTCAAGGCCATCTTGGAGTCAGCCCTGCCACTTTCTCTGCAACCACATCAGAGAAGCAATGATACTGATGAGAAAGAAAGAGCAGGGGAAGAAGGTAACATTAAGCATCTCCCGTGTGTCAACCTCAGAAGCTCCTGAGAGGTGAGGGTGGAGAGACGTGGGCTCGCTTACTTTGGACACACCATCAGGAAAGACCAATCACCAGAAAAGGACATCATGGTTGAAAAGTAGACAGCTGTCAAAGGTGCAGGAAACCCTCAGTGAGATGGTTAGATAGCCACAGCAATGGACTCACAAATACTAATAATATCATGAAGATGATGGAGAACCAGGCAACGTTGGGTCTGTTACATACAAGGTCACCATGAATTGGAGCCGACTCAGTGGTAATTGACAACAATCCCAACTGAGTATCATTATATTCACCTTTCCTCTTAATCTTCCTTGTTGGGGAGAGGAGAGTGCTTATCTGATAGAGAGTTCAGAAGAGGGAAGTGGACTTGGTTTCTGCAGCCCCCCAACATCCCTCCTCCACCTCATCAGAGCCAGCCTGCCTGCAGAAGCCCAGCATCCTTTTTTTCCCCCCTAAATCCCTATGCTGTTGATTTAATCTGGGCAGACTCCCATGGCAGGGGAAACAGGAATGGGAACAGATAGAGAAGGTTCCGTCATTTTCCACTCTGCTGTGTCTGGTGGGTCAAGGTCATTCTGGGTGTGACAGGAGGAAGGCTCCTCCTCATCTGCAGACCCAGAGGCTGTGTCCTCCAATGTGGCCCCTATTAAGGGTAGAACCATCATTGATCTCTATCCAGCTGACCTTGTGTCTGCCTCTCAGCTGGGCATCTGTAGGACTATTGACTGTCCTTCAAACACCAATAGCCCCCAAAATAGTGACAGGAGGAAGGTTTCAGGGAAGACAGCTGTGGTTCTACATCCTGGGTCTCCCACTTTCCAGCTGTGTGACTCTACTTTCAAGAGTCCCACTGCTTTCTTTTGAGAAACAAATGCCCTTGTCTTCCTATCCCACAACCCATCTGTCAGTTAATTGTACTGTGGGGCCATGATGCTGGAGGCTGTGCTGCCCGTATTTCAGATATTAGCAGTCACCTGTGGTGGACAGGTTTCAGAGGAGCTTCCAGACCAAAACAGAGTAGGAAGAAAGGCCTGGTGATCTACTTTTGAAAATCAGCCAGAGAAAACCCTGTGGATCCCAACAGAACTTTGTCAGGTATGGTGCTGGAAGATGGGCCCGCAGGCTTGGAAGACACTCAAAAGGCACGGTGGCCACAACAGTGGACTGCAGCATGGCAGTCATTGCGAAGATGGCACAAGACCAGGAAATGTTTTGTCCACTGTACGTGGGGTCGCCCTGAGTCAAAGCCAACTCAGCAGCAGCAACAACAACAACATCTTCCTAAGCGTGACTGGAGGGAGTGGGGGGTTAAATAAGAGACAAAACATGTGCTTTGGTACTTAGTTTATGTCAAGTGCCCTTCCCTCCTTGCTTGGCCCATTTCACAGAAAGGGGATCAAAGAGTGAAGGAACTCAGAAGACATTACACAGCCAATAAGAGAGCCAGAAATTGGCTCTGGGTGCCTGAGTCAAAATCTATGACTTTTCTTGATTGGGCAATCAAGCAAGACTTCCTGGAGGAGGCAAGAGGAGGCAGAGACACATGCGAGGGAACTTGGCAGGGAGATGGACTAATGAGAGCACAGGCTTGGGACTGCCAGGGGCCACGGGGCCAGGCAGTCGCTCTCCTGTCTCCCCAGCTTCAGAGGGCCAGTCAAAAGCCAGAGCACCAGTGTACAATCACAAACCTGCCCAGAGCCCCAGGGTCTCTTGCTAAAGGAGTCTTGCCATAGGGAACCCAGAAGTCCATTTCTTTTTGCTGTCTTATGCCCTGCTCTAGGAGGCCAGTGATGAGAAGCCATTTGGGAAAATGGGGAGTCCCTGGGTACCCCAACCAGTTAACACACTTGGCTGCTAACCAAAAGGTTGAAGGTTCAAGTTTACCCAGAGCCACCTCAGAAGCAAAGCCTGACAATCTACTTCCAAAAAACCCTATGGAACACAATTCTGACACACATGGGGTTACCATGGTCAGAACTGACTCAATGGCAGCTGGTTTGCTTTTGGTTCTTGTGAGCTTAGCATTGGCTGCTAAACCGCTTGGTGGAGCAGGCACCAAGGATGAGTGACAACTACTCATCAGAAGGGCACAGCTCTGCAGGCCACATGGAAGACCACGGCCAGGTGGTGCTCCCTTGAGTTGTGGCCCTCCTAGTAACCTAGACATGAAAGTTGAGGAAGTTGGAGTCAGCTAGTGCCAAGAGTCTCAGGAGGAAAACATGCCTGGCTGACAATGGTATGTCTTAAAACGCATCTGAGGTCTGCTGTCAAAAAAGACTTTTCTTCTGCTGCCACTGACAGACAAAGCCTCTCATTTTGACCTCTTTGATGCCTGACCCAACAGAACAGAGCACAGACAGAGTCCACAGGTCTGTGGACTGAAAATGGGCAGACTTGAATTCAAGTCCTAGCTTTGCCACTTAGGCTTCTTTGCAATTCAGCACAGGTGACCTAGCTTCTTCAAGCCCCTGTTCCTCATCCAGAAAATGGGAATAATAATACTGCCTTAGGAGGATAGTACACAGCGGCTGCAGCGATGGGCTCAAGCGTAGCAAAGATTGTGAGGATGTGGCGATGCCCAGACCTCTATGACTGCTGCTTGACAAAGCTCCAGCTGTCAAGAGTCTTGG
>NW_006921811.1:3408865-3411178 GCF_000298275.1 Orycteropus afer afer | reverse complement strand
TAGCACATTTTATTTTTATAATGTTAATGATAGATAAGTTAGATAAGATAAGATATAAGTTTAGTTTATACATTTAATAATAGTTTTATAAGTTTTGGAAAGTTGATAGCCCACAGCCATGTACCCAGAATTGTGAGTTTGTCATTTTGCTTTGTCATTTGTAACCTGCAATATAGTATAAAATAAAGAAGGCCACCTCATTATGTGGGGCAAGTCTTCATCTTGTGTAAGTGTGTCTCCATCATCTCTCCGACGCCACCTCTCCCTCCAGAGACCCACAGACCTCGGCAAGGATGGTCTTGTTCTGTTGGACGTGGGGTTGCTACAAGTTGGAACCTGCTCGATGACACCTAACAACAAGAATGTAGTTGTAAGATGAGAGGCAGAGAGCCGGAACTAGACTCACGAACAACTGAGGCTTCCAACAAAGGGGAGAGGATGTGTTATTCCTGCTCAGGGTGGACCAGGAATCCAGGCCTTGGGGGCTGCTTGCAGCTCCTGCCATAACGGCTCATATGGCCTTGAACAAGTTAGTCCCATCCTCTTTGTCTTATTTTTAATCTTTTCTGATGGCAATGAGGTTAGTCTGGGTAACAATAGCTGATGATCATTGACTGAGCACCAACTTCACGCCAAGCTCTGTACTGAGCACCTTTCATGCATCAACTCATTTAATCCTCAAAAAACCTTATAAAATAAGTTCTATCATTTGCCCATTTTACAGGTGAAGAAACTGAGACACAGAGATTTTGGAAACTTATTTAAGTTCACATGGCAATGCGGTCATTGTTGCTAGTAGCAGTTGAGCTGGCTCCAACTTACGGCGACTTCATGTATAACATGAAGTCCACTCCTGCATCATCCTCACAATCATTGTTATGTTTAAGCCCATCATTGCATAGCATGGAGGGTCTCTCTCATTTTCACTGACCCACTGCTTTTCCAAACATTACCTCCTTTTCTGGTGATTGGTCTTTCCTGATGGCACGTCCAAAGTAAACAAGACAAAATCTTGCTATCCTGACTTTTAAAGATCAATCTACTTGTACTTCTTTCAAGATGTATTTGTTCATTATTTTGGCGGTCCATAGTATTCTCAGCAGTCTTTGCCAACACCATAAATCAAATGTGTCAATTCTCCTTCAATCTTCCTTTTTCACTGTCCAGCTTTCACATGCATGTGAAACAATTGAAAAGACCGTGCCTTGGGTCAGGCACACCTTAATACTGAAAGTGACATCTTTGCTTTCTAATAAAAGCCACACAGAGCTATTCAGAGATAACAAAGACCCAGCACTGGCCCTTTCCCACAACATGGTGGGTGAAAAATAGCCACTCTTGACTTGGTCATTCATGTCTTGGAATCTGTCCCAAGGAAAGAAATACTTGGTCAAAGATTCATGGATAAAGATCTTTATCTTTATGTTTTTATACTAATGAAGAAATGAAAGCAATCTAAAAGTCTACTGACAATACCAAAAAACCTAACCAAACCTGTTCTTATGAAATCGATTCTAACTCATGTGGATCCCATGTGTTTTAGAGCAGAACTGTGCTGCATAGGGTTTTAAATGGCTGTGATCTTTTGGCAGTAGACTTTCTTCCACGGTACTGTGAGGTTGATTCAAATGGCCAAACTTTCTATTAGTAGCTGAACCATTTGTGCCACCAACAGTAGACTTGGTTAAACAAATGCCAGAACATCCAGATGATAAATACAAAGGAATTTATCAAGCTGAGAGAACTGCAGAAAAAAAAGAAACAAGCCTGAAGTTGCAATTTTTAAAATATTAAACAACACAGGAAACATCAAAAGAAGATGGAAGGAATACAAAGAGTCACCATACCGAAAGAACTTGTCGACATTCAACAATTTCAGAAAGTAGAATATGATCAAGAAAGAAGTTCAAGTTGCAGTCAGGAAATTGGCAAAAACAAAACAAAAAAATAGTCTCCAGGAATTGAGGGTATACTAATTGAAATGTTTCCACAAATGAATGCATTGCTAGAGGCACTCACTCATCTATGCCAAGAAATTTGGGAGAAAGCTACCTGGCTAACTGACTGGATGAAACCCATATTTGTGTCCATTCCAAAGAAAAGAGATCCAACAGAATGTGCAAATTATCAAACAAAGTTAAAATCATGTTGTTGTTGTTAAGTGCCGTCGAGTCGTTTCCGACTCATAGCGACCCCATGCACAGCAGAATGAAACACTGCCCAATCCCGTGCCAGCCCCACAATCCCTGCTATACTTGAGCCCATCATCGCAGCCACCGTGTCAATCCATCTCGTTGAAGGCCTCCCCTTCTT
>NW_006921811.1:3380115-3405929 GCF_000298275.1 Orycteropus afer afer | reverse complement strand
TCATAAGGTTTTCCCTGGCCAATTCTTTGAGAAGTGGATGGACTCTTCCTTTCTTCCTAGTCTGTCTCTGTCTATAAGCTGGGCTGTTACCTGTGCACCAGGTGCATCTCGCTGGGTTTTAAACACCAGAGGCTCAGCCTCAAAATTCACATCTACATGTCACCACAGTACGATAAACCGACAGACAAGTTTGTCTTGCTGTTGGAGACCTCTCCTATCACCCCCACCTGGGTCCCTGTGGCTGACTGTACCTCTGTGTGGCTTCCTGGCTTTTAATCCCCTTTTTCTTGCTCTTCTGCCCTGCTGCTTTGGGCATCCTTGAGTTGTCCCTGGGGCTGACTGCTCCTCTGTCTGTGTTCCTGGCCTTTATCCCCTTTCTCCTGCTCTTTTGGCCTGCTACTCTGGGCGACATGAGTTTCCTCTCCTCACCTAATCCCTTCAGCTGATTGCTCTTCTCTCTGGCTTCTTGGCTTTTAATCATACACAAGTAAAATTTTGCTGAAGATAATCCAAAAATGATTGCAACAGTACACCAACAGGGAACTACCAGAAATTCAAGATAGATTCTGAAGAGGACATGGAATGAGGAATATCATTGGTTACATGCATCTTGGCTGAAAGTAGAGAATTCCAGAAAGATGGTTACCTCTGTTTTATTGACTATGCAAAGGTGTTAGACTGTGTGGATCAAAGCAAATTATGCAAAGAATGGGACTTCCAAAACACTTAATTGTGCTCATGTGGAACTTCTACATACACCAAGAGGCAGTCATTTAAACAGGACAAACATATACTGCATGATCATATATTGCAAAATCAGGAAAGGTATGCATTAGGGTAGTAACCTTTCACTATAGTTATCCAATCTGCATGCTGAGCAAATAATCTTATAAGCTGAAGAAAATGCAGTATCAGGAGTAGATGAAGACTCATTAACAACCTGTGATATGTAGACAACACAACCTTGCTTGCTGAAAGCAAAGACTTGAAGCACTTACTGATGAAAGTTAAAGACTACAGTCTTTGGTATGGATTATACCTCAACCTAAGGAAAACATACCAATGATCATGAAGATGGTGAAAGACCAGGCAGGCAACGTTTTGTTCTGTTACACATAAAGTTGTCGTGAATTAGAGGCAACTTGGCAGCAACTAACAACCACAGCATAATTCTCCCACCAGAGGGCTTAGTCTTGTGTGGTGGGAAATGAATGCTGGGAAAATGGCTGCTGAACGGATGGATAACTTCATGGCTCAGGAGTCACCAAGAGAGGATTTCTGGGGACAATGAGAAGTCTGACAACCCCCAGTTGACAACAGTAACCTTCAGAACTGCTGTTCATCATCAGTTAATGTTTTCACTAATGATTTTAATGTTAAGTGGAAACACCTTGTTTGCACTAATCTCTTTTGACAAGCTGAACTTTCATGAGACTTGAGGAAAGGAGGAGGAAGAAAGCCCTGCAGACTTGTTTCCCACCAGGGCAGAGAGAGCGGCTGGTTCTCACCCCTTCTTTCCTTTTCTAAGCTGTTTCCTTAGTATCTTTCTCGACCACCATTATAGATTGCTTCTAAATCAGGAAGAATCTTTCTAGTTGTCCATTGGCTCAGGTCACAGGTACATCCAGAGACTTTAAGGAAATGAAACAAGGAGCCAGATCTCCCTACCTCATGCACTTGAATATCAGCAACATGGTATAAGACAATGGTCCTTAAAGTCTTTGTGTTGTGATACACCTTCTGACACTGAACTTGTTGTTGGAGCACTTGAAGAAACAAAAGAATTGAAAACAACATTGAACTCAGTAAAAAATAAATGTTAATCTCAGGGTCTACAACCTATCTGTCAGTTTGTCGGACTATGGTGGCTTCTGTGTTGCTGTGATACTAGAAAGTATGCCACCAGTATTTCAAATACTAACAGGGTCACACAAGAAGGACTGATTTCAGCAAAGTTTACAGATAAGATAGACTAGGAAGAAAGGCCTGGTGACCTGCTTCCAAAAATTAACCAGTGAAAATGTTATGGCTCACAATAGAACACTGTCTAACATGGTGCTGGAAGATGAGACCCTAGGGCACTCAAAACACATAGTAGCCACAACACCAGACTTGAGCATTCCAACAATCATGAGGATGGCACAGCACCAGGCAACGTTTCTTTCTGCTGTAGATGGGATCACCATGAGATGGAGTCAGTTTGGCAGCTGGTACTAACAACAATCTCAGTGTATCAATGCAGCACAAGTTAATCTTGGTGTAACAACTTCAGTGTAAGACTGTCTCCTGGTGACTTGTCACAGTCTCTAGACACTTCTGAGACACAGCTCCCACAAATTCAGTTATGATCAGCCTGGTTTTGGTGGCAGCTTAGCTTTGAGCTCTGCTCTGTGCCTTTCCCAGTGGCCCTCTGTGGTTCAGCTGGTTACCTTATCAGATCCGCCTTCTGGTAATGTACCTGGGCCATATCTGTGATTTTATAGTTACAGGCTATGGCAGGATGTATCCTTAGGTTGCAACAAAAACCCATTTTATACAGTGATTAAATTTGGGTCTTGAAAATCATTGGTGATAGAAATGTAAAGACTTGTGACGCAGAGGTAGGAGTTGAAGTCCTCACTCTTTAGCTAACTCTACTTTTGGAAGTTTTATTTTATTAAATATAAAAGCTCATCACAAAAAAACTTGGACAAGACTGAAAAATAAATAAGTAAATAATAGTTACATATCCCATCAACCAGAGTTAGTCATTATAGATTATTTTGTGTATATTTTTTTCCAGAATGTATTGGCTTAACATAATTGTAAGGTAAGGTCTCTGGGTGGTGTAAAATCTTTGTGCTTGACTGCTAATCAAAAGGGGGGCAGTTTGAACCCATCCAGTGGTTCTGGAGAAGAAAGGCCTGACAATGTGCTTCCGTGAAGATTACAGCCCAGAGAACTCCAAGAAGCAGTTCTACTCTGTAACCCATGGGTCACCATGAGTCAGAACCAACTGGCCAACAATGGGTTTAGTATTTTAATTTACACAACTGTGCCCAGTTACAATTTTAGATCTTGCTCTATGTACTTAAAACTATAGCCTAAGGCATTTTCTAAGTTATTTAAAAATTCTGGAGAACATGTTGTTAGCTGCCATTGACTCCATTTCAATTCTTCCTAACCCTATGTACAACAGAACAAAACTATGCTTGGTCCTGAGACATCCTCACAACGATTGTTATGTTTAAAGCCATTGTTGCACCCACCATGCCAATCCATCTCCTTGAGGGTCTTTCTCTTTTTTGATGATCTTCTACTTCACTGAGCATGATGTCCTTTTCCAGGGACTAGTTCCTCCTGACAACATGTCCAAAGTAAGTGAGACAAAGTCATGTCATCCTTGTTTCCAAGGAGCATTCTGGCTGTACTTCTTCCAAGACTGATTTGTTTGTTCTTTTGACAGTCCATGGAACATTCAATATTTTTTTTGCCAAGATCATAATTCAAAGGCATCAATTCTTCTTCGGTCCTCCTTATTCATTGTCCAGCTTTCTCATGTGAGGCAACTGAAAATACCCTGGCTTGGGTCACGTGCACCTTAGTTCTTAAAGTGACATCTTTGCTGTATAACACTTTAAAGAGGTCTTTTGCAGCAGATTTGACAGTGCAAAATAGCCTTTCATGACTGTTGCTTCCATGGGTGTTAATTGTGGATCCAAGTAAAATGGAATACTTGACAACTTCACTCTTTTCTCCATTTATCATGATGTTACCTTTTGATCCAGTTGCGAGGATTTTTGTTTTCTTTATGTTGAGGCACAATCCATACTGAAGGTTGTAGTCTCTGATCTTCATCAGTATATGTCTCAAGTCATCTTCACTTCACAAAGAAGGTTGTGTCATCTACATATCTCAGGTTATTAATGAGTCTTCCTCCAATTTTGATGCTGAGTTCTCCTTCATATAGTCCAGCTTCTCAGATTATTCGCTCAGTGTACAGATTGAATAAGTACAGTGAAATGATGAAACTTGATGCACACCTTCTTGATTTCAAGCCATACAGTATGCCCTTGTTTTGTTTGAACACACCCTCTTCTGAATCTGCTTGAATCCCTGGCAGTTCCCTGTTAATGTACTGTTGCAACTGGTTTTGCATTGTCACTGCCACCCATCTGTCACTTTGTCTTACTGAGGTGGCTTTGTGTTGCTAGGATTCTGGGAGCTATGCCACGGATATTTCAAAATCCAGCAGGGTTACTCATGGTGAACTGGTTTCAGAAGAGCTTCCAGACTAACAAAGACTAGGAAGAAGGACCTGGCACCTACTTCTGAAAAAATTGGCCACTTTATGTGTAATAAACCAAACTCACTTCCACTGAGTCAATTCTGACTCATAGTGACCCCCTTTGGTTTTCCATGGTGGGAAATCTTTATGGAAGTAGATTGCCCAGTCTTACTTCCATGAAGTAGCTGGTGGGTTTGAACTGCCACCCTTCTGATTGGCAGTCAAATGCCTTAGGCACTATGCCATCAGAGCTCCTTTCTGTATAATGTTGTTGTTGGTGGTGGTATATGCTGTAGAGTCGAACCCAACTCATAGTGGGTTTCCGAGGCAATATCACTAAGGAAGTAGATTGCCTCATCTTCCTTCCGAGGAGTGGCTGGTGGGTTTGAACAACCAGCCTTCTGGTTAGCAATCAAGTGCCTTGGGCACTATGCTACCAGAGTTCCTTTATGTATAATATACATATATATAAAACTGAAAAACCTGAACCTAACCAGGTACTGAAGAGTCAACCTTCTCTCCTTCTGTATATATATTATAAATTCCAGTGGCCATCAAGCAGACTCCAATTCATGGTGACTGCATGTGTGTCAGAATAGACCTGGACTCCATAGATTTTCCAATGGCTGATTTTTTGGATGTCGATCACCAGGTCTTTCTTTTGAAGTTCTCCTGAGTGGACTCAAACTCTTGGTTAGTAGCTGATCATGTTAACGATTTGCACCACCCAGCTACTATACACACACATAACTCAAAACTTACTGCCGTCAAGTTGGATCCGACTCATAGTGACCCCTCCTTGGGTTTTTGAGGTAGTATCACTATGGAAGTAGATTGCCCAACCTTCCTTCCCAGGAGTGGCTCATGGGTTTGAACTGCCAGACTTCTGGTTAGCAGTCAGCTGCCTTAGGCACTGTGCCACCAGAGCTCTTTATACACACATAAAAGATTTTATTTACATTTTTGAACAACTTTTTGAGATTTTCCCCAAAAGCACTGGTCAGAGCACTATGAATCTTCAGAGGGAGTGAGAATGCCAGAGTGACATGTGGCCCAGATTCAAGTCAGACCCAGACCTGCCACCTGCCTGCCCTGTCCTGACACTCAGTGATGCATAGGTCCTTGAGGAGGCTTTGCCAGACCAGTGCCTGGTGACCTTCTAGGCAGAATTGGTGATTGCCAAAGCTTGAGCTCTGGGAGGGGAGGAGAAAGGAAGGGGAGCCTTTGATTCTCACTGACTCAGCTTTCTCTGCAGCAAAAAGAAAAGCAAGGGCAGATCACAGAAGAAAAAAATCACATTTCCTTATTAATTTTAAATGCTAGTGATTCTGTTTTAAGTAGGGAAGGGCTCATCTTTGCTTTCACAAATCTCCCTCGGAAAAGGAGCTGCAGCTATGGGAAGCTTTGTTTTTCTGCAAGTTAATGCGGTTAACAAGGTAAAATTAGCCTTCAGAAGGCAGGTCTCAAACCTCATTTTCTACTTGTGTTGGCTCCCTCTGAACTGATAATTAATAATTCTTGAGACATAAACTTTCTTTGGAAATTCCCAATTGAAAGAAGAAAGTGTGTGAGAGAGCCTGTATGTCTGTTTGTCCAAACGGGAAATAAAAAGTCACTTTTTAAATGGTTATCATTCCAGGGTGACCCATAATCCTTAAATATAATAAATCATGATGGTCTTGAGACGTTTCAAGTAAAGTGCTAAATCACACATTGATCTCAGCCAACTGGATTAGAAGGAAGGGTGGTGGCAGGCCAGGTGTTTCCAGCACCAAAGTCCTGGAGAAAGTTTTTCCTCTTGGGTCACTGGAATCTTGGCTTGAGGCCATAGCATCTTCAGCTTCTAAATGGAGTACATGCCATCCTCTGTCCTTGAAAAATGAAAAGGTGGCCTTAGGAGGTTTGTTTTTGTTGTTTGTTGCTGTTGGGTTGGCTCTGACTCACGACAACCTTACATAGAACAGAGCAAAACTTTGTCCAGTCCTGGGCCATCTTCATGATTGTTGGTATGGTGGAGCCCATCATTGCAGCCACTACGGCAGTCCATCTCATTGATGCTCTTTCTCTTTTTCTCTGACCAAGCATGATGTCCTTCTCCAGGGACTGGTCCATCCCAATCCCATGTCCAAAATAAGCAAGACGAAGTCTCTGCATCCTTGCTTCTAAGGAGCATTCAACCTGTATCTCCTTTAGGAGTTTTAGGATCATAAATTTAAACCATTCTCAAATTTGGGCAAGTGACAGAAACATTTAGCACTAACAGCACAGGAAAGAGAAACCAGAAGAGACACTAGAAGGCAGCATCATTTGGGGGTCCATGCTGTTAGGAACATGGAGTGGAGAGAGGCTGGGTCAGCAAAGGAGAGTGGGCAGGAGCTGCAGCTATGGCATAGATACCACTTTGAGCTGGCACACTGAGCCCTCTCAGCCCTGCCCCCCTCAATGAACCATGTTCTTGTCCTGTACTGAAAGGGGAAGCTTATGGGTCCAGCCCAAATACAAGGGAGTCAAAGGAGACTACTAGAGAGATGAAGGAGGAAATCGGGGCGGGGGGGGGGCAGGATAAAAGCATTCGGAGCTTTGGGGAAAGCGTGGAACGGAGAAACTGCTGAGCAAACTAAGCTGCAGACACAGAAGGCAGCAGAAGTCCCTCCAAGGTCTCTGGAACCTTCCCCTGTAGGAGACTGAGTGGCCTGGAGTGCTTCTCAATGGAGACATTTGCAAGTTGGAGGTAGCTGGTTCTTTATTGTTTAAATGCATACTCCCATTGCCTGGTGTTAACTGGACACACAAAAGGGGGAGCTCTGGTAGCATAGTGGCTAAAGTACTTGACTGCTAACCAGAAGGCTGGCGGTTCAAACCCACCAGCCACTCCTCGGAAGGAAGGTTGGGCAATCCTACTTCCGTAGTGATACTGCCTCGGAAACCCAAGGAGGGGTCGCTATGAGTCGGGGCCGACTCGGCGGCACATAACAACAACAACAACAAAGTATAAACAAATTCACTACATCTGTGGCAAGACATGATGGAATAGCTCAATATCTTCAGCCAAACCAAGGCCAGGAGCTGATTGTGGAACAGACCATCAACTGCTCATATGCAAGTTCAAGTTGAAGTTGAAGACAATTAAAACAAGTCCATGAGGATGGAAATATGGAATCTTACCTGTAGCCCACATGTTATTTCCCTCTAGTATCTTAGTGCCTGAAAAACTAGGTGCAGCAGTTTGAAGCAGGGATTCTGGTGCTCTAAACAGCTCATTAAGTCAGAGAACACCAAACTCAGGGAAGTGGGATTAGAAAGGAGGGAGAAGCAGTGTAATTACCCAGAAAGACTAAAAGTAGGCAAACCTGTCCTGTGGAGCACCAACCAGTTGGCGAGATGGAGCATCCGAGGGCTCCCTGGGGCAGTGGAGAGAATCAACTGGAGGACCTGTGGCCACTCCATGGATCTACCTTCAGCATTCGCTTTTATCAGTAACCTTGGGACCACTGGGAGGGAGCAGAGACCCCTCTGGTTCCAGGTGTTGCTGAATTGGGAGCAGAGAGGGAAGCACACTGCAAGTGGGTGTGCCCTGGGACGAACATGTGGTGCAGATCAGGGCAGCTATTCCAGGACAGCTTTTTGGCACAGAGGGGCCTGGAGTACAGAGTTTTTGCAGCTGTCTGGACCTGGCAGAAAGTGGTGGCCCCCTAACCACTGGGGTCTTTGGTGAACTTGAGCTGCAGGCCTGTGAGTAACAGTATAACATCACTACTAGCAGCCTACTCAAAGCCCTGGAAACAGCTACTGGTGCCTTGGAACTTTTTCCCCTCTTTTCTTCCCCCTTTCCCTGCCTCTCTCCTGCCTCATCCAATAGAGAAACCACAGTAAGCCACCACAACATCTGCCTGCTCAAATCCTAAACACCCTTCTGCAAATGATTCCATCATCTCAAAGAAAACTGCAGAGCAACCCAGCACACCTGAATTAATAACCAAAAAAATAAAATACTCCAGGTCCACCTTTGCAAAAATATTAAATCATAAAATCAAGACAAAACAAATCAATACATAACTAACAGTTAAAGACAACTTCAAAATGCCTAGGAAACAACAGGCAACCTCGAATCAAACAATAACAACAACAACAACAAAAAAAAACCCAACAAGATAAGACAATAGAAATAAAATCCCAAACAAAAATCTCATTAAACATGGAGGAAGAGCAAGCAATAGAATTATCCGAGAAGGAATTTAAAAGATATGTATATAGAACTCTACAAGAGCTTAAGGAAACCCCAAACAGAATGAAGGAGACTTACCCTGGAAGAACTCAGGAAAACCATACAAGAACAAAATAACAAGATTAACACATAATCAGAAGTCATACAAAAACAGAAGTTAGAAATCCAGAAGGTGAATACCAAAATTACAGAATTATACAACACAGTGGAAGCACAAAAGAATGGGCTAGAACTGACTGAAGAATGCATTTTCCAACTAGAAGATAAAACCCTGGACACCAGCCGTATGAAGAAAAATCAGAACAAAGATTTAAGAGAAATGAAGAGAACCTAAGAGTTATATGGGATGACATGAAAAGAAACAACATATGCCTCATTGAAATTCCAGAACAAGAAGAGGCGGGGGGGGGGGGACCTGAGAAAACTGTGGAAGACTTACTAACAGAAAACTTCCCCCCATCATGAAGGAAGAAAAGATATTTGTCCAAAAAGCTCAAAGAACCCCATACAGGATAGATGTCAAGAGAAAAACACTAAGGCATATCATAATCAAACTCTCCAAAACCAAAGACAAAGAAAGAATCTTGGGACTTCCCAGGACAAAAGAAATATTACTAATAATAATCAAACACTTAGGCTGAATTCAAATTACTCAGCAGAAACCAGGCAGGCAAGAAGGCAATGGGACAGCATATACAAAACACTGAAGAAAAAGAACTTCCAACCACGAATCCTATATCCAGCCAAATTGTCCATCAAATATGAGGACAAAATCAAGGCCTTCTTAGACAAACAGAAATTAAGGGATTTTGTGAAAACCAGACCAACCCTACAAGACATGCTTAAGGAAGTCCTTCCAATAGAGAACCTACAACAGAGAACAACAAAATCAGGACACAAGGCATCAACACTAAAACCAAATCAGAAATAGACACTCAAAATAAGACCATAAAAACATTGTACACCAAAAAACAAGGAAGTCAATCTGCACACGACAACAGCAACTAACAAAACAGAGGGAATAAAAGTTCTAGGTAAAATCTTCCAAATGGAGAGGAAAACAGGACAATGTCCTCATAGAACAGACTGTTCCAAAAATATAGAGGCAAAAATTCATTCCAAGGTAACCACAAAGAAAATTAACAATCCCCCTAAACAAACCAAGAAGAAAGGAAAACATATGGGTTTAGTAAGCACAAAACCAACAATAAAGAAGGAAAGAGAGGAAACACTTGACAACAAAATGAACTCAGCCCAGAAAAGTATATGGACCAAGGAAACTCCAACAACTTGACAAAAAACACAACAGAATTATACCAATCAATGCATACCTATCACTAATTACACTCAATGTGAATGGACTAAATGCACCAATCAAGAGAAAGAGAGTGGCAGACTGGATAAGAAAAGAAGACCCACTGAGATGCTACCTACAAGAGATATGCCTGAACACAAAGATAAAAACAAACTAAGAGTTAAAAGGTGGAAAAAATATACACCAAGCCAACGGTAACTAAAAAAGAACAGGAGTGGCAATATTAATTTCTGATAAAATAGACTTTAAGGTGAAAAACAACATAAGAGACAAAGAAGGTCACTCACTATATGATGCTGAAAGGGTCATATGACCAAGAAGCCATTATAATAATAAATACCTATGCACCCAATGAAAGTGCTCCAAAACATGTGAAGCAAATATTAATTGAATTGAAAGGGAAAATAGACAACTGTACAATAGCAGTAGGAGACTTAACACATCACTTTCAAGGGGGAACGAATCAACTAGAAAAAAACTCAACAAAGATACAGAAGAACTCTACAACACTATCGACCAACTTGACCTCATAGACATATACAGCACTCTACCTAACCAAAGCACAGTTCACTCTTCTCCAGTGCACATGGATCATTTTCCAGAATAGATAATATATTAGGACATAAAACAAGCCTCAATAAATTCAAAACCATTGAAATACTACAAAGCATCTTCTAAGACCACAATGCTATAAAATTGGAAATTAATAATAGGAGGATCAAGGAAAAAACATCAGACATGTTGAGGTTGAACAATACACTACTCAAAAACTACTGGGTAATAGAAGAAATAAAAAGTGAAATAAAAAATTTCCTAGAAATGAACAACAATGCACATACATCATACCAAAACCTACAGGACACAGTGAAAACAGTACTCAGAGGTCAGCTTATAGCAATAATTGCATACATCAAAAAACAAGAAAGAAACAAAATCAACACTGTAACTCAACAACTCCAACAATTAGAAAAAGAACAACAAAAGAATCCTACAGTATCTAGAAGAAATAATAAAGATCAGAGCAGAAATAAATGAAACAGAAAAAAAAAATAATAGAGAAAATCAACAAAACAAAAAGCTGGTTCTTTGAAAAGAATAACAAAATTGACAAACCATTGGCAAATCTAAGAAAAGAAAAGAAAGAGAAGATGCAAATTACAAGAACAGTAAATGAAAAGGGGGTCATTACACAGAACCAACTGAAATAAAAAGATACTGACAGAATATTATGAAAAACTCTACTCCAACAAATTTGAGAACCTAGAAGAGATGGACAAGTTTCTGGAATCACAAGACCTACCTAAACTATCCCACTCAGAGACAGAATACTTGAACAAATCAATAACAAAAGAATAAATTGCACAGGTCATTAAAAAAAAACTTTTCATAAGAAAAAGTCCTGGCCCTGATGCCTTCACTGGAGAATTTTACCAAATATTCAGGGAAGAGTTGACACCTATACTACTCAAGCTATTCAAGAACATAGAAAAACATGGAATACTCCCAAACTCATTTTATGAAGCAAACATAACACTAATACCAAAACAGGGAAAGACACCACTAAAAAGGAAAACTACAGACTAATATCCCTCGTGAACATAGATGCAGGAATCTTCAACAAAATCCTAACCAACAGAATCCAAAAACATATCAAAAAAATAATACATCCTAACCAAGTGGGAGTCATACCTCATATGCAAGGATGGTTCAACATCAGAAAAACAATCAATGTAATCCACCACTGAGGTAGTTATGTTTTTGTGTCAACTTGAGTGGGCCTGGTTGAGTGGCTGGGCAGCTGGTGGTAGTTATTCCCCATGATGAGACTGGCAATCAGCTCCATGGTGGGATCTACCACAAGCAGCTGAGTAGCTGCCTTTGGAAATGTGTATTTAAGGAGAAGCCTTGGGAATGGTCTCTAGCCTTTGGCACGCTTGGACCCTGCATGTAGCCGTGTCATTGCTCAGCAGCCTGCTATGCGCTGCTGACCTTGGGATTTACAGTGGACTTAGGTTAATGGCCTGCTGTGTGGATTGGTAACATCGGGACTGTGCCTTTTTACTTGTCCATCTTGGGGCTTCTCAGCCTCAGCAGCCAGCAGCTGTCTGAGTGAAGAAATGCCTCTAGCTCCAGTGGGCCAGGAGCAGGAGGCAAAGCTGGACCCCAAAGTTGAGGGGCTTTCACCCAGCCCCTGGAGCCTGGCACTTTGAACTTGGACTTAAAGCCTCCAAATTGTAAGAATAAATTCCTGTTTGTTAAGGCCATCCCATTTGTGGTATATTCCTGTCAGAGTGGCACTAGGTAACCAGAACAACCACATAAACAAAACCAAAGAACTATATGATTATATCAATTGGCGCAGAAAAGGCATTTGATAAAATCCAACACCTGTTCCTGTTCAGAACTCTCAATAAAACAAGGATAGAAGGGAAATTCTTTAATATAATAAAGGACATATATGCAAAGCCAATGGCCAACATCGTTATTAATGGAGAATCACTCAAAGCATTCCCCTTATGAACGGGAACCAGAAAGGGATGCCCTCTACCACCACTCCTATTTAACATTGTATTGGAAGTTCTGGCCACGGCAATAAGGCAAGACAGAGAAATAAAAGGCATACATATTGGCACAGAGGAAGTGAAGCTATCCCTATTTGTGGATGATATGATCCTGTACATAGAAAACCCAAGGGACTCAGCAAAAAAAAAACTACTGGAACTAATAGAGAAGTTCAGCAGGATACAAGGTCAACATACACAAGTCAGTTGGATTCTCTACACCAACAAAGGGACCTCAGAAAAAGAAATAAGGGAAACAATACCATTTACAATAGCTACTAAAAAGATAAAATATCTAGGAATGATTCTTATCAGAGATACAAAAGATCTATACAAAGAAAACTATAAAATACTGCTACAGGAGACAACAAGGGATCTAAAAAAATGGAAGAACCTCCCTTGTTCATGGACAGGGAGACTGAATATTGTGAAAATGTCAACATTACCTAAAGCAATGTACACATTTAATGCAATCCTGATACAGATACCAACAAAATTTTTTAAGGACATGGAAAAACCAACTACTAACTTCATATGGAAAGGAAAGAGACCTTGGATAAGCAGAGAGCTACTGAAGAAGAAGAGTGGGAGGTCTCACACTCCCGGATCTTAAAACCTACTATACAGCCACAGTAGTCAAAACAGCATGGTATTAGTACAATGATAGACAGATAGACCAATGGAACAGAATAAAAAACCCAGAAATTGACCCATCCATCTATGGACAGCTGATCTTTGACAAAGATCTAAAACCCATTAAATGGTTATGAGGTAGCCTCTTTAACAAATGGTGTTGGCAAAATTGGATATCCACTTGCAGAAAAATGAAACAAGACCCATATCTCACCCCATACACAAAAACAAACTCAAGTTGGATCAAAAACTTAAATGTAAAACCCAAAACTATAAAATTCATCAAAGATAAAATAGGAGCAAATCTGTTGTTGTTGTTATGTGCCGTTGAGTCAGCCCCGACTCATAGCGACCCCTCCTTGGGTTTCCAAGGCAGTATCACTACGGAAGTAGGATTGCCCAACCTTCCTTCCGAGGAGTGGCTGATGGGTTTGAACCGCCAGCCTTCTGGTTAGCAGTCAAGTGCTTTAGCCACTATGCTACCAGAGCTCCTGGAGCAAATCTAGGAGCCCTAATTTATGGCATAAATAAATTATCAAGCATAACCCAGAATGCACAGGAGGTAGAAGAGAAGCTAGGTGACTGGGACCTTTTAAAAATTAAATTCTTATGTGCATTGAAAGACTTTGTCAAAAGCATAAAAAGAGAACCTACAGATGGGGAGGAAGTATTTGCCTATGACATATCTGACAAAGGACTTATCTCCAAAATCTATAGAAAACTTCAACACTTCAACACCAAAAAGACAATCCAATTCAACAAGAGACATGAACAGACACTTCACTAAAGACCATATGCTGGTGGACAGCAAGCACATGAGGAATTTCTTGCAATTTTTAGTCACTAGAGAGATGCAAATCAAAATGATGAGATATCACCTCACCCCAGCAATAATAGCAGAATTCAAGAGGACAGAAAATAACAAATGCTGGCAAGGTTGTGGAGAGATTGGAACTCTTATACACTGCTGGTGGGATGGTAAAATGGTACAACCATTGTGGCAAGCAGTATGGCGTTTCCTTAAAAAACTGAAAATAGAAATAGCATTCAACCCAGCCATTCCATTACTATGAATATATCCTAAAGAGATGAGAGGCAGGACACGAGCAGACATATGCACACCTATGTTCATTGCACCACAATTTGATATAGCAAAGAGATGGAAACACCCTATGCCAGTCAATAGATGGATGGATAACCAAATTATGGTACATTCACACAATGGAATATTATGCTACATTAAAGATCAAGGAAAGATACGCAGATCATCTCTCAACATGGATGAGCCCGGAGGACCTTATGCTGAGTGAAATAAGTCAATTGCAGAAGGACATATATTGTATGAGCTCATTATTGTAAAAAGACAAAGTAGGGTTTGCTTAAGGAAGGGAACTCACTTTGTAGGTTATCAGGGTGGGAAGGGAAGAAGAAGGAATAATTTCAGGCTAATTGGGGGCCACACGCTGAGGTGGGTCAGGGGAGGGATGATATGGAAACAGTCTGTGACCACCATGATAACATTAGGGAAAAGGAAGACATCAAATTGTGCATGTAAGATATAGACGATGGAGGCTAATACCAATATATCCACAATATTGCATTACCATTAACACCAAATACCAGGCTACAGATAAACACATAAACATATGAGAAGATCAGATGGGGGTTAGTGAACAGGGTTATACTCTGGACCAAGGATAGATTCAGTTGAGGCTAATCTTGCACAGATACCAGTGATACAAAATACCCACAATCCTTACAGAAACAACAGAAGACAGACATAGAGCAATCCCTCACAGACAGCCAGACACTGTGGGAGAGATCTAATGGATCTATGGACTCAGGACCAGGGTATTGGGGGGCACCAGACTCAATTGGCACAATAAAATACATAAAAATCTTGTTCCACAACCTACATAGGTGAGTAGCAACTGGGGTGTTAAAAGCTTTCAAGAGGCCATCTAAGATGCAGCTAATGGTTTCCTATCATTGGAAGTGAAAAAGAGTGCAAAAAACCAAGTGTATTTGGAAGCAATCAGCCCTAGGACCCAATGGACCTCGAGACCAGAACTAGATGGTGCCTGGCACTAATGCCAGTGACTTGGGAAAGGATCAAAACTGGAGATCCCGGATAGAGTGGGAAGAAAAACACAGAACAAAATCCTAAAACACAGTAATGACCAGAATCACTGGTCAGATGGAGCCTAGTGGGACAGCCAGTACTATGGTCCTGGGACAACTTTGGGCCTGGAATAAAACTCACTCCCAGGGGCTGGCTCTCTGCCCAATAGTAAATAAGACATACATGCAGACCACTCAACCCAGGGTGACACACCCACATACTCTATAGAGATGCGTCCCTTGGAACAATCGACCAAGGGGCACCAGAGGGACAACATTCACAGGGAGGAAATTCAGGACACACAGGGGTGCATAACTATGAGGGGCATGGGGGGGTGAGTTACTGGGAAGGGCGGGGAGAAGAGTGGGTTAGGGTCAGGGTTGGTAAATGGGGAGTGAAACCAAATGGACACGAAATGTTGAATGTAAAACAAATTGTGCTGTAAACTTGCACCTAAAGCACAATTAAAAAAAAAAAAAAAAAAAAAAGTCCATGAGAGCCAAAATATGACCTTGATAATATCTCTCCTGAATTTAGAGACCATCTAAAAAATAGATTTCATGCATTGAACACCAATGACCAAAAACCAAAGAAATTGTAGGATGACATCAAGAACATCATTCATGAAGAAAGCAAAAAATCATTAAAAAGACAGGAAAGGAAGAAAAGACCACAATGGATGTCAGAAGAGACTCTGAAACTCGCCCTTCAACAGAGTAGCTACAGCAAGTGGAAGAAATGATAAGAGAGATGAACAGAAGATTTCAAAGAGCAGCTTGAGAAAACAAAGTCAATTATTATAGTGAAATGTGCAAAAACATGGAGTTGGAAAGCCAAAAGTGAGGAGCATATATGGCATTTCTCAAGCTGAAAGAACTGAGGAAAAAAATTAAGCCTGGAGTTGTTATATTGAAAGATTCTATGGGTAATATATTGAATGATGCAGGAAACATCAAAAGAAGATGGAAGGAACACATAGTCACTATACCAGAAAGAAGTGGTAGACAATCATCCATTTCAGGAGGTGGCATATGATCAAGAACCAATGGTATTGAAGGAAGAACTCGAAGCTGCAGTGAAGAAATTGGCAAAGAACAAGGCAGCAGGAATTGACAGAATACCCATTGAGATGTTTTAACAAACAGATGCCATGCTAGGGGCACTCACTTGGCTATGCCAGATTTGGAAGAGGGCTACCTCGCCAACTGACTGGAAGAGATCCGTATTTGTACCCATTCCAAAGAAAAGTGATCCCATAGAATGTGGACATTATTGGACCATATCATTAATATCGCATGCAAGTAAAATCTTACTGAAAATAATTTAAAAATGGTTGCAGTAGTATATTGATAGAGAACTTCCAGAAATGCAAGCTGGATTCAGTAGAAAGAGGGATATCATGGCTGATGTCAGAAGGATCCTAGCTGAAAGCAAAGAATACCAGAAAGATGTTTACTTGTGTTTTATTGAATATGGAAAAGCATTTGAATGTGTGGATCATAACAAATTGTGGATAATATTGAGAAGAATGGGAATTCCAGAACACTTAACTGTACTCATGAGGAACCTGTACATAGACCAGGAGGCTGTAAATTAAGCAGAAGGAATGCTGCAAGGCTTAAAATCAAGAAGGGAGTGCATCAGGGTTGTATCCTTTCACCATACTTATTCAATCTGCATGCTGAGCAAATCACTGAGAAGCTGGACTATATGAAGAAGAACATGGCACCAGGATTGGAGGAAGACTCATTAACAACCTGTGATACACAGACAATACAACTTTGCTTGCTGAAATTTAGGGTGACTTGGAGCACTTACAGATGGAGATTAAAGGCTTCAGTCTGCAGTATGGATTACAGCTCAACATAAAGAAAGTAAAAATCCTCACAACTGGACAATAAATGGACCAATAATCAGCATCACAATAAATGGAGAAAAGATTGAAGTTGTTAAAGATTTCATATTACATGGTTCCACAATCAACTTCCATGGAAGCAGCAATCAAGACATCAGACGATGTATTGCACTGGGCAAATCTGCTGCAAAAAAACCTCTTTAAAGTGCTCAAGAGTAAAGATGTCTCTTTGAAGACTAAGGTGAGCCTAACCCAAGCCATGGTATTTTCAAATGCTTCATATGTATATGAGCTGGACAATGAACAAGGAATACTGAAGAAGAGTTGATGCTTTTGAGTTGTGGTGTTGGCGAAGAATACTGAAAGTGCTGTGGACTGCCAAAAGAACTAACAAATCTGTCCCAGAAGTCCAGCCACAATGCTCCTTAGAATCGAGAATGGCAAGATTTCTTCTCACCTACTTTGGTCATGTTGTCACAAGGGACCATTCCCTGGAGAAGGATATCATGCTTGGTAAAGTAGAGGGTCAACAAAGAAGGGGAAGGCCCTCAGTGAGGTGGATTGACATAGTGACTGCAATGATGGCTTCAGGTATAGCAAGGATTATGAGGCTGGCACAGAACCAAGCAGTGTTTCATTCTGTTGTACATACAGTTGCTATGAGTCAACGGGACAGCACCTAACAACACATCACACACACACACACACACACACACACACACACACACACAGTCAGGTACCAATCAGGTAGAGGTATATAAGGACCAATCAACAAGAACAGTATGTACTGAAGCGCAACCTGCACAGTGAGGTCTTGAGCATTGCTTGGGCAAGTGCCCCAGCAGACGAACCACAGGCACCTGAAAGGTAATTACTGGTCCCAATTCCACCCAGATTAGAGCAGAAACACCAGGCCTGGTGCACTGGTTTGCTTTTAGCAAAACTATGGCCCTAAGTACAGCATTGTACTTCAGGACAGATCTTGAAATATCCTTTGTGATGATGAATGCCACACCATTCCTCTTCAAATTTTCATTCCTCTTCAAATTGTTGTATAGCATTGGGCAAATCTGCTGCAAAGGACCTCTTTAAAGTGCTAAAAAATAGAGCTATTTCCTTGAAGACTAAGGTGTGCCTGACACAAGCCGTGGTATTTTCAGTTGCCTCATATGCATGTGACAGTTGGACAACGAATAAGGATGATTGAAGAAGAGTTGATGCCTTTGAGTTGTGGTGTTGGCAAAGAATGCTGAAAGTGCTGTGGACTACTAAAAGAACTAACAAATCTGTCCTGGAAGAAGTGCCATTGGAATGCTCCTTAGAAGTGAGAATGGCCAGACTTCATCTCACCTACTTTGGTCATGTTGTCAGAAGGGACCATTCTCTGGAGAAGGATGTCATCCTTGGTAAAGTGGAGGGTCAACAAAAGAGGGGAAGGCCCTCAACAAGATGGATTGTCACAGTGGCTGCAATGATGAGCTCAGGTATAGTAGGGATCATGAGGCTGACATAGGACAAGGCAGTTTTTCATTCTGTTGTACATAAGGTTGCTATGAGTCAGAAATGACTCAATGGCACATAACAACAACAGCCTCTAAACCATTACAGAATAAATTTCTGTCTGTTAAAGTCACCCACTCATGATATTTCTATTATAGCAGCACTAGGTAACTAAGATAGGTCATAACACATTTCCATTGAAGATTATTGTTTATATGACACACACTTGATTGTACTCATGAGGAACCTGTACATAGACCAGGAGGCTGTTGTTCAAACAGAAAGAGGGAACATTATATGATTTAAAATCAGGAAGGGAGTGCATCAGGGTTGTATCCTTTCACCATACTTATTCAATCTGTATCCTTAGCAAATAATCTGAGAAGCTGGACTATTTGGAGAAGAGCATGGCATCAGGATTATATCCATACACCTGCAAGGAAGACCAGTTAATATGACTATTATTCAAATTTATGCACCACCCAGCAATTCAAAAGATGAGGAAATTAAAGATTTTTATCAACGTCTGCAGTCTGAAATTGACCAAAGACATGATCAAGATGTCTTAATTATCCCTGGTGACTGGAATGCAAAAGTTGGAAACAACCACTGGTAGTAGGAAAATTTGGCTTTGGTAACAGAAATAACACTGGAGATTGCATGATAGAATTTTGCAAGACCAATGACTTATTCATTGCAAATACCTTTTTTCAACAACACAAACGGTGGCTATACATGTGGACTTCACCAGATGGCATACACAAGAATCAGATTGACTGTATCTGTGGTAAGAGGGGATGGAAAAGCTCAATATCTTCAGTCAAATCCAGGCCAGGAGCTGATTGTGGAACAGATCATCAACTGCTTATATGCAAGTTCAACTTGAAGTTGAAGATAATTAAAACAAGTCCATGAGAGCCAAAATATGGCCTTGAATATATCTCTCCTGAATTTAGAGATCATCTAAATAATAGATTTGATGCATCTAACACCAATGACTGAAAACCAGAATAATTATGGGATGACATCAAGAACATCATCTATGAACAAAGCAAGAGGTCATTAAAAAGATGAGGAAGAAAAATAAAAGATCAAAATGGATGACAGAAGAGACTCTGAAGCTTGAGCGGAGAGTAGCCAAAGCAAATGGTAGAAATGACAAGCTAAAAGAACCGAACAGAAGATTTCAAAGAGCAGCTTGAGCAGACAAAGCCAATTACTATAATGAAATGTGCAAAAACTTGGAGTTAGAAAACCAAAAGGGAAGAACACATTCAGCATTTCTCAAGCTGAAAGAACTGAGGAAAAAATTTAATCCTCGAGTTGCAATATTGAAAGATTCCATGGGCAATATATTGAATGATGCAGGAAGCATCAAAAGAAGATGGAAGGAATACACAGAGCCACTGTACCAAAAAAAGAACTGGTAGATCTTCATCCATTTCAGGAGGTGGGATATGATCAAGAACCAGTGGTATTGAAGGAAGAAGTCGCAGCTGAACTGAAGGAATTGGCAAGGGACAAGGCTCCAGGAATTGACAGAATATCCCTTGAGATATTTCAACAAATGGATGCCCCACTGGAAGCACTCACTCAGTTATGCCAAGAGATTTGGAAGACAGCTACCTGGCCAACTGACTGGAAGATATCCATATTTATACCCATTTCAAAGAAAGGTGATCCCACAGAATGTGGAAATTATCGAACAATATCAGTATCTCATGCAAGTAAAATCTTACTGAAGATAATTCAAAAATGTTTGCAGCAGTATACTGACAGAGAACTTCCAGAGGAGCAAACTGGATTCAGAAGAGGACATGGAACAAAGGCTATCATTGCAGATGTCAGATGGATCTTGGCTTAAATCAAAGAATTCCAGAAAAATGTTTACTTGTGTTTTATTGACTATGCAAAATCATTTGATTGTGTGGATCATAACAAATTATGGATAACATGGAGAAGAATGGGAATTCCAGAACACCAACTGTATTCATGGGGAACCTGTACATAGACTAGGAGGCTGTCATTCGAATGGAACAAGGGACACTGCATGGTTTAGAGTCAAGAAGGAAGTGCGTCAGGGTTGTGTCCTTTCACCATACTTATTCTGAGCAAATACTCTGAGAAGCTGGACTATATGAAGAGGAATGTGGCATCAAGATTGGAGGAAGAATCATTATCAACCAGCCATACACTGACAACACAACTTTGCTTGCTCAAAGTGAGGATGACTTGAAGCACTTACTGATGAAGAGTCAAGAATACATTCTGCAGTGTGGATTACATCCCAATATAAAGAAGACAAAATCTTCACAACTTGACCTATAAGTGGCATTGCAATAAATGGAGAAAAGATTGAAGTTGTCAAAGACTTCACATTGCTTGGTTCTTGCCATAGGGGCAAGGAGGCCTCATCTTCCGACTTCCTCTAACCACACAAGAGGAAGACAGAATCACCATCAATAGCCCAAGGCCTATTCCTGCAAGGCTAGTCATGCTGCCTTCCTCCAGCCCTTGCACCAACCATTTCTCCTGCAACACCCACCACTTCTCTGCTAGGTTCGATAATTCGCTGCAGTGGCCACACAGAACTCACAGACTGTGGGATTTATTAGGGAAGCACCAGGTTACAATTCAAGTTCAGGAAAAATGCTCAGTCTTTCTCAGTCTTGCCATCTCTCTCTTGGCAACATGTGTCTCTTGACGTCTCTTTCTCAGCAGCACATGTCTCTCAGGAGTATGTTTCTCTCAGCAGCATATCTTTCTCAGCAAGCAGTCAGAGAGACTCCTTCTGCCTCTAGCAGGGCTCCTTTTGAGCCTGGCAGAGTGGCCCAACTAACCAATCCCAACATCAGAATTCTAAACACCTGAGAGAGAGTGAACTTCCCAGAACATTGCTTTGTGCCACTCTCAACAGAAATATCTCAGGTGAATAACTTTAACAATCAGGAGCTCTTTGGTTACTCATGGAAAATTCTACCACAGAGTTTACAAAGATTTATGGCTAGAAAAATCACACCGAGTAATTTACTACACTGCAGATCTACAATCGACGCTAATGGAAGCAGCAGTCAGGACATCAGATTCCATATAGTATTGGGCAAGTCAGCTGCAAAAGACCTCTTCCAAGTGCTGAGGAGCAAAGATGTCTCCTTGAGGAATAGGGTGCGTCTGACACAAGCCATGATATTTTCAATTACCTCATATGCATTTGAGAGCTGGGCAATGAATAAGGAAGATCGAACAAGAGTTGATGCTTTTGAGTTGTGGTGTTGGCAAAGAATACTGAAGGTACCATGGACTGCTAAAAGAACTAACAATCTGTCCTGGAGGAAGTGTAGCTGGAATGCTCCTTGGAAGCGAGAATGGCCAGACTTTGTCTCACCTACTTTGGTCAGGTTGTCAGAAGAGAGCATTCCCCAGAGAAGGATGTCATGTTTGGTAGGGTGGAGGGTCGACAAAAGAGGGGAAGGCCTTCAACAAGATGCATTGACACAGTGGCTGTGATGATGGGCCCAAGTATAGCAGGGATCATGGAGCTGGTGCGGGATCAGGCAGTGTTTTGTTCTGCTGTGCATGGGGTCACTATGAGTTGGAAATGACTTGATGGCACCTAACAACAACAACAATGTCCTTCCTTGTCTCATATGGTGATTTTTGTCTTAAAGCCAATTTAATTAGAAACTAATGTTGCCACTTCTGCTCTTTTTTGGTTGCCATTTCCTTGATAAATCTCTTCCAACCTTTGATTTTTAGTCTATTTTTGTCTTTCTCTCTAAAGTGTGTCTCATGTAGACAGCATATTAATGGTTTATGTTTTCTTATCCAGTCTGCAACTCTCTGTCTCTTGAGTGGTGCACTTAATCCATTAACATCCAGTGCAATTATCAACAAATATGAATTGGTTGCTGTCATTTTGTTATGTGTTTTTTCATGGAGTTCCTGGTTTCTTTGTTCCCTTTAATTTTCTGTGCTGAGCTCTTATGTTTATGAATCGTGTTATCATTTCTTTTGTTGGTATTGTTTTAGTATTTGCTAAATATTTGTGCTTGTCTTCTTTTTTATTGTGATGTGAAAGTTCCACGGTGATGGGCTTAAGTATAGCAGGGATCACAGAACTGGCACGGGACCAAGCGGTGTTTTGTTCTTCTGTGCATAGGGTCACTATGAGTTGGAGACAACGTGACAGCACCTAAAAACAACATACGACATCTGAAATCTTGACTGCTGCTTCCATTGGTGTTAATTGTAGAATCAAGCAATATGAATCTTTGACAGCTTCAATCTTTTCTGCATTTATCGTAAGGCTAGAAACCCAAATTTAGGGCACAAGCTTTAGGCGAGGGTTTCTGTCTCTGTCAACTATGGAGGAAATTCCTCGTCTCCTTTCAACATTTGTAGGTTTGGTGTCCCTTGTGGATGTCTGTGTCCTGTCATCAGTCTTCCCCTGGGTCTAGGAGGTTCACAGCACAGGGATCCAAAGAATGTGTTCCACTCCTGGCTATTCTTTCTTGGTGATAGGTCCCTTTTTCTCTGCTCGTTTCTCTCTCTCTTTATCTCGGTAAGATAAAAAGTGATGCAGGCAGCCACATGCTAGGGAACTCCCCCTAAATCAGATCAGGGCTGTGACATGAGTAAGTGTGCAACATTCTATCCCAATTCCCTTACATCAGATCAGAGCTGTTTACATCATGGGGGATGATTACAGAACTGCCACATTACATCATCACTTAACTGCCAAACCACTGAGAATCACAGTCCAGTCAAGTTGACACATACTTTGGGGGGACACAATCCAATCCATAACATGGTCTAAATTGTGTTATGAGTAAAATAAGTTTATCTTTATGAATGCCAGAAAATATTGTAAAAATGATGCAGGCTTACAGAAATCCTTCTACCTGATACTTCTAGTAAAGTGTTAAGAGTATGATGATCCTTGATATTAACTTGGGTTTCTTTTCCACATTCTTCTTCATATTGTTCAACTTCTTGAGTTGTTTGCTCAGCATACACATTGAGTAAGTATGATTGTAAGGATGGTGCAGTGTTTTGTTCTGTGGTTGGTTCTAGAGTTGTTATGAATTAGAACCAACTCAATAGCACCTAACAAGAGCAATGTTTTCTGTGACTGAATTTGATTAGGTTCTGGAACAGTGGACTAGCACAATATTGAGGTGATAAACAACTGCGTTTACTTAAAGGCCTTTAAGTAATTGAAATTAAACACTAAACCTGCCTTTGGATTTTTTGTTGTTTGGTACCATCGAATTAGCTATAATACCTTAAGTATAATATTATAATATTATTATTATAATATTAGCTATTATACCTTAAGTATAATATTATACCTTAAGTATAATAGAATGAAAAGTTGCTACCTCACAATTGTTGATACGTTTGAGCCCATTGTTGCAACCACAGTGGCAATCCATCTTTTGCAGGCTCTCCCTTACTTTGCCAAGCATGACGTCTTTCTCAAGTGATTGGGCCTTCTTGATGATGTGTCCAATGCAGGCAAGATGAAGTCTCACCATCATCACGTCTAAGAAGTATTCCAGTTGTCTTCCTCCAAGACGGATTTGTTCATTCTTCTGGTAGTCCATGGTATATTCAACATTCTTCTCCAATATGACAGTTCAAATGTGTCAGTTCTTCTTTGTTCTTCCTTTCTCATTGTCCAGCTTTCACATGCATATGAGTTGATTGAAAGACCATGTGATGTTTGCTTTTTAGCACTTTAAGAGGTCTTGCCTTATTGTATGTGCTGAAAGATTGTCTGAGTGCATAGTAGAGCTGACAAGGGGCAAAGTTGTGGTGGCTTCTTGGCCATTGCCAGCTACCCTGAGGGAGTGAATAGTTGGACCTGTGGGCTCAGGAGCATGGTCACAAGGGAGATCAAGCTCAATTGGCATAACATACTACACAAAAACATTGTTCTACATCCTACTTTGGTGAGTAGTGAATGGGGTCTTAAAAGCTTGCAAGCGGCCATCTAGATGGAATGATGGGTCGCTCCTCATCCATAGCAAAGAAGAATGAAGAAAATCCAAGACACATGGAAACAATTAGTCCAAGGGACTAGTAGACCATGTGATCCTCAGCCTATATGAACACAAGACCAGAACTAGATGGTGCATGCATACCATTGTCAAAACCACTTGGAAAGGGGTCAGTGCAGGAGATCCTGGATAGAATGGGAGAACAATGTGGAACAAAACTCAAAATCATTAAAAAAAAAAAAAAAAAAAGACCAAGTTTACAGGTCTGATGGACCCTGGTGAGAATCTCAAGACTACGGTCCCTAGTTGCCCTTCAGGTCTGGAACTGAACTCACTCCTGTGGCTTCCAGCCAAACAATAGACAGGTACATGGGGTAAACATTTACATCAGGTAAGTATACTCCTTGGAGTTATCAATTGTGGGAGATAGCTTGGGGGGGTGGGAGTGCATGGGAGGGAAGAACACAAGGAAGAGGTAACTACAGGGAGGCAGTGGGAAGAGAGCTGTTACATTGTGGGGAATTGCAGTCAATGTCATGAAACAAAATATATATGAAATGGTGTATGGAAAATGAATTTGCTCTGTAAACTTTCACCCAAATCACAATAATAATAATTTAAAAATTCTTGACTTTGGATGAAGAATATAAAATATCCAAAAAAATCATGCATATTGGATAAAGGATATATATGTATGTATATAAGTATATAAGCTCTGGTAGCATAGTGTCTAAGGCACTTGACTGCTAACCAGAAGGCTGGTGGTTCAAACCCATCAACCACTCCTTGGAAGGCAGGTTGGGCAATCTACTTCCATAGTGATATTGCCTCACCAATATATATATATATATATATATATATATATATATACACACACATACATATATATATATATAATAACTTATACCCATGAAATGAAAAATTATAGAGAGTTTTAGGAAACAATTGAATGGCTTGTCTTGTCTGTATTTTTTTACCAATCTGAAATGTCAGGTGTCCTGTGTCAGTGTTACTCAGAGAGGAGGCTAGGGTTGCTTTTCTAGTTCTCAGAGTTGGCACTGGGGTGGTGCTAACATGAGGAGATGGGTCTGAATCTGCACATGTTCAAGCCAATCCAGAGTGCTTGGTCAGAGGGAAAACCAAGAAAATGAAAATGGACAGTTCACAATTTTGGGGGAAGATTGTAAAATTTTAACACAGGATTTGGCAAGACTACTATGAATATATGATAATATATACTTGAATATATCCCTTCTGAATTTAGAGATCATCTAAAGAATAGATTTGATGCATTGAACACCAATGACCGAAAGCCAGATGAATTATGGGAAGAT
>NW_006921811.1:3352117-3378240 GCF_000298275.1 Orycteropus afer afer | reverse complement strand
GATGATGGGCTCAAGTATAGCAGGGATTGTGGGGCTGGCGCGGGATCGGGCAGTGTTTCGTTCTGCTGTGCATGGGGTCGCTATGAGTCAGAAACGACTCGATGGCACTTAACAACAACAACAACAACTATGAAAATCTAGTGGAAATAATAGGAAAGTGTTTCCCCATTGTCACTGAGAGCACAGCAGCCTGGGCCCCTGCTGCTCAGGTGAGGTGGTACCATGCACATCGATGTGCCTGGACATGGGGCTCTGTGATTCTGCTAAATGGAACCAGGGATGCTTGGTGGGTGTCTCTCTCTTTGTTTGGGGTAGAGGGTGAAAGATGGGTGTGGAACACTTGGTTTTGGGGGGTGGGTGGGAAGCAAGGACCCTTCAAAGATGTCTGGAGGTGCAAACTGAGAAACCAGCCCTGAAGGGTTCCCTCTCACTGGCCGAACCAACCCTTTCAGGTCTGGAAAGCAGTGCTAGGCATCACTGGGAGCAAGCCGAGTCTGTGCAGAGACTTCAGTCCCAGATCCTCCAAAATGACAGATCATACAAAGCATGCTAGAGAAAAGATGCACACCCATGACAGCCAGCTTTTTGTCCTGAAGATGATGGTAAAATTGCACATCCCAGGCCTCAGAGGGCTCACTGCCGGGAATGGATTTCTGGCTATATCCTTGACCAAACCCAGGATCAACACCACCTGATCAAAATATACTCTTCAGATTTGGGTGTGGGTGGGAGTGGGGACTTCAGGGACATGGGCTTCCATGACAGAATATCTCATGTTCAGGGATGCTATGACCCTGCCTCTGCCTCTCCCCTTCCTTGCCCCTCCCAACCCCAACTCTTGGGAGGATGAGTCAGAAGAGCCCCATGTTTATATATATGCTTTGGTAGCTGCTGGCAAATCAGCTCAACTACTGGCGACCCCAAAGGAACGAAACAGTGCCTGGTCCTGCACCATCCTCACAATTTTTTTTTTTTTAATACAATATATATATATTTAACTTTTTATTGTGATCTGGGTGAAGGTATAAAGAGCAAGTCAGTTTTCATTCAACAATTCACATACATTCTGTTTCATGCCATTGAGTGCAATCCCCACATTGCTGATAACATCATTCCTTCCACTTCCTCCCTATCTTTCCTGTTTCTATTCCTCCTTCTTTCAACTGATGCTATTTTTCAGCCCAAGTTATTACTATACATGTAAGAAGTAGAGAGCTGCCTTTTTCCTATGGAGGGATTAGAAGTGCATCTTTGAAGATGATGAAAGTGCTGAACATTAAACGCTACTAAGGGCAAATCTTCATTCCTCAGACAAGTGAGTACCTCTCAGCTTGGAGGGAGCCACTGGCAGCTTCTTGTGCCTCCCAAGGAGTCTGGGGGTGGCAGGGGACATCTGGTTCTGCCTTGGTTTCAAGTGGCCCATCCCTTCTGCTAAGTTCCTATAAGCTTTGTTAGATAAATTGGGAACCTAATCCAATATTTCAATGGGGGTGAGGGCTCTTTCTGTGGCCCAGAGGAGCCCACAGAATCATTATTTATCAATGAAAGAGTGGCTTGGGCTCTGATTTTGGTCAGATGACTCACTGGGGAAGTCAACTTCTTTTCAAGCCTCCACCACCCACAGTGTGTTGTACGGTGCTGGCTTGCATGTTGGTATGATGCTAGAAGCTAGACCACCAGTATTTCAAATACCAGCAGGGTCACCCATGGTGGAAAAGTTTCAGTGGAGCTTCCTTCCAGACCATGACAGACTAGGGAGAAAAGTTTGATGATCTATTTCCAAAAGTCAGCCAGCAAGACCCCTATGGGTGACAACAGAATATTGTCCAATATAGTGCTGGAAGATGAACTCCCTAAGTTGGAAGACACTCAGAACACACAGTGACCACAACAATGAGCTCAAACGTGCCAGTGATCATGAAGATGGTGCAGGACCAGGCAACATTTCTTTCTGTTGTACATGGGGTCACCATGAGTCAGAGCAGAGTCGATGACAGCTAACAACAACAGACCTCCTTACTTCTGCTTTCATGGTGGAAGTGAACACCACGAAGGATTTTGTAATTCACCCCTATGGCATTGTCCACTCCTCCAATTGCAAAATCTTACTGTGATGAGGAATGTGTAAGAATGGCTTACTGTGGATGCCATTTGCCCAAACTGGGAAAAGCACAGAGCCTGCTCTTCTCAACAGAACAGGCCTCGTATCCCACACAGCACCCCTACCCACATGGCCGTGGGTGCTCAGTCTGACTCAAATGACACTCCCTCGAAGTTCACTCATCAGAAAGCTATTGCTGTGCCAAGAAAAATCAATTTGGAAAACCAGCTGTTTCCGCAGATGCAATTACTTACAGCTTCCCAAGCTGATGAGTGATGCCTGGAGCCAAATTAATTGCAGATCAAATGAACAAAAATGTATTTTTTTCATTTCAATTTGATTAGGCCCTAAAGATATTTTAATAGGCTTTCAAAATCTCATAGAGATGGAAAAAAAAAAAAGGAAGTCATTTGTGATAGGCAATTACTTCAAGGGACTGATGAATTAGTGTGTACATTTTTGGATAAAAGGTAATAGAAACTGTAGGAAAGGCAAAAGATTTATTGGATATTGACTCTCTGTCAACACTTGGAGTTTTGTTTCCATGACAACTTTGTAAGGTGGTCCATTGGTTTCCTGTTGTTGATGTAACAAATTCCCACAAACTTGGTGACTTAAAAGAACACAAATTTATTATCGCACAGTTCTGCAACTCAGAAGTCCAAAATGTGTCTCCTGGGGATAAAATTCAGCTCTAGGCAAAGCTGCCTTCCTTCTGGAGGTTTCAAAAAAGAGTGCCTTCCCTTGCCTTTCCCAGCTTCTGGCCTGGTCTGTAGCCTCTTCCTCCATTTCAAGGCCGGCAATAGCATCACTACGACCTCTGATTCTGTCACCATGTCTCCTTCTTTGACTCTGACCCCACTGTCTCCCTGTTTCACTTAGAAGGACCCTTGTGATTATTTATGTTGAGCCCACCCAGGGTACCTGCCCATAACAAGGTCACCTCGACCTACTCACATTTACAAATTCCCCTCTGCAGTGTATAAAAGTTTATTTTATGTGTCAGTGTGGGTAGGCTATAGGACCTAGTTACTCAACCGAATACTAATCTAAGTGTTGTGAAGATATTTGTAGACGTGGTTAACATACCCTATCAGTCAACTTTGAGTAAAGGAGATTGTTGCTGTTAGGTGCCATTGAGTCAGTTCTGACACTATGAACAACAGAATGAAACACTGCCCGTTCCTGAGTCATTCTCACAATTGTTGCTATGTGTGAGTCCACTGTTGCAGCAACTGTGTCAACCCATCTCATAGAGGATCTTCCTTTTTGTCACTGACTGACCTTCTAATTTACCCAGCATGATGTCCTTCTCTAGGCACTGGTCCCTCCTGATAACATGTCCAAAGTATGAGAGACAAAGTCTCACCATACTCACTTGTGAGGAGCGTTGTGGCTGTACTTCTTGCAGGACAGATTTGTCCTTTCTTCTGGTGGTCCATGGTATATTCAGTGTTCTTCACCAACACCATTATTCAAAAGCATCAACTCTTCTTTGGTCTTATTCATTGTCCAGCTTCCACATGCATATGAGGTGATTGAAAATACCATGGCTTAGGTCAGGCTGACTTTAGTCCTCAAAGTGACATCTTTGCTTTTTAACACTTTCAAGAGGTCATTTGCAGCAGATTTGTCCAGTGCAATATGATGTCTGATTTCTTGACTGCTGCTTCCACAGGCAGCATTTTTTAGGAGCTCTGGTAGCATAATGCCTAAGGTACTTCACTGCTAACCAGAAGGCTGGTGGTTCAAACCTACCAGCCACTCCTCAGAAGGAAGGTTGGGCGATCTACTTCCGTAGTGATACTGCCTTGGAAACCCAGACAGGGGTCGCTATCGGTCAGGTTTGACTTGACGGCACATAACAACAACAGCTTCGATGGGTGTTAATTGTAGATCCAAGTAAAATGCAATCTTTGACAACCTCAATGTTTTGTTTGTTTATTGTGATGTTGCTTATTGGTCCAGTTGTGAGGATTTTTGTTTTCTTTATGTTGAGATGTAATCCATACTGAAGGTTGTAGTCTTTGATCTTCATCGGTAAGTCCTGTAAGTCTTCTTCACTTTCAGCAACAACGTTGTGTCATCTGCATGTGGCAGGTTGTTAATTAGTCTTCCTCCAATCCTCACGCTGCGTTTCTCTTCATATCATCCAGTTTCTCAGATTATTTTCTCAGCATACATCTTGAGTAAGTATAGTAAAAGGACACAACCTTGACACACAGCTTCCCTGGTTTTAAACCACTCATTGTCCCCTTGTTCTGTTCAAATGACTGCCTCTTGGTCTATGTACAGGTTCTGCATGAGATTACCCTCCATAACGTGTATGGGTCTCATCCAATAAGAGCAAATACTGAGTTTTCTTGAAGAAGAAAAAATTCAGGTCTTCAGCATCAAATTCTGCCCATGTTTCCAGCCTGCTGGCCTTTCCTACCCTTTTTGGACTTGGTAGTCCCCACAATTATGTAAGCCAATTCCTCAAAATAAATCCATATATTACCAGTTACCAGCTGTTGTTGACTTCACCCCAACTTATGGCAATTTTGTGTGTGTCAGAGTAAAGCTTTGCTCTATAAGGTTTGTAATGGCTGATTTCTTTCTTTTGGAGGTAGATATTACCAGATCTTTCTTCCAAGGCACCTCTGGGAAGACTTGAACCTCCAGCCTTTGAGTTAGGAACAGAGTGGATTAACTGTTTGCGCCACCCATGGACTCAAACTCCATAGATATATCTAGGAGAGATCTCTGTCCTATTAGCTGGGCTTCACTGGAGAACCTGACATGCCTTCTTTCTTCTCCTTTCTGGGATGTGTACTTCCATGGAATACTTGGTCAAATACCACCAGCTTGGAAAGAAGATCTGTCAGCCAGAGAATGCTGACTGGAAGGAAGGGCTTTTGGGATCCACAAGACTTAATGTGGAACCGCCATGCCACCGTGTCCACAGTTGGCTCCTCCTTCAAAGGGGGAGATGAGCAGGCTTCAGGACTGATGTATGCCCTCATGAGACCCACATAGAGCACTTCCGGGTCTTGGGGGGCAATGTGGGCCCTGTGGATGTCAGTTCTCCCCACTCCTCAGTGTCTCATAGTACTGGCGTGTTACTGGGTGAATCATTTCTTTGGGACTAAGTTCCCTCAGTTATGAAAAGATTCCAAGAATTCCTGCCAGCTGTGAAACCCTGCTCTCCATGAGGATGTTTGGGTCTGAATTTTATTTCAATAAAACTGATAGTGAGAAGAACCCCTGTAGTGAGTCACTGGAAACGGTCATTCATCTTAAAGAGAAGCAATAGATAAACAGCCCACCCTCACATTAAAAGTAGATTAGTACTATTTTGTCATTAAGACTCTACAATTAACCAAAGGCAACAGTTTGACAAACTTCTAATGCCTTAGCACACTCCTACATTTCTCAAGCTTGGTTTAAATGCTACTTCTTCCATAAAGCCGTTAGTGTCTTTCCCTTTTAGAGTTACTTTTCTCTTCCCGTATTTTCTCAAGACCATATTTTACAGACTCAAAGCATGGCGCCTTTCATTTACCTGGGTACCTCCCCATTGTTCAGAACCAACTATGCCGTGAGTGGTCCTGTATCATTTGTACCCACCAGGATAAGAGTAAGTTTTCAGTAAATAGCTGACCAAAAGAGCTTGTAGATCCTCAACCAATAGCCAAAACAATCATGAAGATGATGCAGGACTCAGCAGCCTTTCATTCCATTTCACCCCAGGTTACTCTAGGGCAACCAACAACAGGAACAACTTTCAATAGCAGTTACTCAGAGGGGATTATGGGGTGTTCACTTTTCTGTGTACATGTTATACTTCAAAAACTTTACTTAAGCCATACATTTTAAAATGGAAAATTATTCTGAGTTGAGTTATAAGAACAAAAGGAGGATTCAAGTATATATGGAATAGGATTACTACTGTATGAGAATAAAAGGTATATCAGTGCCCAGAATAAAGACCACAAGGGAATTTGCCAAACTCCCTTGGGTAGTATGATGATGATGGGTGGTTTCTTCTTCGTTTCTATCTTTCCAAGTTTTACTTATTTAATGAGGTTGTTTTGCTTTCTAAAAGTAACAAAGTACTAGATAAAAAAGGAAGCCAGATTCCTATACTTTTCCTACCATTGTTTTTGTCACAGACTGACTTGCTCTTCTGCTGTCAGATGTGAAAGTGAAAAGTAAAGATTGGGTGGAATTTATAACTCGAGACAAGAATTTTATGAACCCTCCAGCTTGTGAAACATTGAAATTGTTTCCCTCTAACAAAAACTGTGGAACGGAAGAGAAAGAAGACCAAGTGTCACTCGTCCTCATCCTCCTGGCATCTGTGTCTATAAAGCACCTTGTTAGAACACTCCACGCAGCGAGGTGCAGAACAAAGTGCTCTGTTGAAAACAATCAGAAATGCCCCTGGGAGCCTCTGCCTCTTTGCACCAGCATCGGTCCTGTCTGTTCACATCAGTGAGGAAGAGTGAAAGGAAACCAGCTACTCCCTAAAGTAGAAGAATGGTCCCCTAAAGACTGTAACTGTCTTCCCTTTGGATTTATTTGCAAGAGAACCTCACCCCTGACTGTCTACAGGTGAGACACAGACTACACACCCACCATAAAGAAGGAAACCGAAGCTCAGAGAGGTTGTGTGCTTTTCCAGTATCACATAGCCAAGACGTGCCAGAGCCACGGTTCAAATCTGGTTTGGACTCACTACAGAACTTGTGAATTTCCTACCAGATTCTAGAATCTCCCAATAGTTTTGTCCAAATGTTTATTTTGCATACTGGAAGTTATCGAGAAAGAGAGGTGAGCTCTATGTCTCCCCCTTTTCAAACACTTTTGCTTATCACTAAAGTCACTCTCTCCATTATAATTCCCGAATGACTGAATGTCCTTTCACTTTGCTTTGCAAACTCCTGTGCCTTTGTGGTGGTGAGCTGACAGCTCATGGTTTTGAATGGCCTCTGAAGTCTTCTTCAAAGCAAACAATAGTTTAGCTGAACAAGCAAACAATGTCTGCCTTGAGCATTGTGTTCTTTTAAGATTTCCTAAGTCTTGGCAGCAGGATTTGAGGATCACGTGAACTCTCCAAGCCAGCTCCAGGAATGCTATGGCCTCTTGTCTATTCTGTGAGTAGGTAAGCGTTCAAAGAGAGCAGTGTATTTAAAGGCAGTCAAATGGGAGCAGTAATGGTTCAGGGGCAGGATTCTCTCCTCGCATGATGGAGACCTGGGTACAATCCCCAGCCAATGGACGTCATGTGCAGCCACCACCAGTCAGTGGAGGCTTGTGTGTGGCTATGATGCTGAAGAGGTTTCAGTGGAGCTTCCAGATTAAGAAAGAGTAGGAAGAAAGGCCTGATGATCTACCTCTGAAAAGTAGGCAGTGACCTTCTCATTGCAATGGTCGGATCTATAACTTATGTGGATGGTGCAGGACCAGGCAGTGTTTCATTCCATTGTGCATGGGTTGCCATGAGTTGGGGGACAATTTGACGACAGCTAATAACAATAACCTGCTACTGTCTAGTCTACTCTGACCCCAAGTGTTACAGAGTAGAACTGAGCCCCATAGGATTTTCTTGGCTGTAACGTTTATAGAAGCAGTTTGCCAGACCTTTCTTCTGTTGCACCACTGGGTGAGTGCAAATTGTTTCAACAATAAAAATCCATTGCTGTCGAATTGATTCTAACTCATACAAAACTTATAGGACAGAACAGAACTGCCCCACAGGGTTTCCAAGGCTATTATCTTTATGAAAGCAGACCATCACATCTTTCTCCTGTGGACTGGCTAGTGGGTTTGAACTGATGGCCTTTTGGGTCCTATCTGAGCTCTTAAACCACCAAACCACCAGGGCTCCATTCAACAACAATAGGAAAGTAAAATATAGAACAGAATATTCTATAGATGTGTAGGATGTCAGTGACACACTGCAGGATGAGCTTTGAAGGTCCAGACAGTTTGGAGTGACTAACGGATCTTTGGAGGCATGCTTGCTCTTCTTTACCTGGGGTCCCTGAAGCACCATTTATCACCCTGTGAATGTTTCTAGAAATAACTGTCAGTTTACTTACAGAGAAGATGGCAGCCAAAGTCTCCACGCCACCTGTGCTCAAGGTGATATATGGAATCTTTTCTGGAGGAATCCCAGCCGTTCCAAAGATGCTATTGGTGTAGAACCAGATCTATAATGCAGGAAAGAAAGAAAGGCAGAGGTCAATGGGAGGCATCTATTTCCTAAATCAAACTGAAGTACAGATGCTCTCTGAGATTCGCTGCTAAATCCAGAGTCATGAGATGGGGCTATGTCAGTGTAGCCAAGTACTTGGTTTCCCTCCTTCATCACCAATAGATCAATCTCCTGTATTTCTAGGAGGAAAAATGTGCCTGTCAAAAGGCCATGTTTCCTAGCCTGCTTTACAGCTAGGTGTGACATTGAGATAAGGAACACAAATGGTGGTAGTGCTTCCAGGAAGTCTCTTTAGGAGCATTTCATGAATGAGATATGCTCTCCCTTTTGCCTTTCCTCTTTTGTGGTCAGGATGCTGGATGTGGTGGCTGGAGCTTCTGCAGCCCTCTTGTGTCAATAGGTGACTTAAGGGCAGCAGTGCAATTACCACCCTTGGAACTTTGTGAGAATGAGAAAAGGTGGCCTTTCCAGAAGATGAGAAGAAACAGCTGCAAACATCCATTAGTAATCAGAACATAGAATATAGGAAGTATGAATCTAGGAAACCTGGAAGTTGTAAAAACTAAATTGGAACATATAATGACTGATGTCCTAGGAATTAGTGAGCTGAAATAGACTGGTATCGGTCATTTTGAATCTGACAATAACATGGTCTGCTATGCCTGGAATGGAAAATTGAAGAAGAATTGCATTGCTATCATTGTCAAAAAGAACATTTCAAGATCTATACATATCTGTCAATATTAAGGTTGGGGACTGATGTAGATGTGCAAGGGGTTTAGGTGTGGCTCTATATTAAGGCAGGGACATGAAGTAGGCAGGCCTGGGGCTTGGAGGCTGCTTTTTGCTTGGGTGTGGCTATATTAATGCCCAGGTCCACGGTAGGCAGGTGCAGAGGGGTTAGGAGATGAACTTGTCTGTCTGTTTGTCGTCCTGTGGTGGCTTACGTATTGCCATGAGGCTGGAGGCTATGCCACTGTGTTGCAAAATGCCAGCAGGATTACCCATGATGGAGAGGATTCAGCAGAGTTTCTGGGCTTAGACAGACTCAGAAGAAGGAAAAGGCCACCCACTTCTCAAAAAATTGGCCAGTGAGAACCTTATGAATAGTAGTGAAACACTGTCTGACATATTACTGGGAAACCTGATGAAAACCCTGAAATATTGTCTGACATAGTGCCAGAAAATGAGCCCATCAGGTCAGAAGGCACTGAAAATTTGACTGAGAAAGAGCTGACTCCTCAGAGTAGAGATGACCTTAATGATATGGATAGAGTAAATCTTTCAGGACCTCCATTAGCTGGTGTGGCACAATTCAAAATGAGCAGAAACAGATGAAAAAAATCCATTAATAATTGGAACATGGAATGTATGAAGTATGAATCTAGGAAAATTGGAAGTTGTCAAAAATGAAATGGAACACATAAAGATTGATATCCTAGGCAGTAGTGAGCTGAAATGGACTGGTTTTGGCCATTTTGAATCAGACAACCATGTAGTCTACTATGCCGGGGATGACAAATTGAAGAGGAATGGTATGGCATTCATCATAACAAAGAATGTTTCAACATATGTCCTGAAGTATAATGCTGTCAGTGATAGGCTAATACCCATACACCCACAAGGAAGACCAGTTAATATTACTATTATCCAAATTTACGCACCAACTACCAAAGCCAAAGATGAGAATATCCCACAATTATCCATCATTCATCACCATTCTCCATACTTCACACTGGTCAAAACCTAGCCCACCACTGCCCTAGATCTAATTTGATTAGAAAAGCTATCCCTAAGATTTCTACCAACTTCTGCAGTCTAAAATTGATCAAACATGCAATCAAGATGTGTTGATTATCACTGGTGACTGGAATGCAAAAGTTGTAAACAAAGAAGAGTTAATGGTAGTTGGAAAATATGGCCTTGGTGATAAAAATAACACTGGAGATCACATGATAGAATTTTGCAAGACCAATGACTTATTCATTACAAACTTTTTCAACAACACAAATGGCAGCTATACATGTGGACTTCATAGGAATACATAGGAATCAGATTGACTACATCTGTGGCAAGAGACAATGGAAAAGTTCAATATCTTTGGCCAAAACAAGGCCAGGAGCTGATTGTGGAACAGACCATCTACTGTTCATATGCTTGTTCAAGTTGAAGGTGAAGACAATGAAAACAAGTCCATGAGAGTCAAAATATGACCTTGATTATATCCCTCCTGAATTTAGAGACTATCCAAAGAATAGATTTGATGCACTGAACACCAGTGACCAAAAACCAGAGGAATTGTGGGATGACATCAAGAACATCATCCATGAAGAAAGCAAAAGGTCATTAAAAAGACAAGGAAGGAAGAAAAGACCAAAATGGATGTCAGAAGAGACTCTGAGACTTGCCCTTGAGAGTAGATAAAGCAAATGGAAGAAATGACAAGATAAAAGAGCTGAACAGAAGGTGTCAAAGAGCAGGTCAAGAAGACAAAGCCAATTACTATGATGAAATGTGCAAAGACCCGGAGTTAGGAAACCAAAAAGGAAGAACACACTCGGCATTTCTCAAGCTGTAAGAACTGAGGAAAAAATTTTAGCCTTGAGTTACAATATTGAAAGATTCTATGGGCAAAATATTGAATGATGCAGGAAACATCAAAAGAAGATGGCAGGAATACACAGAGGCACTGTACCAAAAAGAACTGATTGATCTTCATGCATTTCAGGAGGTGGCATGTGATCATGAACCAGTGGTATTGAAGGAGGAAGTTGAAGCTGCACTGAAGGAATTGGCAAAGAACAAAGCTCCAGGAATTGATGGAATGCCCATTGAGATGTTTCAAAAAAAGGATACCCTGCTGAAGGTACTCGCTTGGTTATGCCAAGAGATTTGGAAGACAGCTACCTGGCCAGCTGACTGGAAGGATCCACATTTGTACCCATTCCAAAGAAAGGTGATCCCACAGAATGTGGAAATTATTGAACAATATCATTAATATCACATGCAAGTAAAATCTTACTGAAGATAATTCAAAAATGGTTGTAGCAGTATCTTGACAGAGAACTTCCAGAAATGCAAGCTGGATTCAGAAGAGGACGTGGAATGAGGGCTATCATGGCTGATGTTAGATGGATCTTAGTTGAAAGCAAAGAATACCAGAAAGAAGTTTACTTATGTTTTATTGACTATGCAAAATCATTAGATTGTGTGGATCATAACAAATTGTGGATAACACTGGAAAGAATGGGAATTACAGAACACGTGATTGTACTCATGAGGAACCTGTACATAGATCAGGAGGCTGTCATTTGAACAGAACAAGAGGACACTGCATGGTTCAAAATCAAGAAGGGAGTGCATCAAGGTGATATCCTTTCACCATGCTTATTCAGCTTGTATGCTGAGCAAATAATCTGACAAGCTGGATTATATGAAGAAGAACATGGCATCAGGATTGGAGGAAGAGTCATTAGCAACCTGAGATACACAGATGACACAACTTTGCTTGCTGAAAGTGAGGATGACTTGAAGCACTTACTGATGAAAATTAAAGGCTACAGTCTGCAGTATGGATTACACCTCAATATAAAGAAAGCAAAAATCCTCACAACTGGTCCAATAAATGGCTTCATGGTGGATGGCGAAAAGATTGAAGTTGTCAAGGATTTCATATTACTTGGCTGTACAATCAACACCAAAGGAAGCAGCAGTTGAGACATCAGAGGACATATTGCATTGGGCAAATCAGCTGCAAAGGACCTCTTTCAAGTGATGAAGAGGAAAGATGTCTCTTTGAAGACTAAGGTGCACCTAACCCAAGCCATGGTATTTTCAATCACCTCTTATGCATGTAAGAGCTGGACAATGAATAAGGAAGACCAAGAAGAGTTAATGTTTTTAAGGTGTGGTGCTGGAGAAAAATGCTAGAGTACCATGGACTGTTGAAAGGACTAACAGATCTGCCCTGGAAGGAGTGCAGCTGGAATGCTCCTTGGAAGTGAGAATGACCAGACTTCGTCTCCTCTACTTTGGTCGTCAGAAGGAACAATTCCCAGGAGAAGGATATCATTCTTGGTAAAGTGGAGGGTCAACAAAAAAGGGGAAGGCCCTCAACGAGATGGATTGACACAGTGGCTGCAACAATGGGCTCAGGTATAACAAGGATCGTGAGGCTGGCACAGGACTGGACAGTGTTTTGTTCTGCTGTGCATAGGGTTGCTATGAGTCAGAGGGGACTTAATGGCACCTAACAACAACAACACCACACCTGAATTTAGGGGCCATCTCAAGAATAGATTTGACACATTGAACACTAATGACCGAAGACCATATGAAATGTAGAATTACATCAAGGACATCATACAAGAAGAAAGAAAAAGGTCACTAAAAAGACAGAAAAGAAAGGAAAAAACCAAAATGGATGTCAGAAGAAACTCTGAAACTTGCTCTTGAATGTGGAGTAGGTAAAGCAAATGGAAGAAATGATGAAGTAAAAGAGCTGAACAGAAGATTTCAAAGGATAACTCAAGAAGACAAAGTAAGTATTATAATGAAATGTGCAAAGACCTGGAGTTAGAAAATCAAAAAGAAAGAACATGTTCAGCATTTCTCAAGCTGAAAGAACTGAAGGAAAAATTCAAACCTCAAGGTACAATATTAAAGGATTCTATGGGCAAAATACTGACTGACACAGGAGCATCAAAAGAAGGTGGGAGGAATATACAGTGTCACTCTACCTCAGAAAATTAGTTGACTTTCAACCATTTCAGGGGTAGCCATGATCAAGAAAGAATAGTATTGAAGGAAGAATTCAATCTGCAATGAAAGCACTGGCAAAAAAAAAAAGGAAACAGAAATGGATGGAGGACCTATTGAAATATTTCAACAAATGCAGTACTAGAAGTGCTCATTCACGCATGCCAAGAAATTTGGAAAACAGCTACCTGGCCAATTGACTGGAAGAGATCCATGTTTTTACCAATCCAAAGAATAGTGATCTAACAGGATGCAGATATTATCAAACCATATCATTAATATCATATGCAAGTAAAATTTTGCTGAAGGTAATTAAAAAATGGTTGCATTTTTAAGAAAGAACTGCCAGAAATTTAAACTGGGTTCAGAAGAGGATGTGGAACATGGGATATCATTGCTGTATGAGATGAATCTTGGCTGAAAGTAGAGAATATCAGAAAGATGTTACCTATGTTTTATTGACCATGGAAAGGCATTGGATCATGTGGACCATAACAAATTATGGACAACAAAGCAAAGAACAGGAATTCCAGACCATTTAATTCTGCTCATGCAGAACCTATACATAGACCAAAAGACAGTTCAAACAGAACAAGGGGATACTGTGTGTTTTAAAATCTAGAAAGGTGTGAAAAAGGGTTGAACTCTTTCACCATAGTTATTCAATCTATATGTTAAGTAAATAATCTGAAAAGCTGGACTATATGAAGAAGAATGTGGCATCAGGATTGGAGGAAGACTCATTAATAATCTGCAATGTGCAGATGAGAGAACCTGGTCTCTGAAAGTGAACATGTGAAGCATGTACTGATGAAGATCAAAGACCACAGTCTTCAGTATGGAGGACACCTCAACATAAAACAAAAGTAATAATAAAAGAAAAATTCTCACAACTGGATCACTAAGCAACATCACAATAAATGGAGAAAAGATTGCAGTTGCTAGGGATTTCATTTTACTTGGATCCACAATCAACACTCATGGAAGCAGCAGTCAGGAAATCAAATGACATGTTATATTGGACAAATCTGCTGCCCAAGACCTCTGGAAAGTGATAAAATCAGAGATGTTGCTTTGAGGACTAAGATGTGCCAGATTCAAGCCAGGGTATTTTCAGTGGCCTCATATGCATGCAAAAGCCAGACAAAGAATAAGGAAGACCAAGGGAGAGTTGATATTTTTGAATTGTGGTGTTGGCAAAGAATATTGAATATACTATGGATTGCCAGAAGAATGAACAAATCTTTCTTGGAAGAAGTACAGCCAGAATGCTCCTTAGAAATAAGGACTTTGTCCCAGATCCTTTGGACATGTCAGGAAGGACCAGTCTCTGGAGAAGGACATCAAACTTGGGAAAGTAGTGTGGTAGTGTGGTAGTTAAGGTTATATGTCAACTTGGCTGGGCCTGGTTTTGAGTGGCCGGGCAGCTGGTTGTAGTTATTCCTCATGATGAGATTGGTGGAATATAATGCAGCACCTGAGTAGCTGCCTTAGGGATGTGGTCTGCTTCCAGTGTATAAGAAGCAGCTTTGAGAAAGGTCTTTGCAGCTTTTTGGCATGATTGGACCCTGCATGTAGCCAGTCTTCATCCAGCAGCCTGCCATGTTGTCTGCTGATCTTGGGACTCTCTCTGGACTTAAACTAGTGGTCCGTCATGTGGTTTGATCATCTTGGGCCTGTGCCATTTATTTGTCAACTTGGGTTTGCCAGCCTCAGTAACCAGCAACTGCCTGAGTGAAGAGATGCCTCCAGCTCCAGTGGGCTGGGAGCAAGAGGCAGAGCTGAAACCCAAGGGTGAGGGGCTTTCACCCAGCCCTAGAGCTGGCACTTTGAACTCAGACTTCTCGCCTCCTAAAGTGCAAGAGAATAAATCCATTTGTTCAAGTCAACCACCTGTGGTATATTCCTATCAGAGTGGTACTGAGATAACTGAAACATAGAGGATCAATGAAAAAAAGGAAAATCCTTAATGATATGGATTGACACAGTGGCTGAAACAATGGGCTCAAACATAGTTCTGTTTTACATAGGGTAACTATGCACTGAAACCAACTCAACAGCAACTAACCACCACAACAACATATCTCTGTATGGTTTCAGTGGAGCTTTCAGACTAAGGTGGACAAAGAAGAAAGGCCTGGTGACCTACTCCCAAAATCAGCCCACAAAAACCATACAGATTACAATAGTCTGATTTGCAACAGACTATGGAAATGGTGCAGGAGTGGGGAGGGTTTCATTCCATTGTGTATGGGGTCACCATGAGTTGGGGACCAACTCCATGGCAGCTAAACAACAGCATCGTCTCCTCTCTCTTTCTTTAACACACACACATATATATGTGTATATATATCTATATCATTGCTTTTGTGTTTGCATGAGAGAAACAGAAAGAAGAGAGCAAACAGATGTGGTCTACACAAACAAATGGTGACACACAGAATCTAGTTGAGGTATAGGAGACATAGAAGACCTCACTCATTTATTAAACACAGTGCCCAGGAGGGCTGTCCACACTTTACTTACTCTTGGCAGGGGCCGCCATTTGTTTCCTTGCCTGTTTCCATTTGTATAGCAGAAAATAGGATGTTTCCATCCTAGGGAGGAGATGTGACTTGTAGGTAGGTACTTTGGAAGTAAAGAACTGCTTGTGCTCAAGTGAGTTCCCAGGCTTCCTGTGTACCTACACCATAAGGACTTGCATGCCTGTTTGCTTTTCATGCAGGGGGAGATCTGCCTTGTTGGGGAGGCCAAGGATGTTTCCCTCTGTGACAATGTCAGTGCCTTAAATCTGGGGGTACAGAATTAATTGCTACATCTAAAGTCACCCTTTCCAAGATTATGACCCTTAGACACTCTTTAAGCCTAGAATTGAACTTACATTGTGAAAATGTCCATTCTACCCAAAGCAATCTATACATTCAATGCATTCCCAATCCAGTTCCCATCAACTTTCTTTAAGGATATGGAAAAACCAATCACTAACTATATGGAAAAGAAAGAGACCTTGGATAAGCAAAGCATTATTGAAGAAGAAGAACAAAGTAGGAGTTCTCAATCTCCCAGATCTTAAAACCTACAATACAGCCACAGTAGTCAAAATTGCCTGGTATTAGTATAACAACAGGCACATAGACCAATGAAATATAATTGAGAACCCTGAAATAGATCCAATGACCTATGGTCAGCTGATCTTTGACAAAGGGCTGAAATCCATTAAATGGATAAAAAATTATCTGTTTAACAAATGGTGCTGGCAAAACTGGATATTCATTTGCAGAAAAATGAAAACAAGATCTGTACACAAAAACTAACTCCAGATCGATCAACAACTTAAATGTGAAACCTAAAACTATGAAGCTCCTCAAGGAAAAACTAGGGGCAAATTTAGGGGCCTTAATATATGGCATAAATAGACTATCAAGCATAACCCAAAATGCACAAACAGCAGAAGATCAACTAGATGAATGGAACCTTCTGAAAATTAAATTCTTATGTACTTCCAAAGAGTTCTCCAAAAGAGTCAAAAGAGAACCTACAGACTGGGGAAAAAATATTTGGCAATGACATATCTGACAAGGGACTTATCTTTAGAATTTATAGAAAACTCCAACACCTCAGTAACAAAAAGACAAATAATCCAATTTTAAAATGGGTAGAAGACATGATTAGACACTTCACCAAGGAGGATATTCAAGTGGCCAACAAACATGAAAAAATGCTCATGATCATTAGCTATTAGAGAGATGCAAATCAAAACAACAATGAAATACCGTCTTGCTCCAGCACTAGCAGCAAAGTTCAATAAGACAAAAAATAACAAATGCTGGCTAGGATGTGGAGAGATTGGGACCCTCATACACTGCTGGTGGGACTGTAAAATGGTACAACCATTGTGGAAAGCAGTATGGTGATTCCTTCAAAAGTTGGAATTAGAAATACCATTTGACCCAGCCATTCCATTACTAGGTATATATCATAAAGAAGTGAGAGCCAGGACAAGGACAGATATATGTACACTCATGTTCATTGCAGCACTATTTACAATAGCCAAAAGATGGAAACAACTTAGGTGCCCATCAATAGAAGATAACCAAAATATGGTACATACACACAATGGAATACCACACAACCCTAAAGAATAACGTAGAATCAGCAAAACTGCACATTACATGGATGAACTTGGAGGACATTTTGCTGTGTGAAATAAATCAATCACAGAAGGACAAATATTAGTTTATTATTGTTAAAAGTCAAGGAAAGGATTATATATGGAAGGAAATTTTCTTTATTGGTTACCAGGAGTGGGAGGGGAAGGGTGGGAACACTGTTAGATAGGTAGAGATAAGTACTGATTTGGGTGAAGAGAAGGGCAATATACCAAATGTGAGTAATCAACACAGTGGCATTGAGGAAGAGGAAGATATAGAGAGGTGCATGGTGCATGGGAGGTACAGATAGCCAAGATGAACTCTTTTGCACATACAGTACGGTGTTGTCAGTGAAGGCAAACATTGATGTATAGGCAGATAGGTGGGTGGACAGGCTGAGCTATTAGGTATGTCCATTCAGGGGATAGTGAACCCAAGACCATGTATAAGGTTGACAGACAATGGTTCTACAAGTATATTTTTATGTTCTATAAGAATTCCCATGTATATAGTAGAGCTGAAAAGGGGCAAGAGCAAGGTTGTAGCCACTCCTTGGCCACAGCCAGTAATCCAGAGGGAGTGAGTAGTTGGATCTGTGGGCTGGGGACCATGATTGCAGGGGGACATCAGGCTCAAGTGGTATAGCAAACCACACGAAAACATTGTTCCACAACCTACTTTGGAGAGTAGCAATTGTGATCTTAAAAGCTTGCAAATGGCCATCTAGATGTAACGATGGGTCTCTCCTCATCCAGAGCAAGGAAGAATGAAGAAAACCAAAGACACATGGAAACAATTAGTCCTCATGACTGGAACACCATGCGATCCTCAGCCTATATGACTATGAGAGCAGAAAAACTAGATAATGCCCGGCTATCACTGTCAACCACTTGAGGGAGGATCTCTGTAGGAGATCCTGGATAGAGTAGGAGAGCAATGTGGAACAAAATTCAAAATCATTAAAAAAAAAAAGAAAGAAAAGGACCAGGCTTGCTGGTCTGATAGAGCCTGATGGAACCACTGAGACCATGGCCCCTAGTTGCCCTTCAGGTCTGGGATTGAACCCACACCTGTGGCTTTTAGCCAAACCAAAAACGGGCATATGAGCTGAACATTTACAATAGGTAGATACACTCCTTGGAGAGATCAATCATGGGAGAATAGAAGGGCTGTGTATGTACAGGGAGACAGCTTGAGGGGCAGGAGTGCACAGGAGGGAAGGACCCAGGGAAGAGGTAACTATGGGGAGAAAATGGGAGGGGAGCTGTTGCATTGTGGGAAATTATAGTCAATGTCATGAGACAAAGTGTATGTGAGCTGCTCTATAGAAAGTGAATTTGCTCTGTAAACTTTCACCTAAATCACAATAAAAAGTAAAAAATGACAACAATGAGAACAATAATATTTGGCTGCTAAGCCACCTCCATGACACATAAGAACAACAACAACAACACACCTCTAGGTTCTATTGGTAGTTATAAACTGTGTCTATATTGATCACTTGATGGCTGCACTATGGTGGTTGTTTACTTTTAAATATCACCCCCTGATAATGCCTACTATATAAAACGTTGTAAAATGCTTGGTACAGTGTCTACTGTGTAAGGGCACTCAATAAACTGTATTAAAGTAAAAAGTGGAATCACCTAATCCAGCTTCACTTGGAATAGAACTGATCTCCGTCCACCTGATTTCTGCATCTCTCTCTTCAGCAATTCTGAGATTCAAAGGGTGGAGAGGGGCTTGTTTACTGTACCTTCCAAGTCCATCAGTACATGGCCAAATGTCATCTTCCCTGCACCCCTGTGAAGGAAATATCACTGTCCCCACTTAACAGTTGAAGAACATGAAGTTCAGCCAAGGAAGAGGCCACACAGCTCTGATTGGCAGAGCTGAGATTCAAGTCCAGGTCCTCCCAGCCTTCTTCTATGCTGCCTTTGGTGAGAAGCCATCTGGTACCCTTTTGAGAGGTGTAGGTCCTGGAAGCAGGAACGTCTGCCACAGAGGCCCCAGTTGCATGGTTATATCAAGAGGAATAGCAATGGCCTTGTGCAAATGAAGCAACACCTTCTCCACAGAGGCTTCGTGCTGCTTAACAAAGCCTGAGGGTCCAAATTCATCACCCAAAGCCCTCAGCAAATGTCATCCCTCATCATCGTGTCCTAGCAATGGAGGTGAAGGAATCAGATTTGATTTCTGCTTCTCTCAGGGGGACCAGCTGAGGCCCTCACTGCAGCTGCGAGCCTCAGACGTAACTGCCCTTCCCTAGGGCTAGCTGGGCTTGTGAATCAGCACTCGGACATGATGGAATTTCAGAAGAGGACAACTGACAACTTAAAATCCCAATGATGAACTGAAACAACACAACTGCCAGGCATTGGGCAAGGTGTTCTATGGGTAAGGCAGCTGTGCTTACTCCCTTTCACAAGTAAGGACACTGGGGACTGGGAGGGAGGCCATTTGCCCAACACTCACAGCTGGCCAGGAGGGTCGGCAGATTGGGGGCCCAGCATCTGCCTTCCATGCTGGACCCTGCCAGGTTGTGCTGAATGTGGGGAGGCTCCATCCCACACAGATCAGAACCATGATGACAAGGGCATGGCCTAGGGGACTTCTGTCTATCTCCTGTCTGCCTCCCTGACCTGGGCTGCCCTAGGTCCAGAGATTGAGTGGGGTTATTATGGACTACAGTGTGTCCTCCAAAATATGTGTTGAATCCCTGGTCCCTGTACCTGTGGAGTATTAACTAGTCTTCCTTGTAGGCATATGGATATTATCTTATCATTGACAGCATTGTACTTCAGGATAGATCTTGACACATTCTTTGTGATGATGAATGCCACATCATTCCTCTTCAACTTATCATTCCTGGAATAGTAGGTCATATGATTGTCTAATTCAAAATGGCCAAAATCAGTCCATTTCAGCTCAGTAATGCCTAGGATAGTGATCTTTATGTGTTCCATTTCCAGTTAATAATATTTTTATTAATAATATTATTAATGATACTATTACTATTCAAATATATGCACCAACCACCAAAGCCAAAGAGGAGGAAATTGAAGATTTTTACCAACTTCTGCAGTCTGAAAAATTGACTGAATATGCAATCAAGAGGTGTTAATTATCACTGGTGATTGGAATGCAACAGTTGGAAACAAAGAAGAATCACTAGTAGTTGGAAAATAAGGCCTTGGTGATTGAAATAATGCAGGAGATTGCATAACAGAATTTTACAAGACCAATGACTTATTCATTGCAAATACCTATTCTGAACAACATAAATGGTGGCTACACATGTGGACTTTGCCTGACAGGGTACACAGGAATCAGATTGACTAAACCTGTGGCAAGAGGTGATGGAGAAGCTCAATATCTTCTGCCAAAACCAGGCCAGAAGCTGATTGTGGAACAGACCGTCAACTGCTCATAGGCAAGTTCAACTTAAAGACAATTAAAACAAGTTAATGAGAGCCAAAATATGACCTTGATTATATCTCTCCTGAATTTGGAGACCATCTAAAGAATAGATTTGATGCATTGAATACCAATGTTTGAAAATCAGAGGAATTGAGGGATGACATCAAGAACATCATCCATGAAGAGAGCAAAAGGTCATTAAAAAGATGGGAAAGGAAGAAAAGACCAAAATGGATGTCAGAAGAGATTCTGAAACTTGCCCTTGAATGGAAAGTAGCTAAAGCAACTGGAAGAAGTGACAAGATAAAAGAGCTGAACAGAAAATTTCAAAGAGCAGCTCAAGAAGACAAAGTCAATTATTATAATGAAATGTGCAAAGACCTGGAGTTAGAAAATCAAAAGGGAAGAACACACTTGGCATTTCTCAAGGTGAAAGAAATGAGGAAATTTAAGCCTCAAGTTGCAATATTCAAAGATTCTATGGGTAAAATAATGAATGATGCAGGCAACATCAAAAGAAGATGGAAGGAACACGCAGTCACTGTACCAAAAAGAATTGGTTAATGTTCATCCATTTTAGGAGGCTGCATATAATAAAAAAACCAATGGTATTGAAGGAAGAAGTTGAAGCTGCACTGAAGGAATTGGTGAAAATCAATGCTCCAAGAATTGATGGAATACCCATTGAGATGTTTCAACAAATGGATGCCATGTTGGAGGCACTCACTTGACTATGCCAAGAGAATTGGAAGACAGCTACTGGCCAACTGACTGGAAGAGATCCATATTAGTACCCATTCCAAAGAAAGGTGATCCCATAGAATGTGGAAATTATCAAACAATATCGTTAATATCGCATGCAAGTCAAATCTTACTGAACATAATTCAAAAATATTTACAGCAGTATATTGACAGCAAATTTCCAGAAATGCCAGCTGGATTAAGAAGAAGACATGGAATGAGGGACATCATTATTGATGTCAGATGGATCTTGGCTGAAATCAAAGAATACCAGAAAGATGTTTACTTGTGTTTTATTGAGTGTGCAAAAGTATTCGATTGTGTGGATCATAACAAATTATGGATAACATTGAGAAGAATGTGAATTCCTGAACACTTGATTATAGTCACGAGGAACCTGAACATAGACCCTGGAGCCTTGTTTTTCCCCAATTCCTTTAGTGCAGCTTTGACTTCTTCCTTCAATACCATTGGTTGTTGTTCATATGCCACTTCCTGAAATGGATGAACATTGATCAGTTTTTTTTTTTTGGTACAGTGACTGTGTATTCTTTCTATCTTCTTTTGATGCTTCCTGCATCAGTCCATATTTTGTCCACAGAATATTGCAACTTGAGGCTTGAATTTTTTCTTCAGTTCTTTCAGCTTGAGAAATGGTGAGTGTGTTTTTCCCTTTTGGTTTTCTAGCTCCAGGTATTTGCATATTTAAAGGAATTTAGAAATGACTAATGGTTATGAAAGTCAACTTTCTCTTGTTATTCTCAAGGTTGTGAAAGCCATTATCTTCAGTTTAGCAAAAATGTACAAAAATGCACTGAGCACTATATAATGTTTGTGTGATACAGTGGTCCTCAGCCTAGTGTGAGTTTACCCTTATGGGACATTGGACCATGTCTGGAGACATTTTTGGTTATCACAACTAGGGGAGGGCCTGTGGGGGAAAGTGCTATGGGCATCTACTGGGTAGAGGCCAAATGCCAGAAAATCCAAACTTGTTGCTGTCAACAATTCCTACTCTTGATGATGTCATGTAGTGAAAGATGCTGCTCTATGTCTTGCTAAACAGGACTGCCCCCACCACAAATAATATTTTAACATGTGATTAGTGCAGAGGCTGAGAAACCCTGGGGTAGTCAAAGGTACCTGGGATTTAGGGATGGGTCAGTGAATCCTGAATAGTGGAGCTGATGAGTTTGACATCAAGGACACCACCTCCTGTGACCTTAGCCAAGATATTCATCCCCTATGAACTACAGTTTCTTCATCTAGACAATAGGGATGGTACCATCCACCCTCGCTGATAATAGTGGGCCTTGTTACTGCTGTTAGTTGTGATGGAGTCAATTCTGACTCATGGCGACCCAAGGTGTGCAGAGGAGAACTGCTCCACAGGGTTTCCCAGGCTGTGACCTTTCAGAAGCAGACTGCCAGGCCTATCTTCTGAGGCACTTCTGGGTGGATTTGAGCCACCAAGCTTTGGTTAGCAGTCAAGCAGTGCTAGTTGGAGCTATCTAGGGATCTAACAGCCGGGGTGAGATGGGGTGGAATGTGGTGGGGCAGGGTGGGGGTTGGGGCAGATCTAATAGAAGCTGAGTAGTTACCATCTGTAAGCCCCTCTGCATTTGTAGTCCCCACAGCAGCCATGCTGACAGACTGTTATCACCTCCATGTTTTATTATAGGAAATGGAGGCCCAGGAACATTAGTAGGATCAGCTTCGTCTCTGCAAGAAGGAAAGAATTCAGAAGCAAGGAAAGGCAATCCCAGGCGTACAAGTCCCCGTTGGCCATTGAGTCAATTCCAACTCGTGACAGACCCATGTGTCATAGAGTAGAACTGGCTATAGCCTTAACAACCCTGTGGATGCTCCATGTGGAAATTCAAGCCAGAGTCAGAAGGGGACATGGAATGAGGGATATCATTGCTGATGTCAATGGATCTTGGCTCAAAGCAAGGACTACCAGAGAGATGGTTACCTGCATTTTACGGATAATGCAAAGGCATTCAACTGTGTGGGTCATAACAAATGACAGACAACATTGCAGAGAAGGAGAACACCAGAAGACTAATCGTGCTCATGAGAAAACTGTACATAGACCAGGAGGCTATTATTTGAACAGAACAAGGGAGTAGACATTGCATAGCTTAAAATCAGGAAAGGTGGGTGTCAGGGTTGTATCCTTTCACCGTACTTATATATCTGCATGCTGTGCAAATAATCTGAGAAGCTGGACTATATGAAGAATGTGGCATCAGGATTGGAGGAAGACTCATTAACAACTTATGATATGGCAGATGACACAACCTTGCTTGCTGAAAGTGAAGAGGACTTGAAGCACTTACTGATGAAGATTAAAGACTACACCCTTCAGTATCGTTTACACCTCAACATAAAGAAAACAAAAATCCTCACAACTGGACCAATAAGCAACATCATGACAAATGGACTGAAGAATGAAGTTGTCAAGGATTTCATTCTACTTAGATTCACAATCAAAGGTCATCGAAGCAGCAGTCAAGAAATCAAACAATATATTACATCAAGTAAATCTGCTGCAAAAGACCTTTATAAAGTGTTAAAGAGCAAAGATGTCACTTTGAGGACTAAAACGTTCCTGACCCGAGCCATGGTATTTTCAATCACCTCATAAGCATGCAAAAGCTGGACAATGAATAAGGAAGACTGAAGAAGAATTGATGCCTTTGAATCATGGTGACGGCAAAGAATATTGAATATACTATGGATTGCCAGGAGAATCAACAAAACTGTCCTGGAAGGGGTGCATCCAGAATGTGCCTCAGAAGCGAGAAAGGCCGGACTGTCTCACCTGCTTTGGACACGTTATCAGGAGGGACCAGTCCCTGCAGAAGATCACAATACTTGGTAAAATAGAGGGCCAGCACAAAAGAGGAAGACCCTTAACGAGATGGACTGACACAGTGGCTACAACCGTGGGCTCAAACATAGCAATGATTGTGAGGATGGCGCAGGACCAGGCAATATTTCATTCTGTTGTAGGTGGTGTCATTGTAAGTCAAAATTGACTCAATGGTACCTAACGACAACAGCAATAACAATCTTAATGTAAGCAGATCAACAGGCCTTTCTTCCATGGTGCCTCTGGGTGGGTTTGAATCACCAAACTTTAGGTTAATAGTTGAGTGCCAATCATTTGCACCATCCATGTCCCTTTAAATATATGAGAGTCACATCATAATCCTGGACTGGTTGAGTTGGAATATGATAAAGAATGAGAGATGATTGTACTATGTAAAACTATCCCAAACGATGAACCATATCCCTGAATATAACTTTGATAAAATTAAGGGAATAAAGCAAATTTTAGTTGTTTCTTCTCATCATTTTAGACCACTCCCTTTCTTAGTCTTGGGAATGTGGATTTAATGGCAGAGAGGCAGCAGGCTCTGCATTGTCACTAACCAGACGTGTGCCCCTTTGCATGTAAAACAGAAGACATAAAACCTATCCCAGTGGCTGCCTACAGGTAATCTGGGCACAAAGCTTGAGTGGCGCAAGCGGGGATGATCTGAGGGAGCCTTGGGGACACCCCTGCTTGATTTTGAAGTGTCCAGACTTTGGGGTCTGACCTTTGTTAGCTGCTGTCAAATTGACCCTGACTCCCCGACCCCACGCACAACAGAATGAAACACTGCTCGGTCCTGCGCTATCCCCATCACTGGTTATGGATCAGCCCCTTGTGTCCATAGTGTTTTCATCGGCTGACCCTGGAAGTAGATTGCCAGACCTTTCCTCTTTGTACCATCACTAGCTGTAAGACCTTGGGAAAGTTTGCCAGCATCTCTGTTCTGCAATGAGGGCTGCCAAGGGGACAGCTCCAGGCTTGTGCTAAGTGCCAAGAAAGCTTGAGCTTTATTATAAACTCAGCAGAGCAAGTGGGGGCTGGATGAGGGACGGTGATACGCCAGATTCTCACTGAGGTTCATGGTCACCCTCAGACCAGAAGCCAGCTCTTCTGACTCTTGGCCCAGAGTTACTTGCTCAATGTCAAGTAAAGCATACTAAGCTGGAAATATCATTATTGATTTAACATGAAAATGAAGAACAGACACTACAGTGAGGTCAGAGTTCTCCACAGGTGAGACCTCCATGTGGCTGGCTTTGTGAGGGAAAAGGTGTTTTTTTTTCCATCTGATATTATGCAGCAGGGCTCACATATGCAGCCTCGCAGAATTTATAAAGTTATTCAGGGTATGCAAATCAGAAAATTATACTGCAGAGGAGAGAATTCCATTTAGAAATGTCATGGTTCTCAATCTAAATGCCTGATTAAATACAGAATCCATATGCCATGTTTAAGATATATGAGCTTGAAGAGACAGATACACCCTCCCCCCATGTTTTCTTAGAACGAGGAGGGCAGCTTTGAGATTATCTAGTCAAGTCTAGGTGTTGTCAAGAGGTGATGTCCAAGGTCATCTTGAAAGTTGAGGCAGAGCTCTTGACCCAGGATTCTCCCCGTTTGGCTGAAGAGACTGAGGAAGAAGGTAAAGTCGAGTAAGAAGCAAGATGATCCCACTTCAAGACTTCCAGTAAGATGGAGGAATAGGCAGACAAGCAACACAGACCCTCTTCTACAAGGAAAAGAAAAACCAATTGACAGAGATACAGAAGATAATCCTGGAGCCCTGAGCTTTGAAAGGAAGTATGCAGAAGTGGATTAGGCACCAAGTAGTGGAAAAACCTGAAAAAAACAATGAGTACAGAGATG
>NW_006921811.1:3343836-3346864 GCF_000298275.1 Orycteropus afer afer | reverse complement strand
AATGGAATCTGAGCTTCCTGCATGAAGGTGAGAACTCTACCATCGAACCACCACTGTGTCTCACTTACAACTTCCCGATACCCACTTTATTGAGAAATATGACTTTCAAGGATTTCTAGCAATTATTGTTGTGAGGTGCCGATGCTGAGTTGATTCAGACTCATGGCGACCCCACATGTGTAGAGTAGGGTTCTCAAGGCTCTGACCTCCTGGAAGCAGGTGCCTCTGGGTGGTTTCAAACCACCAACCTTTTGGCTAATAGGTGGGTGCTTAACCATTTACATCAAATGACTATATAATGATCAGCAGCATTTCATAAGGGATAACTGCGGGGTGCTGCAATGAACACTTCACAGGAATGACTCCTTTCAGTATTGTTACATCCATTTTATGGATGAGAACACTGAGAGTCGGCAATAGTCTGTGGTTGCCCAATGGCACAGAGCTTGTGCAGATGGCAGGCCGGGACTTCGATTGGACACCCAGGTTCAAACCTGAACCATCCACCCTGTAGCCTTCCTGGTCTCCAGCTGGGTCCCAGCCCTCACCGCATTAAGGCCGCACAGCTGGTAGCTGGCCATGGTGATGATCACGGTGATGACCTGCCAGCGGACAAAGGGGCTCCTTAGCAGCTCCAGGACAGACACCACACGGATGTTCCTCTGCACGCGGCTCTCCGCCTGGACCTCCTCCACTTCTCGCGAAACATCCTCTTTGCCCAGGAATGTCTGGAAGGCTGCAAATGGGGACAAGATGGACACTCAGCAGGAATTCAGATGCTTGCCGTGTCTAACGCTGGGCCTGCAGGGGCAGGTCCACCACACACACAGTCACATCCCTTGTCAGGGGACAGAGCTGGCAGGAGCCTGGGAAGCCATGAAGGCCAAAGCCCCTACTTTACAAATGGGAAAACCAAGGCCCAGTGAGAAGAAATGACTTCTCCATGTCTCCCAGCTGGCTAGGAGAGGGGCCAGGCCATCACAGAGAGCAGAATACATCCAGGGTTTGGAGAGACAGAGACCTGAGTTCAAGTCCAGTCTCCACCACTGGACAGTGTTGCATCAGCTTCCTTTTCTGTAATCGTTCCTGCCTCACATGGTTGTTGTAATAACTGGATGAGACTATGCATTTCAGAATACTGAAAATACCACGGACACCCAGAAGAACAAATAAATCTTTCCTGGAAGAAGTGTAGTCGGAATGCTCCTTGGAAGTGAGAATGGCCAGACTTCATCTCGCCTACTTTGGTCATGTTGTCAGAAGGGACCATTCCCTGGAGAAGGGTGTCACGCTTGGTGAAGTGGAAGGTCAGTGAAAAAGGGGAAAATCCTCAAAGAGATGGACTGACACGGTGGCTGCAATGATGGGCTCAGGTATAGCAAGGATTGTGAGGCTGGCACGGGAGCAGGCAGTGTTTCATTCTGTTGTACACAGGGTCAGCATGAGTTAGAACCAACTCGACAGTTCCTATCCACAACAATATTTATATCAATCTCACTGGTTCAACTCCTTTAGAGAGCTCTGACTAAGACACACCTCCTGTGTGGCCACTCTCATGGGAAGTGTCCAGATAGAGGTTATATTGCCCCTTGACTAGGATACTCAGAGTCAATTCTGTCCTTGAAAGCACTGACCTAACTGGCCTTAATGATCCTTTTCACATCATCCTCTAACATTTGGACACCCTGGGTGGAAATCTCCTTTAGTGTGCCTAGAATTCAGCCCAGTGACTTAGGCCTTTTCCATGGTGGGCCCTGCAAACTTCTAGGCTCAGAGACTCTTGTCACTTTTTTTTTTATTTTTTTTATCAAGCTTGTAATTGTGCACACCTCCACAGATGTATGCCTGGAGGTGGGCTAACTGATTAGACCCCCGAGACCACAGTCATCAGATCACGGGAGATGATTCCAGTACACGTATTTAAGTAGCGCTCTGACACTCATCCTCATATAGGGAAAGGCGGCCACTGTGACGGCTCCCGTGGACAGTCCATTCCAGACGCAGTGGGCATCGTCCTTGTAAACACTGCTCTGTGCCACGAGGCATGTGAGATTGCTCTTCTTAACAGCAAGAGAAGCTGTTAAATTGGCTCCAGATTGAGCAGGAAGCAAGCCCCTGTAGTCACTGGGCTGTTATTTCCTGCAGTGCCCCAGAGCTGCTTCAGAAAGTCTCTTTTGTGAGCTGTGATTTAACACTTCTCTCAGATTTGTTGAGGGAGAACCTGAATGAGTAAAACTTTTGCATCATGCAAAGGTGGCCATGTGTTGTGTGTGCCCCTGAGTTGATTCCAACTCTTAGTGGCCCTATAGGACAGAGTAGAACTTCTCTATAGGATTTCCAAGGCTGTAATCTTTACAGAAGCAGACTGCCACATCTTTCTTCCATGGGCGGCTGGTGGGGTCCAACCACTGACCTTGCAGTTAGCAGTTGAGTTCTTAACCATTGTACCACCAGGACTTGGCTGTTAACCTATAGGTCAGTGGTTTGAGCCCACTGGCTGTACCACAGGAGAAAGATGTGGCAGTCTGCTTCTGTTGTAAATGCAACATTCAGGTAATACAGTAATCCTAGAATTCTCGGGCAGGAAAACATTCCCCTTTCCTCCCGTACATGTGTGTTTTCTTTTACGAAATCTTTTTTTTTTTTTTTTCTTTTCACTTTTTTTTTTCGGCTGCCAGGAAGCTCTTGGCCAAAATCAGTAGTCGGTTCTTAACAGTTTCTCTTCCCCATCTTAAAAGTTTGCTCTCTTCTTCTTTTAAAGCATTCGTTTAGCATTCCTATTATATTTGTGAATATCATATTGAATAATCTGCCAGAAGAACAAACAAGTCTGTTTTGGATGAAGTACAGCCAGAATGTTCCTTAGAAGTGAGGATACCAAGACTTCATCTCATGTACTTTGGACGTGTGGTCAGGAGGGGCCAGTCCCTAGAGAATGACATCATGCTCGGTAAAGCAGAGGGTCAACACAAAAGAGAGACCCTCAATGAGATGGATTGACACAGTGGCTGCAACAAGGGGCTCAAAC
>NW_006921811.1:3341994-3342616 GCF_000298275.1 Orycteropus afer afer | reverse complement strand
CTGGACTCTCGACCTTCAATTCCTGCTATTTCCAGCTGTGCAGGTGTGTCTTTTGGATTCACAAACTGCTCCTCTCTCTCTCTCTCTCTCTCTCTCTGTCACTCACACACACTGTGGCTTCTTCACTCTCTGCACTTGGTCCTGCTGTCCCCTCTGCTGGCCACGTTCTCCCCGCCTTTCCTCACCTGGTCCATGGTTCCTCCTTCCCGCAGGCCAGCCCCTCTGGGTCCCCTCTGCCCCCGTGCATCCCTGGCACTTTATCCCTGTGATTTCATTGGCTTTGTCTCTCCAATGGCTGCAAGAACCTTGAGGGCCTGACTCCTGGTGCTGGCAGAGGATGGGGCCAAAAGAGTGTTTGCTGATCTGAGCTGGGCTGACCCAGCCAGCCATCCCACTCTCCCCTCTGAAAGCATGGGTTTCAAAAATCAGCACTATTGACATTTTGGACCTGATAATTCTTTGTTGTCAGACTGTCCTGTACAGTATGCGATGCTTAGCAACTCTCCTGAGCTCTGCCCTCTAGATGCCAGAAGCAACCTGTGGGTTGAAAGATATCCCCCAAAAAGATAAGTTGGAGTCCCAGCTCCTGGTATCTGTGAACATGGTCTTATTTGGAAATGGG
>NW_006921811.1:3335247-3341894 GCF_000298275.1 Orycteropus afer afer | reverse complement strand
ACCAGCCTCACAATCCCCGTTATGCTTGAGTCCATTGCTGCAGCCACTGTGTCAATCCGTCTCATGGAAGATCTTCCTATTCTTCACTGACCCTCTACTTTACCAAGCATGGTGTCCTTCCCGAGGGACTGGTCCCTCCTGATAACTTTTCCAAAGTCTGGGAGATGTAGTCTGGCCATTCTCACTTCTAAGGAGCATTCCAGCAATACTTCTTCCAAGACTGGATTAGGGTGAGTCTTAAATCCAATGACTCAAAAACAAAACAAAACAAAAAAAAAAAAACTAACTCACTGCTTTCAAGTTGGATCCGACTCATAGTGACCCCCATTGGGTTTCTGAAGTGGTATCACTACAGAAGTAGATTGCCTAATCTTCCTTCCAAGGAGTGTATAGTGGGTTTGAACCACCAGCCTTCTGGTTAGCAGTCAAATGCCTTAGGCACCACACTACCAGAGCTCCAAATCCAATGACTAGTGTCCTTACAAATAGAGGAGAGGACACACAAGAACACATAGGAATGATGGCTATGTGAAGACAGTGGCAGAGATTGGAGTGATGCTGCCACAAGTCAAGGAACACCTGTGGCCACTAGACACCTGAAGAGGCAAAGACATATCCTTCTTTAGAGCCTTCAGAAAGCATATGGCCCTGCCAACACTTTGATTTTGAATTCCTAGCCTCCAGAACTATGAGAGGACAAACTTGTTGTTTTAAGCCACTCAGGTACCTTGTTACAGCAGCCCCAGGAACCAAATACACAGTCCCTCAGTTCCAACAATAAAAAGGTCTCCAGACATTGTCAGTGTCTCCTGCTGGCAGAATCACTCCTGGCTGGGACCAGTTGCTGTCGAGTGGATTCCAACTCATGGTGACTCCATGTGCATCAGAGTAGAGCTATGCTCCTTAGGGCTTCCAACGGCTGCTTTTTCAGAAGTAGATCACCAGGCCTTTCTTCTGCAGCCCCTTCAACTCAAACCTCCAATCTTTTGGTCAGCAGCCAAACACATTAACCCATTGGCACCATCTGTACCACCCAGGGATTCTGAGTGGGAATCAGTGCCTTAAACAAAGACTTATAGGCTACTGGCCCCTCCCAAGATGGCCTCATGCTAGCCCTGGGCCCTCCTATACCCACTAGCCCCTCCTTCTTTAGTGTAGGACAACTCTGTGGGACACTTCTGTTTTCCAAATTGCCAAATAAATGCCTCCCACTCTGCTCTCTGCTCCTCCTGTCTATTTGCAGTAGTCCTTGGCAAAGGCACTGTGGGGTTACTCTGGGGATCCTTCTATCCCACATGCATCCTCTCTGGCCACTGGCTCATGAGTACCCTTTTGAAACTAGCAGGAACAGGTGGAGGCTGAGCTGGCACTGTGTGGGATGTCAGTAGGGGGCTCTTTGGGATGTCAGAGCAACGAGGGCACTCCAGGAAAAGAGCCCAAAACAAAAAGTCACTGCAAATGTTCTGGCCCATCAGGAAAAGCAAGAAACGTTGAACCATCTGGCTCTTTCCTCTTTTTGGAATGTTCTCCTAACCCCTCTGCACCTGGGTTCTCACCTTCCTTTATTGAGTGTTACCTCATACACCCTCTCTGCCAGGAAGCCTTCCCTGATTCTCCCCTGGCTGGAAGTCTTGTGAGGAGCAGGGCACAGAAGGTCTTGAGTGCCCACAAGGACATGAAGCACCTGCCCACAAGGTCAAGGGGCAGCTAGTATTTCTGAGAGCCCAGAAGTGCTAGACACAGGGCTTGAAGCTAGGTTGTTGTTGTTAGGTGCTGTTGAGTTGTTTCCAACCCTATGCACAGTAGAACAAAACACTACTCAGTCCTGTGCCAGTCTCACGATCCTTGCTATACCAGACCATCACTGCAGGCATAGTGTCTATCCATCTTGTTAAGGGCCTTCCCTTTCTTTGTTGACCCACCACTTTACCAAGCACGATATCCTTCTCCAGGGAATGGTTCCTTCTGACAACAGGACCAAAGTAGGTGAGATGAAGTCTGGCCATTCTAACTTCCAAGGAGGATTCTGGTTGCACTTCCTCCAGGACAGATTTGTTAGTACTCTTAGCATTCTTCCCCAACACCACAACTCAAAAGCATCAAATCTTCTTCAGTCTTCCTTATTCAGTGTCTAGCTCTCACATGTATAAGAGGTGATTGAAAATACCATGGCTTGGGTTAAGCACATCTTAGTCTTCAAAGAGACATCTTTGCTCTTCATCACTTTTGCAGCAGACTTGTTCAATGCAATACATTGTCTGAAGTCTTTACTGCTGCTTCCATTGACATTAATTGTAGAACCAACTAATATGAAGTCCTTGACAACTTCAATCTTTTCTCCTTCCATTGTGAAGCTGTTTATAGGACCAATTGTGAGGATTTTTGTTTTCTTTATAGTGAGGTGTAATCCATACTGGAGACTATAGTCTTTAATCTTCATCACTAAGTGCTTCAAGTAATCCTCACTTTCAGCAAGCAAAGTTGTATCATCTGAGTATCACAGGTTGTTAATGAGTCTTCCTCTAATCCTGATGCCACATTCTTCATCATACAATCCAGCTTCTTGGATTGTTTGCTCAGCATACAAATTGAATAAATATGGTGAAAGGATACAACCCAGATGCACACCCTTCATGATTTTAAACCATATAATATCCCCTTGTTCTGTTCAAACAACAGCCTCCTGATCTATGTACAGGTTCCTCATGAGTACAATTAAGTGTTCTGGAATTCCCATTCTTCTCAATATTATCCATAATTTGTTCTGATCCACACAATCAAATATTTATGCATAGTCAATAAAACACAAGTAAACATCTTTCTGGTATTCTTTGATTTCAGCCAAGACCCATCTGACATCAGCAATGATATCCCTCATTCCATGTCCTCTTCAGAATCTAACTAGCATTTCTGGAAGTTCTCTGTCAATATACTGCTGCAACCATTTTTGAAATATCTTCAGTAAGATTTTACTTGCATGTGCTATTAATGATATTATTTGATAATTTCCATATTCTGTGGAATCACTTTTCTTTGGAAAAGGTACAAATATAGATCTCTTCCAGTCAGTTGGCCAGGTAGCTGTCTTCCAAATTGCTTGGCATAGCCGAGTGAGTGCCTCCAGCATAGCATCCATTTTTTGAAACATCTCAATGGGTAATCTGTTAATTCCTGGAGCCTTGTTTTTCACCAATTCTTTCAGTGCAGCTTAGATTTCTTCCTTTAATACCATTGGTTCTTGATCATATGCCACCTCTGAAATGAATGAACATTGGCCAATTCTTTTTGGTACAGTGACTCTGTGTATTCCTTCCATCTTCTTTTGATGTTGCCTGCATCATTCAATATTTTGTCCATAGAAGCTTTCAATATTGTAACTCGAGGCTTAAATTTTTTTATTCAGTTCTTTCAGTTTGAGAAATGTTGAGTGTGTTCTTCCCTTTTGGTTTTCTAACTCCAGGTTTTTGCACATCTCATTACAATAATTGACTTTGTCTTCTCAAGTTGGTCTTTGAAATCTTCTGTTAAGCTCTTTTATCTAGTCATTTCTTCCATTTGTTTTAGCTACTCTTTGCTCAAGGGCAAGTTTCTGAGTCTCTTCTGACATCCGTTTTGGTCTTTTCTTCCTTTCTTGTCTTTTTAATGACTTTTTGCTTTCTTCATGGATGATGTTCTTGATGTCATCCCACAATTCTGGTTTTCTGTCATTGGTGTTTAATGCATCAAATCTATTATTTGGATAGTCACTAAACACAAGAGAGATATGAAGGTCATATTTTGGCTCTTATGGACTTGTTTTAATTGTCTTCAAGTTTAACTTGAAGCTAGGTAGGCAGCTGTAAACCTCCACAGATCAGCCTTCTTATCTTATACCAACAAAAAGAAACAAAGAGCCTGTTCCTCCTCTTGGCTTCATGTATGTGTTCATGTGTCACTGTTGTTGTTGTTGTTAGGTGCTGTCGAGTTGGCTCTTACTCATAGTGACCCTATGTACAACAGAACAAAACAGTGTCTGGTCCTGCACCAGCCACACCTGAGCCCATCGTTGCAGCCACTGTGTCAGTCCATCTTGTTGAGGGCCTTCCCGCTTCTCACCGGCTTTCTACTTTACCAAGCATAATATCCTTCTCCAGGGAATGGTCTCTTCTGACAATATGACCAAAGTAAATGAGATGAAGTCTGGCCATTCTTGCTTCCAAGGAGCATTTCAGCTGCACTTCCTCCAGGACAAATTTGTTAGCTCTTCTGGCAGCCCACAGAATTTTCAGTATTCTTCACCAGCCCCACAACTCAAAAGCATCAACTCTTCTCTGGTCTTCCCTATTCATTGTTCAGCTTTCACATATATACCTTCCCTTAGACATGCTGGGGGAGCTTTGGTAGCATAGTGCCTAAGGCACTTGACTGCTAACCAGAAGGGTTCAAATGCACCAGCCACTCCTCAGAAGGAAGGTTGGGCAATCTACTTCCATAGTGATACTGCCTCGGAAACCCAAGGAGGGGTCGCTATGAGTCAGGTCTGACTCCACAGCACATAATAACAACAACAACAGACATGCTGGAGCTCTGGTAGTGTAGTGCCTAAAGCATATGACTGCTAACCTAAAGGCTGGTGGTTGAAACCCACCAGCCACTCCTTGGAAGGAAGATTTGGCAATCTACTTCTGTAGTGATACAGCCTTGGAAACCCAACGTGGGGTCACTGTGAATTGGATCTGACTCAACGGCAGTGAGTTTGGTTTTGTACTACATGCCAAGGCATGGCTCTCTGTGAGCCCAATCTTAGTTACTGGTGCTTGATATTTGACTTTGTAAAGGGGGCAGCTTTCATATAGTTCATTGCCAGCCTTCCTTTCCTGCTATAACTGCTTTGAACTGGACCCTTTATAAACAGAAATGACTGTGTTTATTGGGCACTTCACAAGCATTTCTTAGCCTGATTTCTTCTCCCTCAAGAACAAACATCCCTGGCTGCATGACTTTTCCTGCCACCTTGACAGTGACTAAATGTAGACTTAAAATGAGGTGAATTTACAAATAGGCCTTTCTTCTGACTTGGAAAATTCCTATATTGATGAAGACCTCTTGGGTATAAGGGTTGAAACTATCAAGACAAAAACATCAGAAAGAAGGTCAAAGCCATCATCGGGCAGATGTCCCAGGTATAAATGTCTGGTCTGCATTGTACCCTTTCCTCTCTCCCATGTCTTCCTCTTAGTCTTCTCCTCTTGTTCAAATTGCGCCATGTCCCTAGAGCAAGTGAGCCTCTGTCCAATGGCTGCAAACAACTCTAGTCATGAGGCCCTGGGCTTTAGGAAGCCACGTACCACAGTGAGCAAAGCACAGACACAAATGGTGTACATCATTAGGCCAATCTGCTACAACAGACCCCTTTTAAGTTTGAAAAAGCAAAGATGTCACTTGGATGACAAAGGTCTGTCCGACCTAAGCCCTGCATGCAGAAGCTGGACAATGAGAAAGGAAGACAGAAGAAGAATTGATGCATTTGAATTCAGGTATTAGAGAAGAATATTGAATATCTTGTGGACTGCTAGAAGAATGAACAACTCAATCTTAGAAGACATATTATCAGAATACTCCTTAGACGTGAGGATGGCAAGGCTTATTTTGGATGCATCATCAGGAAAGAATCACTAGAAAAGGACATCATGTTTGGTAATGTAGAGGGTCAGCAAAAAAGAGTATTAGTTCACTATTGAGACAATTCTGACTCACGGTGACCCCATATATGCAGAATAGAACTGCTTCTTAGGGCTTTCAGGGCTATTGAGGAAGCCCTGAAAGATGACTTAAAGCACTGACTGATGAAAATTAAAAACTACAGTCTGTAGCATGGATTACATCTCAACATAAAACAAAAATCCTCACAACTGGACCAATAAGCAGCTTCATGATAAATAAAGAAAAGATTGAAGTTGTCAAGGATTTCATGTTACTTGGATCCACCATCAACATCCATGGAAACAGCAGTCCAGAAATCAGATGATGTATTGCATTGGGCAAATCTGCTGCAAAAGACCTCTTTAAAGTGCTGAAGAGCAAAGATGTCTCTCTGAAGAGTAAGATGCACCTAACCCAAGGCATGGTATTTTCAACCACCTCATATGCATGTGAGAGCTGGACAATGAATAAGGAAGCCTGAAGAAGAGTTGATGCTTTTGAGTTGTGGTGTTGGTGAAGAATACTGAACGTACCATGGACTGTCAGAAGAATGAACAAATCAGTCCTGGAAGAAGTGCAGCCAGAATGTTCCCTGGAAGTGAGAAAAGCCAGACTTCATCTCGATTCCTTTGGTCATGTAGTCAGAAGGGACCATTCCCTGGAGAAGGATGTCATGCTTGGTATTTTTGGGCAAATGCCCTTTGGCCTCATGTTGTTGTTGTTGTTGTTAAGTGCCGTCAAGTCGTTTCCGACTCATAGCGACCCCATGCATAGCAGAACGAAACACTACCCAATCCCGCGCCAGCCCCACAATCCCTGCTATACTTGAGCTCATCATTGCAGCCACCGTATCAATCCATCTCGTTGAAGGCCTCCCCCTCTTTCATCGACCCTCCACTCTACCAAGCATGACATCTTTCTCCAGGGAATGGTCCCTTCTTACAACATGACCAAAATAGGTGAGA
>NW_006921811.1:3315005-3333302 GCF_000298275.1 Orycteropus afer afer | reverse complement strand
TTGTGTTGTTGAAAAAAGGTGTTTTTGGCCTCAAAGGGCTGATTATTCCGAGGAGCATGTTCTTCACAAGTTCACTTTCTCAAGCTTGGTCAGCGAAAAGGGGGCAGAACCTCAATGAGATGGATTGACACAGTGGCTGCAACAATGGACTCAGGTATAGCAAGGATTGTGAGGATGTCACGGGACTGGGCAGTGCTTCTTTCTGCTGTGCATAGTGTTGCTATGAGTCAGAGCCAACTGAATGGCACCTAGCAACAATAACAGGGTTTTCAAGGCTGTGACTGTTCAGAAGTAGATCATCAGGCCTGTCTTCTGAGGTGCCTGTGGGTATGTTTGAAATGCCAGCCTCTTAGTTGTTGTTGTTGTCATGTGCCCTCGAGTCAGACCCTACTCATCGCGACCCCTCCTTGGGTTTCTGAGGCAGTATCACTACGGAAGCTGAGAACCTAACCATTTGTGCCACCCAGGGACTCCACAAAAACAAGGAAACTCTTCAGTGAGATGTACTGACACAATAGCTTCAACAATGGACCCAACCACACCAACGATCATGAAGACGGCACAGGACCAGGTGGCGTTTCATTCTGTTGTTCACAGGATTGCATGAGTTGGAGCTGACTCAGTGGCAACAACTACATGCCATGCACTAGTCTAGGTTCTGGGGTTTCAGCTCTAAGTAAAATCAGAAAAGGCCTCTGTCCTCATGGAGATTTCATTCTAGTGGAGGAGAGAGACAATAATCAGATTAAAACAGAGGCATACAAGTTCAGTAATGATAAGTGCTAAGAAGAAAAATAAGTCAGGGCAAGGGACTGTGAAGAGGGGGGCATGCTATTTTAGCTACTGTAACTGGGGGAGATGTTTTGGAGGTGAGGTCATTTGAAGTGAGTGGGATGTGAGCCATGCAGCCATCTGGGGGAAGAGCTTCCCAGGCAGAAAGAGTGACTACAAAGGCTTGAGATGAAGGCGCCCAGAACATGCCATCATTGACTGGCCATGTCAGCCATGCTGCCCAGTGGAGGTTCCTAGCCAATGAGTCATATGAAGAGCAGGACAGACACAGAGACACACCCAGGGAAGATACCAAGGAGCTCCAAGGAGCACTGGTAAAAGCAGAAACTAGGAGAGAGGCTCAAAGAAGGAATCCACAGGGCCCACTTGGCCCCTGACTTGGACCTTCAGCCTCCAGAACTGTGGGAAGGTAAATGTCTGTTCTCATGAGCCACCATGTGTGGCATTTCTGCCATGGCCACAGTCAGTAACTAAAAGGCTCTTGGGGAGACTTATTCCAATAACATCTTGGCATGTTGCACTCTTTTCTTTTTCAGTTTTTTATTGTGGTTTGGGTGAAAGTTTACAATACACTCTAGTTTTCCATTCAATAGTTTATGTACATTTTGTTTTGTGATATTAGTGGGAACACCCTCAATGTAACAGCACTCTTCCCACTGCCTCTCTGGGTTGCTGTTTCCCTTCGTCCATCTTTCCTTCCCCTTTCCACCTTCTGAGCTTCATTTTGGGGCAAATGCCCTTTCGGTCTCACGTTGTTGTTGTTATGTGTCGTCAAGTCGGACCCAACTCATAGTGACCCCTCCTTGGGTTTCTGAGGCAGTATCACTATGGAAGTACATTGCCCAACCTTCCTTCCAAGGAGTGGCTGGTGGATTTGAACGGCCAGCCTTCTGGTTTGCAGTCAAGTGCATTAGGCACTATGCTACCAGCCTCCTTTTAGTCTCATACGGTTGATTTTTCTGAGGAGCACATTCCTCACGAGTTCACTTTATCGGTCTTTCTGGTGTCTGGCCCCTGCATCTCTCTGCATGACCCCAAGGCCTGGACGGGGCCCAGGATGCACACTCCCTCTCTATGCCCCCTCTCCTGACAAGGATCTACTCAACATACAGCAAGTATTTGTTGGTTGTTCAGTTTTGTCCACATGATTACATCACCCAACTGATGTTGCTACAGAATTTTTTCATGTCCCAAACCTTTCTCACACCCATGCTCATCCTTGATCATCTCTCCAATCCATTGACATAAGTGTTTGTGTTATTCCCATTTTATTGATGAGAACAACTGAGCCTGTGTCACAGGGTGGACCAATGGCCTGGGGCCATGGCTACAGAATGAAGAAGAGGAGACTGGAGGCCAGCTCCTCTCACATTTAATCCATCCTGAGCCTACGCACCCACCAGGCCACACAGTCAGCCTTCACAGTGAGCTAGGAAGCCTCAGACTAGCAGTAGCAACATATGCCACTGGAGGTTCTTACCTAACCAAGTAAAAAAAAACAAAAATCAAAATGACTGCCATTCATGTAAGTTGGGCATTTGCCTCGGGTGGACGCACGCCCTGGAGAGAACGATCATGGGAGGGGGAGGGGCTGCTTGTGCACAGGGAGATAGCTCGGGGTGCAGGGGAGTGTGGGGGGTGGACACTGGGAGGAGGTGGCTGTGGGGAGGAAGTGGGAGGGGAGCTGCTGCATTGTGGATTTTGGTCAATGACGTGAGACAAGGTATGTGTGAGCTGCTGTGTGAAAGGTGAATTTGCTCTGTGGATCTTCACCCAAATCCTAAAAAAAAAAAAAAATCACTGCCATTGAGTCAATCTTGACTCATAATGGCCACTCCTTGGATTTCCAAGATGGTATCTCTACAGAAGGAGACTGCCCAATCTTTTTTACAAGGAGTGGCTGGTGGGTTTGAACCACCAGCCCTCTGGTTAGCAGTCAAATGCCTTAGGCACTATGCCACCAGAGCTTCCAACATGTCCAAGCAGAACGAGGAAAAGAAAAGTGTGGAAATTAGTGGCTGGCATCAGAATTTCTCTAAAGGAAAGAACTGTCTTAATATTATTTGATAAATGCTTGGATCAAAGGTGTTTGCTGAACATTTGTATGTCAGCTGGCACCAAAAATTTAGAAGGGACAGGAAGATGCTTGTCACTGTCAAAGGAGTGGAACTTGGAGCTTCAGAGGCCATCAGAGGAGATGACAGGGCACCATGAGCAGAGAGAGGATGGCAGAGGGTACCATGACCAGAAAGGGGAGGGGAGAGGAAAGAGGAAGAGGGGGAAGCAGAAGGTTGTGCACCTTGTGAAACACTGCACTCCCTACTCTGACCCAGCTGTAATAAATGCTTAAAACATTTGGCTGCTAACCAAAAGGTCAGTAGTTTGAACCCACCAGCCACTTCACAGGAGAAAGATGACGCAGTGTGCTTCCTTAGAGATTTACAGACTTGGAAACCCTATGGGGGCAGTTCTACTCTGTCCTATCGGGTCACTATAAGTCAGAATCATCTCAATGGCAGTTGGGCTTTTGGATTTACTGTCTTAATCCCATGAGTTCTGAGATGGTTTGTTACACAGCATTATTACAGCAATAGCTGACCACTACAGGACCCCTTTCTCCCAAAATTGCCAGCAGATCTCGGGTGGTGTATCTCCAATAGTGCCAAACAAGGGGCTAGATAATATAGTGTGGCTTTTTAAGAAGGAGCCCTGCTGGCACAGTGGTTAAGCACTTGGCTGCTACCTGAAAGGTTGGCAGTTCGAACCTACCAGCTGCTCCATGGGAGAAAAGACCTGGCCACCTGCTCCCATAAAGGACGTTGCTGTTAGGTGCTGTTAAGTTGATGCTGAATCACAGAGATTTGACATACAACACAATGAAACACTCCCAGTCCTGCACCATCCTCACAATCTTTGCTGTGTTTGAGCCCATTGTTGTAGCCATTGTGTCAATCAACCTCATTGAGGGTCCTTCCCTTTTTTGTTGACCCTCTACTTTACCAAGCATGATATCTTTCTCCATGGACTGGTCCCTTGTGACAACATGACCAAAGTAGGTGAGACAAGTCTGGCCATTCTTACCTTTAAGGAGAATTCCAGCTCTACTAGGCCATAAAGGTCATAGCCTAGGAAATGCTATGGTGCTCTTCTGCCCTCTAAAGGGTCACTATACATCAGTATCAGCATAATAGCACACAACAACAATGATGACAGGGTCAATCATCCCAGCCTCTGTTTCCTCTTCTTCCCACAGGGGCAATAAGGTATGTGTCCAGGGCGGTTGTGAAGATTTAATGCGTTAATGCCTGTGAAGTACTGAGAACAAAGCTGTTCTCAACAAGGCTTGGCCATTGGTGAGTGTGTCCATCTCCCTTAACTGGACTCACACCTGCTGAGGGTGAGTGCCCCTCATTTGCCCTTCTCTCCCTGGTGTCCCCCAGTACAGTAAGCATCCATTGTTTGCTGAAAGTCTGGAGCAAAATCAGCCCTTTTATTTGTACCGATGCAAATGTCAATATTCTATTTCAGCCTCAGGCCAATATCTTGGTTCTTTTTATAAAATGCACATGCCATATTTATTGTTTTTACTACTGTACTTCTCTCTCGCTCTCTCCTGTGCAATGGAATGACATTTTAAACAGTCTTTACTGTCTGACATTAACAGGCCTGCCAATCCCAGCTGTTCCTAATTGGAGCATTCCCCAAGAGCTCTTTGCCAGTGGAGCCAGAGGGGTTGGGGGCATCCTCCTGGCGGGGCCAGGAGCAGGAGTGACAGAGCAGGAAGGATCACAGTCTCCCAGGAATCCAGGGGCAGCCACTTTCAGGAACCAGATGTGCTTGGTGCCTTCGCAGCTCCAGAGCTCCAGCCTGCCTGGCAACCAGCCCCTTGCCTGGCAACCAGCCCCTTGCCTGCCCCAGCCTCCCTCCCTGAAGCTGGGGTTTGGGAGGCTTTGTCTCCACTGGCCCCATGAGACATCACTCTAGGAAACCTCCCTCCCACTTTCCTTCTTGCGTATCCCTGTGCAATAGGTTGGTGGGGAGAGAATTGACCTTGGGTTCCAATCCTGCTTCTGTCACTTACCACCTATGAGATCAAAGCAGAGTGTTTAACCAGGGTCTCAACTACTAAGCAAAAGTTGAGCAGTGTGAGCCCACCCAGAGGCTCCAGGGGAAAAAGGCCTGGTGGTCTCCTTTTGAAAAATCTGCCACTGAAAACCCCATGGAGCACAGTTCTAGTCTGATTACACGTGGGTTGCCATGAACCTGAGTCAGCTGGATGGTAACAGGCTGGATGGAGTCCTTGCATAGCAAAGGTGGTTAAGCACTCAGCTGCTACCCAAAAGTTTGGAGCTTTGAGTCCACCCAGAAGGGCCTTTGAAGAAAGTTCTGGGGATCAACTTCCAAAACATCAACATTACAAATGCCATGCAGCTTAGTTCTACTCTGACACACGCAGGGCTGTGTCAACTGACTCCATGGCAACTGCTTTGGTTGTTATGGTTTTCAACGTGGGCTGCTGGGGAGAGGGCTCAGGTCCCATCCCACCATGAAGAATGGAAGCTCTGTCATTCCCATCCTGTTTTCAAAGGCATCTACCACCCAAAACCCTTCAGAATCACAAGTCTTGGGCCATGGCTTCAGCCCCACAAGCCTCAGTTTCTTCCTCTGAAAAACGAAGGTCATGATAACATCCTCTGGCTTCGCTTTATAGGAATGTTTAAGGGGAAAATAAGAAAACAGGTCTGAACCATAGACTGCTGCAGAGATACAGGGATTTGTTACTAATTCATTATGCCAATCATTAATTCAGAAAATACGTGGGTAGCTTGGGTTTTGAAAGATGTTGCATCTAACCACTAAAACCTGTATGTAATTCTCCATGTCTTCTTGGATCTGGACATTAGTGGAATTAGACTCGAGGCCAGGATGTGGATTAGACAATGCGGGTCCTCAGTAGTAATGACAGCAGGTAACACTGTGCACTTTATACAGTTCTTGTGGTTAGTTGCACTGAGTAGACTGAGTCATGGGCCCCTCATGGACACCAGCGTCGACTGCTGTGATCCACACGGTTCTCATTGGCTGAGCTTTGGAAGCACATCACCAGGCCTTTCTCCTTGTTCTGTGTTAGTCTGGAAGCTCTGCTGAAATCTGCTCAGCATCATGGCAACACACCCGCCACCACTGACAGATGGGTGGTGGCTCCACAGGAGGTGCATCGGCTGGGAATTGAACCCTGGTCGTTAGCATGGAAGGCGAGAATTCTACGACTGACCCACCAATGCTCCTTCTGTGCACTTTGTATATCCTCAGATTTAAGCCTTATGCTAACCTCCTGAGGGAGGTTTATATCATTTCCTTTTTACAGAAGAGGGCACTAAGTTCAGAAGTTTAAGAGCCTTGCTCAAGCTCAGGCATCAGAGTGGGGTTGTGATAGCAGCAGCTGTTAGTTCCAACCCCTCAAGTTCTTAACCAGGATGCCATCATCCACATCTGCCTTTAAGAAACTGAGAGATGAGGATGCTGCTCACTCTACATCATCTGTCTCTGGGTAAACCGATTCTTCCTTCTCAGGGGCCTGGAGAAATGCTCTGATTCTGAAAGCTGGGCTTGGGATCTGACCCGGCAGTTCACCATGCAGGGAACTGAAAGAAAAGCTCATCTTCTTCTCCTATAAAATGGGTATACTTCTGCGACCCTCACAGGGCCACCTGGAACATTCTGGTGAGATATTCCTGTGCCTGGTGGGATATTGGTGCTCATTTGAGCCTTGCATCTTTTCCTTTCCTTGCATGTAAAAGTAAGGACAGGAGAACTAGTCAATGAAGAAGAAAGGGGGTGCTGTTAGGCCACAATCCACTGAAAACCCCAGTTCACTTCATGTCTGTGGTTGGGAACAGCCAGAGAGGCAATGAGGGAGAGAACTCTGCTTGGAAATGAGGATCAAAAACAAAGAAAACAAACAAGCTAAACTAATTGCCATTGAGTCGACTCCAATCATAGCAAACCCATGGGTGTCAGAGTGGAATCGTGCTCCACAGGGTTTTCAATGGCTGTGACCTTTCAGAAGGGGATTACTAGGGCTTTCTTCTAAAGTGACTCCTGGGGGATTTGAACTTTACAGTTAGTAGCCAAATGCTGAACCATTTATGCTACCTAGAGACTCTACGAAGTGAGGATACATGGGTCTCATTCTGGCTTGGTCCTAGACTCACTGTATGACTCTCTGTGTGACACTGTGTCCCCCTGTGCCACCCACTGCAGGGCCATTGGGAAGAGTAAATGAGATAAAGTGTCCCAAGGAGCTGAGCACAGTGCCTGGCAGAGAGGCACAATGACACTCCTTCCTGATCCCCGTCGGGTCAGCGCCTGTCCCTGCATGACCTGCAGTGCTGACCCTGTGGAGGGGTTGGAGCTCATGGGTGAGGGAGGGGCACCTACCTTTCACAGCTCCTGCTTCATCATGCTTCTCAAAGAGCAGGTAGCGTGGGCTCTCGGGGAGGAAGGGCAGGCTGACCAGCTGGATGAGGGCAGGGACGACAATCACTCCAAAGAGGTATGGCCAAGTGCTCTCCTGCAGAGAGATGGGGATACTGCTGAATGGGGACTGAACCATGTGACTCTGCAAAAGTTCTCCCTCCCCAGTGTGATCCCCAAAACAAAGGCCAAGGGCAGATGACTACCACTGTTAAACACCAACCCCGTGCATCCAGCATTTTCCAGGCATAAGGTCAGTGAATTCTCCTAGGCCTGTGAGACAGTGATCTGTGGGGTCACTCTGAGAGCGAGGTTCAGGGTGTCCAAGGGTCTAAGATGCCCAAGTACCATTCAATGAATTCAAAAGACTCCAGACTGGCTGACTCCATGGCCCCTGCTGGCATCCTTGTGCACACTATAAAGGGATTTGGGCTCTTTCTCAGCTGTATGACCTTCAAAATGATTTGCACAGCTCCTTGGAACATTTGACTGCTAACCAGAAGGCTGGCGGTTCAAACCCACTGGCCACTCCTTGGAAGGAAGGTTGGGCAATCTACTTCCATAGTGATACTGCCTCAGAAACCCAAGGAGGGGTCTCTATGAGTTGGGTTTGACTCGATGGCAGTGCATTTGATTTTTTGGTTCATTTGGAATCTCCTTCACTTGTAGCAGGGAGAGACCACAGCCACCTCACTGTGTTCTGAGAATGGAATCAGAAAACATTTTGATGTGGAGCCTATGCAGTATGTGTCTAGTTGTTGCTACCACTCATACTGGTGCCACAGCCTAGACCACCTCCAAGGGCCACCATATCTGATGCATCAGTGAAGATACAAGACAGATGGCAGGTGCTTCCCCAGTGTCCCCATGGAGATGGGGGTCTTGAGGGCTGGCAGCACCAGTTACCCTTAGGTAAGGAAGACTTTAATTTTCCAAAAGGCCTTACAACAGGCACTATTCAAGAGGCATCCTAAGTCACTTCAGGTAGCACATTCATGCATTTAAATGCTGCCTGAGTGGCATTACAAAGCCGGTTGAGGCAGCATTCTTCCTGGTCTTTTCACCCAGGATTATAAATAAGCTCCAGCTGTGAGACTGAAAGGAGCAACTATCTCCTGAGAGGCAGGTCTGAAGGGAGAAAGAAGAAAAGCAAAGGGCTCATTGCCAAATTCTTCTTTTTTTTTTTTTTAATTTTATTTGGATTTGGGTGAAGATTTACAGAGTAAATTCACTTTTCATACAGCAGTTCACATATACTTTGTCTCATGTCATTGACCAAAATTTACAATGCAACAGCTCCCCTCCCACTTCCTCCCCACAGTTACCTCCTCCCAGTGTCCATCCCTTCATACTCTTCTGCACCCTGAGCTGTCTCCCTGTGCATAAGCAGCCCTTCCTTCTCCCATGATTGTTCTCTCCAGGGCATGTGTCTACTTGAGGTAAATGTTTAACTCACATGCCTGTACTTTGTTTGGCTGGAAACCACAGGTGTGGGTTCAATTCCAGACCTGAAGGACAGCTAGGGGCCATAGTCTCAGTGGTTCCACCAGGCTCTATTGGACCAGCAAACCTGGTCCCCCCCTTTCTTCTTTTTTTTTTGCCTCCAAATGATTTTGAGTTTTGATCCACATTGTTCTCTCTCTCTATGCAGGATCTCCTACATCCCTTCCAAGTGGATGTCATTGCCAAATTCTTGACGTGCTTTATTTCTTAACAAAATTAAAAAAAAAAAAATAAAAGAGAGAGACAGTTATTCTGGTCCTCTTATGCTGCTTTTACAGAAAATACCACAAATTGGTCTTAATAAACAGGAGTTTCTTCTCTTCTAGTTCGGAAGGCTAGAAGTCTGAGTTCAAAAGCCAACTCTAGGGGTTGTATGAAAGCCCCTTGACTTTGGGCTTCAGCTCTGCCTCTTGTTCCCAGCCCACTGGAGCTGGAGGGTTCTCTTCACTCAGACAGCTGCTGGCTGCTGAGGCTGACAAACCCAAGGTTGACAAATCAAATGGCACAGACCCAAACAACAACATGGCAGGCCACTAGTTCAAGTCCAGAGACAGTTCCAAGACCAGCAGACAACATGGCAGGCTGTTGAATGAAGACAGCTACACTGGGTCCAAGCATGCCAAAAAGCTCTGAGATATTTCTCATTGCTCCTTCTTACGTAGTGGAAGCAGACCACATCCCTAAGGCAGCTACTCAGCTGCTCCAGAAGACTCTCCCATGGAGTTGATTGCCAGTCTCATCACAGGAAATAACTACATCCAGCTGTCCAGCCACTCAAAACCAGGCCTGGTCAAGTTGACACATAACCTTAACTACTACAACAGTCAAGGTTAAATGATGATGAAGTTGAGTAGAATCAAAGTTCAGTCTGCATCCTGTCTGTTACCTTGGTTGGAGGCAGATAAGTAAATATGATAACTAAGTTCTTTAAGAGCTGAGCTGAATTAAGGCCCAATCCTCCATCCTGTTCATTATTATTCCCACCTTGGTTAATACAGATGGGCGGGCATGATAACTCATGAATCAAAAAGCTCAGTGTGCATCCTATTACCTTGGTTGGAGGCAGATAAGTAAACTGATAACTCAGTTCCTTAAGAGCTGAGTGGGAGCTCTGGTGGCATAGTGCCTAAGGCATTTGACTGATAACCAGAAGGCTAGTGGTTCAAACCCACTGACCACTCCTCAGAAGGAAGATTGGGCAGTCTACTTCCATAGTGATGTTGTTGTTGTTGTTAAGTGCCGTCGAGTTGTTTCCAACTCATAGCGACCCCATGCACAGCAGAACAAAACACTGCCCGATCCCACGCCAGCCCCACAATCCCTGCTATACTTGAGCCCATCATCGCAGCCACCATGTCAATCCATCTCGTTGAAGGCCTCCCCCTCCATAGTGATAGTGCCTCAGAAACCCTCGCTATGAGTCAGATCTGACGCGACGGCAGTGAGTTTGGTTTGGTTTTGGTAAGAGCTGAGCTGAATTGAAGCTCAGTTCACACATCCTCTCCATGCTATCCCCCACCCTAGCTAGAAACAGGTGGATAGGTATGTTAATACGTTTCCTTATTTTCTCAAAAATTTTTTTTTTGCAGAAAATAACTTGAAATCAACTTTGGCCCATGGACACGTGCAGTGAGGCAAATGGGAACCAAGTTGCTCGGAACTGACATTACCCCCTCTGCCTAAGTCCAGATCAGCTGATGACAGGAAGTCAGTGTGACTCGTCTGGTTCAAAAGTGCACTGCATTAAAAATTGGCTGTCCCTTTAAACTGTGGCAAAGGAAGCCTCAGCCAATTCCCTGTTAATTCATGCCCAAATTCCTGGCATTTTTATGAATATGTAAAAACCCCTCTCCTGAACTCTACAAAAACTGTATCCCAACCTCCATTTGGGGAGTCAGATCTGGGTACTGGCTCCTGTCTCCTCACATTGCTGCTTTGCAATAAATAATTTTCTCTCCTCTTAATCATTCAGTGTGTAAACTAGTTTGGCCTAATTGCGCACCAGGCAGGGGCCCATGTTTGGTCCACCTTCAATGACACATTCATACCTGAAAAGACTTCACACAGTAGGTGAAGGTTCTGGTAGCTTTAGGTGAGATCCATAGAATCCTTGAGCATCAAACCTGTGGTGACCTCAGCTGTCATTGTGTCCATCTCTCTTATGATCGTTCTCTTGGCAAAATTTCCTCAAGCTATTCTCTAGGGCTCCCTCCCTACTGAGGCCCTGATGACAAAGGCCTTCTGTAAGTTCTAGGATAGCATTAGGTAAAGCAGGCAGGGACCCCTGAAGTTCAAGGAGAGAAATGGTTTGCCACTGCTTGCTTCATTCAGGTCCTGGTTTCCAAGGTCCTTGTGTCGTAGTGCCTAAGACATTTGACTGCTAACCAGAAGGCTGGTGGTTCAAACCCACAAGCCACTCCTCAGAAGGAAGATTGGGCAATCTACTTCCACAGAGATATCACCTCAGAAACCCAGTGGTCACTATGAGTCAAATTGACTCCATGGTGGCGAGGTTTTTTTTTTTTTAATTCTACCTGCTTTTCTGTACATAGTATCTAGGCAATACAAATGGTTAACACACACAGCCGCTGATTGAAAGGTTAGAAGTTCCAGTCCATAAAAAGGCACTTTGAAAGTAAGATCTGGTGATCTACTTCTGGAAAACAAGCTATTGAGATCCCTGTAGAGCATAGCTCTGTCCTGACACACATAGGGTTGCAATGCAAAAAAAAAAAAAAAAAAAAAAAACTCACTGCTGTGGAGTCAAACCGAACTCATAGAAACCCCTCCTTGGGTTTTCAAGGCAGTATCACTACAGAAGTAGATTGCCCCACCTTCCTTCTGAGGAGTGGCTGGTGGGTTTGAACTGCCAGCCTTCTGGTCCACCTTCAATGACAGTTGAAGGCAGTCAAATGCCTTAGGCACTATGCTACCAGAGCTCCTAAAAGCGGGACTCAACTTGACAGCAGCTGGTTACACTAATTTTCTTTACATAATAACAATTGATATGCACAAAACTCCTTTGATTTCACCAGTCAACACAGTTCTTCCATTGCCCTTTGAGGATTTGGCAATGTCCATGCTAGCTTTTTGGTGTGGTGCAGAGTAATATCTCAAAGAAAAGGTGCATGGCACAGTGGTGAAGTGTTACACTGCTAACCAAAAAGGTCAGCAGAGGTTGGAACACAGCAGCCACTCTGTGGGAGAAAGATGTGGCAGTCTCCTTCCATAAAGATCCACAGCCTCAGAGACTCCATAGGCCAGTTCTACTCTGTCAGGACACAATGGGTTAGAGAGATGAGTGGTTGGTGGGGGCTTGGGGAAAGGGAGAATTGGGAGTGACACTGAATGGGTATGGGGTTTCCCTGTAGCATGCTAAAAATGTTCTAGAATTAGTTAGGAGGGATAGTTACACAACTTTATGATCATACTAAAACCAATACGTCGTTCACTTAAAATAGGTGAATTTGATGGTATGTGAATTATAAGTCACTTTTGAAAAAGAACATGGGAGGAAAAAATGACAAGCAGAGATGGGTTTCTGCTATATTTTTTGCATGTGTTGTCATTGTTTATTTACTTATTTATTTTCTCAGAGTTTGACTGCTGCCCCCAGTCTATGGCTTGAACTGTGTGCTCCAAAGCTTTATGCTCAAGTCCTGCTGTCTGGAACCTGTGGAAGTGACCTTGTTTTGGAAATAGGGTCTTTGAAGATGTCATCAGTGAACGTGAGGCCACGGTGGAGTAGGGTGGGTTCTAATTCAATCTCGTAATAAAAGAGGAGACACAGAGGCACAGAGGGAAAAGGGCCATGTGAGGATGGGGCAATGCTGCAGATTCATGCCGGTGGGCATCTGGGGCTTCTGGAAGCTGGACGAGAGAAGGAAGATCTTTCCCTACAGCCTTTGGAGACAGCCATGGCCTAGTATCACCCTGAATCCGGACTCCTAACCTCCAGAACTGTGGGACAATACATGTCTCTTCTAAGCTACCCAGTTTATGGTGCTTTGTTACAGCAGCCCTGGGAAACTAATACAGACACACTCTAATTCTTTGAATCTATGAATTAGCATCTCTGGAATCTCATAGTCAGTGAGAATATTTAATGTCAGATAACCCTTATTCCCAAATGGCTGTTCTCGAGGTGGTGGTACCATTCTCTGCCTGTGCTGCCTTAAACTCAGAGAAATGTAGAGTCTGTCTTAGGAGAGACTGGCATTGTGGTGTGGGCCCCACCTCTGGAGAAAGACGATGCTAACCTCCAGGCCAGGATGCTAACAGTGTATGGACCATAGGAGGAGAATGGTAGTGGCTGGCCTCCTGGTACCAGACAGAGAAGATGTGGGTCAGGGAATTGAATCCTATTTACTCAGCAAAAAGCAGAGTCAGAGACTTAGGTTTGTCCAGTGAATTTTCAAGATTTTCTGGAAACAATAGGTAACCATAGGGACATGCACTGTACTGGAGTGATCACTCCCTCATCTTCTACCAAGAAAATGTGATTGAGTGCGTGGGTAGGCAAGTATCATGTAATTGTTTCAGGTCACGTGCTGCCACATGACCCAACGAAATAACACCAACACGAGCTTTTTGTTATCAGTAGGTGCCCCGTAGTAGGCTCTGACTCATAGCAGTTCCATGTGTAACAGACTAAAAGGTGGACCGACCCTGCACCATCCTCACAGTCATTGCTATGCTTGAGCCATTATCGCAGCCACCGTGTCAGTCCACCTCCTTGAAGTTCTTCCTCTTTTTTGCTGACCCTCTACTTTGCCAAGCATGATGTCCTCCTCCAAGGACTGGTCCCTCCTCATAACATGACCAAAGTTCATGAGACGAAGTCTCACCATGCCCGGGTCTAAGGAACATTCTGGCTGTGCTCTGCCAGGACGGATGTGTTTGTGTTCTGGCAGTCCCTAGCATATTCAGCCTGCTTTGGCAGGGCTGTAATTCAAATGCACAATTCTTCTGCTTTTCTTTTTCATTGTCCAGCTTTCACATGCATTTGAAAGATGATGGCTTGGGTCAGGCACACTCCTCCCAGTGCCATCTTTGCTTTTTAATACTTTAAAGAAGTCTTTGGCAACAGATTTGCCCAATGCAGTTCTGTCATTTGATTTCTTGACTACTGCTTCCATGAGTATTGCTTGTTGATTCAAGTAGAACGAAATCCTTGACAATTTCCATTTCTTCACTAAAAAGTCACCATGGTGGCCAGCATATCTGCACACTGTCCTAAGTGCTATACATAAGTAATTCTAATCATGGACATGCATGTCTCTTCTTCTAAGAGCAGTGGTAATGACGTAACAACCACCAACACCTACTAAGTACTGGCTCCAGGCTAGGGCAGGGTAATATTGTGGTTATGGACACAGCTCCCGAGCAGGCTGTCTGGGTTTGAATTCTGCCTCTGTCCCCCATTCACTGTGGGCAAGTAACCTGACTCTTTGTGCCTCTATTTTCTCATCTGTAGCATAGGGATAAAGATAATGTCTATTCATAGATACTTGTGAAGACTAAATGAACTAGTAGGCATATAACGCACTTAACCCACAGCCCATCTGCAGCTGCAGCATTGCTCCATCCTCACATGCCCCTTTCCCCTCTGTCCTCTGTGTCTGCTCTTTTATTGTTGTTGTTGTTGTTGCGTGCCGTCAAGTCAGACCCGACTCATAGCAACCCCTCCTTGGGTTTCCAAGAGCATCATTACAGAGGGAGCTCTGGTAGCATAGTAGCTAAGGCACTTGACTGCTAACCAGAAGGCTGGTGGTTCAAACCCACCAGCCACTCCTCAGAAGGAAGATGGGGCAATCTACTTCTGTAGTGATACTGCCTCGGAAACCTAGGGAAGGGTCGTTATGAGTTGGGGCCAACTCGACGGCACATAACAACAACAACAACAACATCATTATGGATGTAGATTGCCCAACCTTCCTTCCAAGGAGGTGGAATTAGAAAAAAGTTTTTTGAATTGTGGAGGCTTGCATGTTGCTACAATTCTGGAAGTTATAGCACCTACATTTGAAATACCAGCGGGATCACCCATGGTGCACAGGTGTCAGCAGAGCTTCCAGACTGAGACAGACTAGGAAGGAGGACCTGGTGATCTGCTTCTGGAAATTAGCCAATGAAAGCCTATGGCTCACAACAGAACATTGGCTGACTATTTTGTCCTGGACACATCATCAAGAAGGATCTATTGCTACAGGAGGACATCATGTTGAGGGCCCCTAAATGTGTGGAAGATCCTCAGTGAGATGGATCAGCACACGAGCCACAATGATGAACTAAACAGGAGGTGAGATGTGTGGATGATGGGGGGGCCAGGCAGCATCTTGTGCTGCACACAGGCCGTCTGGAGTTGGAGTCAACTTGACGCAGCTAACAACAGAGTGCTTAGCCTAGAATTGCACACGTGGTAAGTGTTTGACAGAAAGAGCAGTTCTGTTCTCAAGCATGCAGCTGAGGTTTATGTCCTTTAATCCTCACAACAGCCCTCACAGATAAAGTCCATTGTCATCCTCATTTTGCAGAAATATTAACAGCAACACAGTTAATCATCAAATGCCTCACCAAGACCACATATCCATCATGGAGCAAGATTGAGCACAAGGTCTTGAATTTCAGAATCTGAGTTTGATCCACAAGGCCTTCCAACAGGTACCTCCATGATCAAGGAGGTGCCATGAGGTCACCAGACCCAGTGGCACGGCAGGTGAGGCATGGCCAGGTGAGTCCTGTTCAATCTTCTCAAACCTGCCTCATTTGGTTCCACCATGGAGGCAAGGACTCAGCATTCCACTGTACAGTTTTGACTCTGAGCTTCCTGAGGGCAGAGCCCATGCCTGGTCCCTAGTAGCTGGTCAATAAAAGAGTGTTGGAGGAACGAATGACTGTGGGAAGGGGCATCCTGACACAATGACCTCTTTTACAAAGCCCCTGTTATTTGCAGAGAGGAGCCTCTTTTTTGGTAACTATTCAGGAAAGAAGGCATGTTTTAAAAATGCATTCCTCGTCCAAAAGGGCCATGAGGTGATAACCAAGAGTAGATGTAAATGTAGGGTTTGCTGTCCTGGTTGGAGCCTGCTGTTCAGGGCCACACCAGACCTCCATCTTCATTATTGTGGGCTGGAATTCTTACACCTGCTTATCTTGCTCAGGGGAAAGACAGGTTGATCATCTTGCTGGACAAGTTGGTTTTATAAATCCCTCTGGTAGCATAGTGCCTAAGGCATTTGACTGCTAATCAGAAGTCTGGCAGTTCAAACTCACTAGCACTCCTCGGAAGTAAGGTTGGACAATCTGCTTCTGTAGTGATACCAAGGAGGAGTCGCTAGGAGGCAGGTCCGACTCGATGGCACATAATAACAACAACAACATCAAGGAAGGTAAGTCTTGCAATAATACTATTATCTTTTTCTTTACTCGGTGAGGGTTCCATTATTTAAATAGACTTCTAGGTCATATTTTCCACAAACAATTTTTTGAATTCAGCCCTTTTCATAAACAACATCCTCTAGACCAGGATGAGACAGAAAGAAATCTTTAAGTGTGGTTGTTATTATTGACCTCACTCCAAGTCAAGTTCTTATTAAAGGACACAACAATGTGCCCGAGGACACCCAGCTATGAGAAGCAGGGATGGAGGGATGACACTGGCTGGGTCACTCATGTCACTGAGAGGACATGGATATTTGCAATCACATCTTGTTTCCTTGCCCTCCATCCCTCCTATTCCCCTCCCAGTCTCAGAGTGATCCTTCTAGAACAAGAGTTTGATGTTACACGTTACTTTTTCTGAAAGCTTTCAACATCTTCCAAGTGCCTTCAGGATAAAGTCTAAACCTCTTGGCTGGAATGCAAGGCCCTCTCTTATCTGAGCCTACTAGGATTGCAGCTTTGCCTCTGACTAAACACTTCCCCTCTGCACCTCTGTTCTTGTCACTATGAGCCTCCCTGAATCTAATGTGCTCAGTTCATGATGTTCTTCATGAACAGAGAGTAGCTAAAGTGAATGGAAGACATAATGAAGCAAAAGAGCTGAATGGAAGGTTTAAAAGTCGACTCAAGAAGACAAAGTGAAGTATAATGAAATTTGCAAAGACCTGGAGTTAGTGAATCAAAAGGGAAGAATATGCACATTTCTCAAGCTGAAAGAACTGAAGAAAAAAATTCTAGCCTTGAGTTGCAGTATTAAAGGATTCTATGGGAGAAAAGATTGAATATTTGATGTAAGAAGCATCAAAAGTCGATTAAAGGAATACACAGAATCACTGTACCAAAAAGTATGGGTTAACATTCAACCATTTCAGGAAGTAGCATGTGATCAAGAACTGAGGGCACTGAAGAAAGAAGTCCAAGCTGCACTGAAGGAACTGGTAAGAATAGAAGCTCCAGGAATTGAGGGAATACCCACTGAGATGTTTCAACAAACAGATGCCCCGCTGGAGGCACTCACTTGGCTATGCCAAGAGATTTGGAAGACAACTATCTGGCCAATGGACTGGAAGAGATCCATATTTGTACCCATTCCAAAGAAAGGTGATCCCACAGAATGTAGAAATTATAGAACAATATCATTAATATTGCATGCAAGTAAAGTTTTGCTGAGGATAATTCAAAATGGGTGTAGTAGTATATTGACAGGAAACTTCCAGAAATTCAAGCTGGATTTATAAGAAAATGTGGAATGAGGGATATCATTGCTAATGTCACATGGATTTTGGCTGAAAGCAAAGAACACATGAGGAATGTTTACCTGTGTTTTATTGACTAGGTAAATGCACTAGACTGTGTGGATCATAACAAATTATTGATAACACTGTAAAAATGGTAATTCCAGAACACTTAATTGTGCTGATGTACATAGTACATAGACAAAGAGGCAGTTGTACAAGCAGAACAAGGGGATACTGAATAATTTAAAATCAGGAAAGGGTTGTGTCCTTCCACTATACTTATTCAATTTATATGCTCAGCGAATAATCCAAGAAGCTGTTTGTTAAAATCACCTACCTGAAATTACTTCCGTTATAGCACCACTAGGTAACTAACTAGGTGGACTCATTAACAGCCTACAATATGCATATGACATACCCTTGCTTGCTGAAAGTGAAGAAGACTTGGAGCAGTGAAGAAGATCAAAGACTACAGCCGTTAGTATGGATTACACCTCAACATTAAAAACAACAACAAAAAAAATCCTCACAACAGGACCAATAATCAACATCACACTAAATGGAGAAGAGATTGAAGTTGTCAAAGATTTCATTTTACTCGGATCCACAATGAACACCCATGGATAGGCAGTCAAGAAATCAGACATCGGAGGCGGGGCAAGATGGTGGACTAGGCAGAGGGATTGCACAGACTCTCTTCAAAAAAGAAAAGGGAAACCAATTAACACAGACACAGAAGATAATCTTGGACCCCTGAGGCTTGAAGGAAAGGATGCAGAATTGGACTAAACCCCAACTAGCAGAAGAATTTGCGTGAAAATACCAAAAAAAAAGGAGACCTACG
>NW_006921811.1:3280965-3288203 GCF_000298275.1 Orycteropus afer afer | reverse complement strand
CAGCTCTCACATGCATATGAGGCAACTGAAAATACCATGGCTTGGGTTCAGCACCCCTTAGTCTTCAAAAAGAGATCTTTGCTCTTCAGCACTTTAAAGAGGTCCTTCGCACAAGATTTGACTGCTGCTTCCATTAGTGTTGATTGTGGAACCAAGTAATATGATATCCTTGACAACTTCAATCTTTTCTCCACTTATTGTGATGCTGCTTATTGGTCCAATTATGAGAATTTTAGTTTTATTTATATTGATATATAATCCACACTGCATATTGCAGTCTTTAATCTTCATCAGTAAGTGCTTCAAGTCATCCTCACTTTCAGCAAGTAAAGTTGTGTCATCTGCATATTGCAGGTTGTTAATGAGTCATCCTCCAATCCTGATGCCATGTTATTCTTCTTATAGTCCATTACTTGCTCAGCATACAGATTGAATAAGTATGGTGAACAGATACAACCCTAACACACTCCCCTCCTGATTTTAAGCCATGCAGTATCCCCTTGTTCTGCTCAAATGACAGTCTCCTGGTCTATGTGCAGGTTCCTAATGAGCACAATTAAGTGTTCTGGAATTCCCATTCTTCTCAATTTATCCATAAGTTGTTATGATCCACACAGTCGAATGCTTTTGCATAGTCAATAAAACACAAGTCAACATCTTTCTGGTGTTCTTTGCTTTCAGCTAAAATCCATCTGACATAAGCAACAGTATTTCTCATTCCACGTCCTCTTCTGAATCCAGCTTGCATTTCTGGAAGTTCCCTGTCAATATATTGCCGCAACCATTTTTTAATTCTCTTCAGCAAGCTTTTGTTGTGTGTGATATTAATGATATTGTTTGATAATTTCCACATTCTGTGGGATCACCTCTCTTGAGAATGGGTACAAATATGGATCTCTTCCAGGCAGTTGGCCAGGTAGCTGTCTTCCAAATCTCTTGGCATAGATGAGTGAGTGCTTCCAGCATGGCATCCATATTTTGAAACATCTCAGTGGGTATTCCTTCAATTCCTGGAGCCTTGTTCTTTGCCAATTCTTTCAGTGTAGCTTCAACTTCTTCCTTCAATACCATTGGCTCTTGATCATATGCCACCTCCTGAAATGCATGAACATCAAACAAGTCTTTTTGGTACACTGACTCTTTGCATTCTTTCCATCTTCTTTTGATGTTTCCTGCATCATTCAATATTTTGCCTATAGAAACTTTCAATATTGCACCTTGAGGCTTGAATTTTTTCTTCAGTTTTTTCAGTTTAAGAAATGCTGAACGTGTTCTTCCCTTTTGGTTTTCTAACTCCAGGTCTTTGCACATTTCATTATAATTATTGACTTTCTCTTCTTGAGATGTTTTTTGAAATCTCCTGTTCAACTCTTTCATCTTGTCATTTCTTGATTTGCTTTTAGGTACTCTCCACTCAAGGGCAATGACCAGAGTCAGTTTTGCTAAATCTATATATTTTACACCAATAGGGATGGCAAAACTGACTGTGGTAGTTAAATTGTGTGTCAACTTGGCTGGGCCTGGGTTTGAGTGGCTGGATAGCTGGTTATAGTCATTACCCATGATGAGACTGGTAATCAGCTCCATGGTGGAATCTACTGGAGTAGCTGAGTAGCTGCCTTAGGGATGTGGTCTGCTTCTAGTATATAAGAAGAAGCATTGAGAAAGGTCTCTGCGGCTTTTTGGCATGCTTGGACCCTGCATGTAGCCGAGTCTTCATTTAGCAACTTGTCATGTTGTCTATCTTGGGATTGCTCCTGGATTTGAACTAGTGGCCTGCCATGTTGTTTGATAATCTTGGAACGGTGCCATTTTATTTGCTGAACTTGGGCTTGTCAGCCTTAGCAGCCAGTACCTGTCTGAGTTAAAAGAAGCCTCCAGCTCCAATGGGGCAGGAGCAAGAGGCAGAGCTGAAGCCCAAGTTCAAGGGGCCTTCATCCAGCCCTTACAGCTGGCACTTTGAACTCAGATATCTAGCCTTCTAAACTGTAAGAGAATAAGTCCCCTATTTTTTGTTAAACCCACCCATTTGTGGTATTTTCTGTTAGAGCGACACTAGAGGTAACCAAGACTCTGAGCAAACCTTATGTTAGGGTACCGTATACCTTATTTGCATGCTCCCATCACTACAAGGGTGCCATGCACCTTATTTACATTATTAGCAAACTATCCAATTCCCTTGGTGGGCCACAAGCACTTCACAATTGCACAGTCCCACCCAGTCATTTGTTGGGAGTTACAAAGACTGTGACTATGGTGAAGGGGCATATTAGGTAACTCAGATCACCACAATTATGTATGAAATATATTTATAGTAGTGTTTTAATGTCCTAGTCTTCCAATTCTATTGTCTCTATGATACCTGGTTCTATTAGTTGATTTTTCTCCCAATTATGGGTTGTATTTTCCTGCTTATTTGCATATTCTGTAATTTTGTTTTTAATTCTGGTGAAAATATACATGAAAAATATATGCCATCTCAACAATTTCTACATGTACAATTCAAATGATTATGTTCTTCTGTGCAGCCATCTGGTAATTTTTTAATTAGATATGAGTAATTGTGAACTTTACATTAGCTCTTTGTGGATTTTATTATATTGCTTGAAATAATATTGAACTTAGTCTTGGATTAATATGCTTTCAAGTTAATATACTTGAAATCAGTTTGTTCTGTTGTATGCCTTTCAGCTTTGTCAGAGAGCATCCTGAGCATCTTTTATTCTAGGATAATTTGGTTCTACTATTGAGGCAATAACTGAAAATTCAATGGTTTGAATCCACCAGCCACTCTGCAAAATAAATAGACCCCCGTCTACTTCATTGACTTTCATCTCATGCCATTCTCCCCAGTTCACTCCAGTAACTGGAGTCATGTTTTTCAACTCCTCAAAAATTCCATGTTCATCCTTGCCAACATTGTTTCCTTAGCCTGGAATCTTCTTTCCCCATCTTTGAAGGTTGCCACTTCTAATCACTCAGGTCTGGCCTTAAGGTTATCCCTCTTCATAGATGCCTTTCCAATGACAGTGGGGCCAATGATAATGGTCCCCCAAAGGTATTTCTAAGTCCTAGTCACCAGAACTTGTGATTATGACCTTATTTGGAAAAAGGTTTTTGCAGATGTAATTAACTTAGAGATTTCAAGATGAGATCATTCCCAATTACCTGGATGGGTCCTAAATCCAATGAGTGTCTTTGTAAAAAGCAATTTACACAGATAGAAGGGAAAGGAAGAGTACACAGAGAGGAGGGCCATGTGAAGACAGAGATTGGGGTGATGCAACCACAAGGAACATCAAGGATTGACAACAGCCACCAGAAGCCAGGAGAGACACGTGGACCAGATTCTTCCTCAGAGCCTCCAGAAGGAATCAGCCCGTCGACCTCTCAATTTCAGATTTCTGCTCTCCAGAACTATGAGCAAATAAACTTCCATTGTTATCAGTCATGCAGTTTGTAATAATTTGTTACAACAGCTTTAGGAAACTAATACACCTCAGCACCAAATCTGAAATAAGTCCATGGGCATTCCCTGTCTCATTGCCTCCAGTAAGTCTCAGAGCAGTACATGGAGTGGTGCATGAGGGCAGTATCAGGACACCTTTCAGCTCTGGAACAGAAATGCCACTGCAGTGGAGGAAGTCAGTGCTCTGTGTCCATGCCACCCTGATTCCCCTTTTAGTGGCTTTTGTTGTCGTGACTGTTGGGTTTTATTTGGTGGGAGTAGTATGCGAAGGACAAGGTCTGGTGTGACTTTACTTCCAACAACTAGCAGCTGCTCTTTTTTTTAGCAAACTGCTGTCAGGATAATGGGACAACTCTTAGTCTAAACTTACAGTCCAGAGTGTGTGTTTAACAGGAGATAGGGACTATTAAGGAGTTAGAGTGCCAAGATAAGAAAGCACAGCTAGAATGTACAGTATCTACTTCTCAGAAACATGGTTTTCATCTTTGATGAAGAGATGATTAAACCACCCAATTTTTTTTTTTTTTTTTTTTGCCCAGGTTTTAAGCCACCCAAGATTTCTCCAGGAAAGAATAGGTGGGGACCCAAAATCTAGGTGCTGTTTCAGGGGGAGAAGATCAGCTTACTGGCAGTAAACTTCCATTCACCCTAGTGGGTAAAGTAGAGGGTCAGTGAAGATGAGGGAAAATCTCACATAGATGGGTTGACACAACAATAATGGGCTCAAACATATGAAAGATCATGAAGATGCAACAGGACTGGGCAACATGTCCTTCTGATATACATGGGTCACCATGAGTGACAGCCACCCAATGGCAACTGACAACAATACCTGCAGACAAACCCAAAACTGATTTGGAGAAATTGTGTCCACTCCTGTCTCTGGTGCTAGTGAAACTATTTCCTGGTTCCTATAGTCTCACAGGGAGCTCTGGTAGCATAGTGGCTAAGGCACTTGACTGCTAACCAGAAGGCTGGCGGTTCAAACCCACCAGCCACTCCCCAGAAGGAAGATGGGGCAATCTACTTCCATAGTGATACTGCCTGGGAAACCCAAGGAGGGGTCACTATGAGTCGGGTACGACTCGATGGCACATAACAACAACAACAACAACATAGCCTCACATGTCATTTTCTGTTACTTTGGGAGACTTTTGTTTCATTCTGAGAATCACAGTGGATTAGAAAATTATGTCTCTTTTTTTTTCTTGTTTTTTAAAAAACCATCCTTTATCAGTCTCAAAACACACATCTTATCAATAGAAAAATACAGAGTCAAAGCAAAACTTTACATTGGTCTAATTTATTTTAAAAGCCTTCTCTTTGCCACATGTCACTTATAGAGACTTGTGCTGTGTGTCCAGATGTAATTGAGGGTTCAGAAAAGTTTAATTAAAAAATAATAATTGTCTTTAGGTGTTTGGATTTTGTGAAAACTTTCCTTTATATCTAAAAGAAAAGCATCTTTTCTAGGAGAGTAAGGTAAAGATGGTGTCCTTGGTGGTGCAAACAGTTCAAACGTTCCACTGCTGGCTGAAAGGTTGGAAGTTTGAAGCCACCCAGAGGTGCCTCAGAAGAAAGGACTGACTATCTAGTTCCAAAAATCAGACACTGGAAACCCTTTGAAGGATAGTTCTACTCTGACACATTAGGTCAGAGTTGACTTGACAGCAACTAGTGGTTACGCAAAGGAGCTCTGGTAGCATAGTGCCTAAGGCACTTGACTGCTAACCAGAAGGCTGGCGGTTCAAACCCACCAGCCACTCCTCGGAAGAAAGATGGGGCAATCTACTTCCGTAGTGATACTGCCTCGGAAACCCAAGGAGGGATCACTATGAGTCGGGTCCGACTCAACAGCACATAACAACAACAGTGGTTACACAAAAGATGTGAGAACAAAATTTTGCAACTATTTAATGCTATTATTAATGAAAACAGAAGGTATGAGAATTTTTAACTTGCGATCTGAAAAAAAAAAAAACTGAAAAGCAAAATCATCAGAAAGGGGCAGAAAAGTAATAATTGATTTAACGTTTGAATGAATACCAAAAAACCAAACTCACTGCCGTCGAGTCAGATCTGACTCATAGGGACCTCTCCTTGGGTTTCTGAGGTGGTATCACTATGGAAGTAGATTGCCCAACCTTCCTTCCAAAAAGTGGCTGGTGGGTTTGAACCACCAGCCTTCTGGTTTGTAGTCAGATGCCTTAGGCGCTATACCACCAGTGCTCCTAGTTGCAGAATTATAGAGTAGATTTTCAAGAACAAGCCAATGGACTAGAAGAATGGAGAGAGGACTGAAAGGTGGAGAGAAGAAGAGGTTTCTAAGCTCCACAGTATGTCTTGCAGAAGCCCTGGTGGTGCAGTGGTTAAAGTACTCAACTGTTAACCTAAAGGCCAGTGGTTGGAACCCCCAGCTGCTCTGTGGGAGTAAAGCCCTGGTGATTTGTTCCCATAAAGATCACCCTAGGAAACCCTATGGAGCAGTTCTACTCTGTCCTATAGGGTCACTATGAATCGGAGTCGACTCAATGGCACACAACAACACCCCAAATGCTTGAGAAGCCAAGCACTCAGATGCCAGATCCAGACTGGCTGGGTTTGAGGCCTTAACCCTGGCATCTCCATTTACTGGTCTTGTGATACCAGGTGAATTACTTAACCTGTCTGTAAAACTGGCTCATCTGTATAATTGAAGAAATTATAATTAAGGAAAAATGATAGCATGTAGTGAGTGCATTGTAAATGTTTGAGGATTGTTGAGAGATGTCTGAATTATATAAAAAAAAAGAAAGAAAGAAAGAAAAAAGAAACCAAACTCACTGCCATGGAGTCAATTCCTACTCACAGCAACCCCTCACTGGGTTTCTGAGCCTGCTGTAAATCATTCCGGAAGTAGATCACTCCATCTTCCTTCTGTGGAGCAGCTGGTGAGTTTGAACTGCTGACCTTCTGGTTAGCAGCCAAATCCCTTATCCACTGCATCACTAGAGCTCTGCTAAAGTCTATTTCTCCTTCGGGATTCTATAATCCTAATCCTGCTGGTGTTGGTCTTGTTGGGTGCCATCAAGTAGATTCAGACTCTTAGTGACCCCCTGTAACACAGTAGAACTACCCCATAAGGCTTTCCAGGCTGAAATCTTTACAGGAACAGATTGCAGGTCTGTTCTCCTATGGAACAGCTGGTGGGCTAGAACCACCAACCTTTCAGGTAGCAGCCAAGTGCTGCTAGCTGTGGCTCTGTTATGCCCCAGAGCTCCTTCCTAATGCTGCAGAGATCCAAGTTTGTGCCCTTTCTAAAGAAAGGGGATCAAACAGACTGTAGAAACGATTGTACAAGGTTATTCATATCACATACTAGCAAAATTTTACTGAAGGTAATTCAAAAACAACTACATCTACAGGGAATTGTCAGAAATTCCACCTGGATTCAGAAGAGAACATAGAATGAGGGATATTATTGCTGATGTCAGAAGGATCTTGGCTGAAAGCAGAGAAAATCAGAAAGATGTTTACCTGTGTTTTATTGACTATGCAAAAGCATTCAACTGTGTGTTGTTGTCAGGTGCCATCGAGTCACCACCGACTCATAGTAACCCTATGCGCAGCAGAATGAAACACTGCCTGGTTCTGAGCCAGCTCCATGAGCTTGCTACACTTGAGCCCATTGCTGCCTCCACTGTGTCAATCCATCTTGTTGAGGGCCTTCCCCTCTTTTGTCAACCCTCCACCTTACCAAGCATGACATCCTTCTCCAGGGAATGGTCCC
>NW_006921811.1:3276898-3280760 GCF_000298275.1 Orycteropus afer afer | reverse complement strand
TCCACGGTACTTTCAGCATTCTTTGCCAACACCACAGCTCAAAAGCATCAACTCTTCTTCAGTCTTCCTTATTCATTGTCCAGCTCCCACATGCATATGAGGTGATTGAAAATACCATGGCTGGTGTCAGGCACACCTTAGTCCTCAAGGAGACATCTTTGCTTTTGAGCACTTGAAAGACGTCCTTTGCAGCTGATTTGCCCAGTGCCATACATCGTCTGATGTCCTGACTGCTGCTTCCATTGACGTTGAGTGTAGAGCCAAGCAATGTGAAGTCTTTGACAATTTCGATCTTTTCTCCATTTATTGTAATGCTGCTTATAGGTCCAGTTGTGAGGCGAGGGACTGGAAGCAGCCTCAGGGACCTCAGGAGCAGAAGAATATCCAGGTTAAAAGGGGTGGGAGGCAAGGCTAGGCCCCAAGCTCCCTAGAACCAGGAAGAGAGGTACCAGGAGTGGCTGGGGACCACAGAGTGGCAGGTTTCGGGTAGGAATTAGGTAAGAGGAGGGTGCAGAGTTTCCAACAGCTAAGGGAGACAAACTTGTCTGTCAGTTTGTCATCTTGTGAGGCTTGTACATTGCTGTGAGGCTTGAGGCTGTGCCACTGGTGTTTCAGATGCCAGCAGAGTTGCACATGGTGCACAGGTTTCAATGCAGCTTATAGACTAAGACAGACTAGGAGGAAGGAGGAGGCCATCTACTTCTCAAAAATTGGCCAGGGAAATCCTTATGAATAGCAGAAAAACACTGTCTGATACATTACTGGGCAACTTCATGAATAGCTTGGAAACATTGTCCAACACAGGGCAGGAAGATGAGCCCCTTGGGTTGGAAGGCACTCAAAATAGGACTGGGAAAGAGCTACCTTATTAGAGTAGAACCAACTTTAATGATATGGACAAAGTAAGTCTTTCAGGACCTCCATGTGCTGACGTGGCAAGACTCAAATTGAGGAGAAACAGCTGCAAATATCCATTCATAATTGGAACATGGAATGTATGAAGTATTAATCTAGGAAAATTGGAAAAATTGTCAAAAATGAAATGGAATGCATAAAGATTGATATCCTAGGCATTAGTGAGCTGAAATGAACCAGTTTTGGCCATTTTGAATCAGAAAACCATGTGATCTACTATGCCAGGAATGACAAATTGAAGAGGAATGGCATGGCAATCATCATCACAAAAGGTGTTTCAAGATCTATCCTGAAGCTGAATGCTGTCAGTGATAGGGCAGTATCCATACGCCTACAAGAAAGACCAGTTAATACAATTATTACTCAAATTTATATACCAACCACCAAAGCAAAAGATGAGGAAATTGACAATTTTTATCAACTTCTGCAGTCTGAAATTGACCAAACATTCAATCAAGATGTGTTGCTTATCACTGGTGATTGGAATGCAAAATTTGGAAACAAAGAAGAATCACTGGTAGTTGGAACATTTGGCCTTGGTGACACAAATAATGCTGGAGATTACGTGATAGAATTTTGTAAGACCAACGACTTATTCCTTGCAAATACCTTTTTTCAACAACACAAATGGCAGCTATACATGTGGACTTCACCAGACAGAGTACACAGAAATCAGATTGACTACATCTGTGGCAAGAAGCAATGGAGAAGCTCAATATCTTCAGCCAAAACCAGGCCAGGAGCTGATTGTGGAACAGACCATCAACTGCTTGTATGCAAGTTCAACTTGAAGTTGAAGACAATTAGAACAAGTCCACGAGAGCCCAAATATGATCTTGAATATATCCCTCCTGAATTTAGAGACCATCTAAAGAATAGATGTGATGCATTGAACACCAATGACCAAAAACCAGAAGAATTGTGGGATGACATCAAGAACATCATCCATGAAGAAAGCAAAAGGTCATTAAAAATACGAGAAAGAAAGAAAAGACCAAAATGATGTCAGAAGAGACTTTGAAACTTGCTTGCCCTTGAGTGAAGAGTAGCTAAAGCAAATGGAAGAAATGACAAGATAAAAGAGCTGGACAGAAGATTTCAAAGAGCAGCTTGGGCAGACAAAGCCAATTACTAAAATGAAATATACAAAGATCTGGAATTAGAAAACCAAAAGGGAAGAACATGCTCGGCATTTCTCAAGCTGAAACAGCTGAGGAAGATATTTAACTTTCATATTGCAATATTGGGAGCTCTGGTAGCATAGTGCCTAAGGCACTGGTTCAAACCCACCAGCAACTCCTTTGGAAGGAAGATAGGGCAATCTACTTCTGTAGTGATATTGCCTCAGAAACCCAAGGTGGGTTCGCTATGAGTTGGGTCCGACTCAACAACACATAACAACAACAACAACATTGCAATATTGAAAGATTCTCTGGGCGAAATATTGAATGATACAGGAAGCATCAAAAGAAGATGGAAAGAATACACAGAGTCATTGTACCCAAAAGAACTGGTCAATCTTCATCCATTTCAGGAGGTAGCATATGTTCAAGAACCAATGGTTTTGAGGGAAGAGGTTGAAGCTGCACTGAGGGAATTGGTGAGGAACAAGGCTCCAGGAACTGATGGAGGCACTGGAGGCACTCACTCGGTTATGCCAAGAGATTTGGAAGACACCTACCTACCTGGCCAACTGACTGGAAGAGATCCATATTTGTACCCATTCCAAAGAAAGGTGATCCCACAGAATGTGGAAAATTCAACTGTGTGGATCACAACCTATTATGGATAACATTGAGAAGAATGGGGATTCAGACCAGTTAGTTGTGCTCCTGAATAGTGCTCCCATTGCTGAATATTCGAACTCGAATATTCTGGCTCTCGGGAAGAAGCTGAGTCATGTCCTGGCCTGAATTTATCTGTGTGTGTATGTGTGTGTGTGTGTGTGGGAGGAAGTGTTGACTTTTTGCAAATCATTGTCCAATTTCAGCACCCAGACCTCCTGGGCAGGAACCAGAGCTGAACGGTGATATTCTCCACTCAGCGTTCACAAGGGGAGAAGGAATTGTCTTCTGTGGGCATTGTTTGAGGAACTCAGAGGTGAAGAGAGTGAGGAGTCTTTTTGTTCTAAATATTAGCTGTTGAACTCTACCAGCAGCCACATCTGCCTCTTCTAATTAGGGAAGTGCAGTGTTTGGAGTCACATCTCCTCAGGAGCCAGCATCCACTGAAGTCCCACAGACTCCATTAAAATCACTCAGATGGGAGCTGAAGAAACCAAGTGAGCACTTCACCTTGTAAACAAGCTCCCCTGCAGCATTCTAGCAACACTCAAGCCTCTACTGAGGGGTGAGTGGTGGCTGTACCTGAGGCACATTGGTCAGGAATCGAACCTGGCTCTCCCTCATAGGAGGCAAGTGTTCTGGGTTCTACCGAAGAAAGGCCAAGGCCAAAATAGTGACAGCAGGGACACTGGCAACAAACCACCTGTCTTCAAACCCTTGCTCTGCCTTCTATTAGTTATATGACCTTGAGCACGTGTCTTAATCTCTGTGTCCCAGTGACGTCATCTGTAGAATGTGGATGAGGACGGTGATGTCCGATGATGCCTTCCTCATAGTCGTTGCATAGACTCCATGAGTTAACATGTGAAAAGAGCTTAGACCTCTGTTTTGCCCACAGTGAATGTTGGTTAATAGTGTAGTTACTGGAGCTCAGGGCCCAGGTCTGAGGCTGCGGTGGCCTTGCCCTCTGCCTGTCCTTTCCTGAATCCTTGTGCCCTCCAGGCTTCATTTTGAGGCAGAGCCAACCTGGGAGTGGGAGCCTCCTATCCATATCACCCCAGGGCCTCTGATCTTTCCCTCTGTAGAGCCTAGGAAAATCTCTCTTCCTTTCATATCCATGTCCAGGCCACCCTCTTCCAGCCCCCCCAACACACACACACACA
>NW_006921811.1:3275039-3276443 GCF_000298275.1 Orycteropus afer afer | reverse complement strand
TGTGTTCTTAGATGCAAAGAAGCATTGGAAAATTCAAATAGGGCTCTTCATTATAATTCCAAAGATTGGGAAGATCTTTTTAATTCCTCCACATTTATGGACACATAGATCAGACTCAAATGGTGACTGCTCTGTGGGATATTTTTCAGTCACCTCATATGCATGTGAAAGCTCAATAATGAAAAAGGAAGACAGAAGGAAAACTGATGCATTCAAACCATGGTGTTGGTGAAGAATCCTGAATATACCATGGACTGCCACAAGGACAAACAAATCAGTCTTAGAAGAAACACAACAAGAATGCTCCTTAGAAGTGAGGACAGTAAGACTCTGATTTGCTTACTTTGGACATAGCATCAAGAAAGGCCAATTGCTTGACAGGAACATCATGTTTGATAAAGTAGAAGAAAATGAGAATGAGAGAAGCCCTCCGTGAGATACACAGTGGCAACACAATGGACTCAAACGTACAAAGACCATGAAGCTGCCTCGAGACCAGGCAGTGTTTTGTCCTATTGTATACAAGGTCACTATTAGCTAGAGTGGGAGCTCTGGTAGTGTAGGGGCCTAAGGCACTTGACTGCTAACCAGAAGGCTGGCAGTTCAAACCCACCAGCCACTCCTGGAAAGGAAGATTGGGCAATCTACTTCCGTAGTGATGTTGTCACGGAAACCCAAGGAGGGGTCGCTATGAGTTGGGTCCGACTCCACGGCACATAACAACAACACAACGTGAGTTAGAGCTAACTCAATTACAACAAACAACAAAGGCGAGACCTTTGGCCTCAGTGCTTGGGAAGGACCAGCAGGTGGATGACCACTTGACTATGAGACAGATTAAAGAAGGTGTCTGAGACCTCCTTTATTGTTCTGGGGATACAGAGGGGGAATGACCAATTCTAATGGCTGACAGCAGAGGAGACATCTCAAAAGCAATGTCTTCTCTGGGCCTTGAAGGACGGAAACAGTCAGAGGAGGCAGAAGGAGTTCAGGAGGTAGGAACAGCAGAGGCAGAAGCTGGGAGAAGGGACCCCTCATTGGAGGCTGGTAATGGGGTGGTAGAAGAATGAGATTCCTCAACTGTCCATGTGCATAAGGCCCACCCCAGGGGCTCTGATACAAATGAAGATTGTGGGGAATCACCCCAGTGATTGAAGTTCAAGTCTGGAATGGGTGGAGAAGTGTAGTTTAATGAGAACCCACCTGATTCTGATGTGGTATCCATAGTCTAACTGGGGAAGCACTGGGCTTTCCTGTACCGGGAGAAGTAGGTGTGTGTGGGGAGAGAAGGACAGAGCCAAATATTTGAACCTGACACGCCATTCTGAGGATCATGAACCTCACCAAGGAGAAATCAGGTAGGCAGCTATGAAGATTGAAAAAAATAAAAAGTGTTGATAAAAT
>NW_006921811.1:3250117-3254176 GCF_000298275.1 Orycteropus afer afer | reverse complement strand
AATGTATCAACATTGTTTCATCAACTGTTAACAAATGCACCATAAGTAGGCAACCAAAAAACCAAATCCACTACCCGTGAGTCGATTCTGACTCAGTGCTCCCCAAGGACAAGAGGAAATCTGCTCCAGAGAGTTTCGGAGACTATAAATCTTTACAGACTCAGCCTGCGACATCTTTCTCCTGAGGAGCAGCTTGTGGATTTGAACCACTTTCTATTAGCAGTCGAGCTCTTTAACCACTGGGCCACCAGGTCTCCTATGGCTTCGCAAGATGCTAACATTAGGAGAAACATTGTGCGGGGTGGGGGTATATGGGGAAAATGTGTACTTTGTGCACAATTTTTTTCTGTAAATAAAACCCTAAATCTAAAATTGATTGAAACAGTTCTACCAAGTCTGCGGAAAGAATTGAAGAAGTTCCTGACTGGCACAAAGGGTTACGGGCTAGACTAATAGCCACAGGGTTGGTGGCTCAAACCCACGCTGGGGCATCCTGGGAGGCAGGCCTGGAATTCTGCTTCCGGAAGGTCACGGCCTTCAGAACTACATGGAGGACTTCTACTCTGCAACACACTGGGTCTCCATAAGACAGAACTGACTCAACAGCAACTAACAAAAATCTTTTAATTAATTGAGTCAGGGCCTTGGTCCTACAGCCAAGTGCTACAGACAGATACCCAGGAAGTCTGGACCCCAACCAGGTACCATTGCCTCCCTGCTGTGCACATTGGGATAATTCCTAAATCTCTCTGAGCATGAGCTTTTAATCTGTAAAATAGAAATTAATACTACTTATTTCCAAGTGTTGCTACATGATTAAAGGAGATCGGGGTTGAGATCAATATGGCCCCAGCTCCACGCACCATTCCAAGCATGTGACATATATATCCTTCCTCAAGCCTTGTAAGTTCACCGCAAAACACAAAACAAGCCATCAGTAACTGCTGAGCTGATTTTGACTCACAGCGACCCCATGTGGACAGAGCAGAATGGCACCACACGAGGTTTCCAATGGCTGAATTTTCAGAAGTAGATTGCCCCACCATTTTCCGAGGTGTCTTTGGGTAGGCTCGGAGCTTCAACCTTCAGGTTACAGTGGAATGCTTAACCATTTGCTCAAACCAGGGACATCCCTTGTTATTATTCCCATTGGACATGCCAGGAAACAGGCTCTGAGAGGTTCAGCACAACTAGTTCCCTGCTAGGGGTGGGTTCTGGGATGCAGCTGTGGTTTGGACACTGTTCTGGGCTCTTTCCTCTGAATCTGTTCTTCTAATCTAGAACCCCATTCCAGCACCCCTTCAGAATTTCATGGGGCATTTTTCCAGAATGAGAACCTGTGTATTGTGTAGATTAACAATTCTTGTGGTGAAATAACAATCATTTTGTAAAGCCAGGCCTGTGTTTTACATGCACTAAGGAAAAGCTCCATTGTTAAACAAACATGGAACATCTACAAAGTGGATCACAAGCCAGTCACTGGGTAAAGCTTACTGTGTTTCCCAAAAGAGAAATGTATGGGTTATATTCTCTTTCACGTTTTCAATCAAACAAAACTGGTGATGAGTGACCACAACAAAACCATACATACACCAGAATCAAAACCACTATTCTAAACGAGTCATTGTACTGAAGATGAGGTATTGTCGTTGTTAGGTGCTGTCAAGTTGGCTCCGATACATAGCAACCTTATGTACAACACAATGAAACACTGCCCGGTCCTGTGCCGGCCTCACAATTCTTGTTATCCCTGAACCCATTGTTGCAGCCACTGTGTCAATCCATCTCATTGAGGGCCTTCCCCTTTTTCATTGACTCCACTTTACCAAGCATGATATCCATTCTCCAGGGAATGGTTCTTTCTGAAGATGGGATAGAAATAGCAAATACTTAGATCATAGCACCGAGAACATGGCATGTTAAAACCTCTGGAATGCTGGGAAATCCATGTTAAAAGGAAAAACGTGTGAGTAATAATAACAAAGCCAAAATGAATGAAATTGGGAAGGAATAGAAGGTATAAAAACCTTAAATAAATGTATATGCTTTGACCTTGGTTTTCATTTCTGGAACTCTACAATAAATCATTAGAAATTCGAATAGTGATTTATGTGGAAGTTTGGTCACCTCGAGGTATGAGTTGCATTTCAACAATACTAGAAACTGTCCAAATGTCCAACAAATAAGAGATCAATGAAATCGATAACGGTAACTTGTAAGACAGACTACTGTACAGTTATTGAGTCTGTCCCTGACTCAAGGTGACCCCATACACAATAGAATCAGACCATTATCATCCATAGCATTTTTTTTGGCTGGTTTTGGACAGATCACCAGGCTTTTCTTTCTGGCCCATCTTAGTCTGGAAGGGCTGCTGTTACCTGCCCAGCATCTTGTTGTTGTTGTTAGGTGCCACTGAGTTGTCTCCAACTCACGGTGACCTTGTGTACAACAGAGCAAAACTTGACCAGGTCCTGGCATTATCATCACAGTCCTTGCTCTGCTTGAGCCCACTGTTGTAGCCATCCATTGAGGCTCTCTCTCTTTTCTCTGACCCTCTACTTTGTTAAGCATAATGTCCTTCTCCAGAGACAGTTTCCTCCTGATACCATGCCCAAAGTGAGACCAAGTCTCACCATCCTTGTGAGGAGCATTCTGACTGCACTTCCTCAAAGACAATTTTCTTTGTTCTTCTGGCAGTCCACGGTATATTTAATAGTCTTCACCAACACCACAATTCAAATATGTCCATTCTTATGTAGTTTTGCAGTTTCTTCATCCAACTTTCACACGCATATGAGGCAATTCAATGTACCACGCCTTGGGTCAGGCACACCTCAGTCATGAGAGTGATATCTTTTGCTTTTTAGCGTTTTGAAGAAGTCTGCCAGCATCAAAGCAACACCTACCTCCACTAACAGAAAAGTGGTGCCTATGCATGGGGTAAACCAAACCAAAACAAAACAAATAGCAAACTCATTGCCGTTGAATCGGATCCGACTCATAGCGACCCCTCTTGGGTTTTCATGGTGCTATCACTCCGGAAGTAGATTGCCCAACCTTCCTTCTGAGGAGTGGCCAGTGGGTTTGAACCACCAGCCTTCTGGTTAGTACCAATCCCAAAAACCAAACCCACTGCCATTGAGTTGATTCTGACTCATAGTGACCCCCACTGGGTTTCAAAGGCTGTAAATCTTTACAGAAGTGGATTGCCTCATCTTTCTTCTGTGGAGCGGCTGGTGGGTTTGAACCACCAACCTTCTGATTAGCAGTTAAATGCTTTAGGCACTGCACCACCAGAGCTCCTTTGCATGAAGTACACCAGCCAAAAATTGAAACAGCATTTCCTGCATGGAAGGCAAGGATCCTACCACTAAACAACCAGGTCCCCCAATTTCATAGTGTTGTTCTTTTTGTTGTTGTTGTTGTGTGCTGTTGAGTCCATTCTGACTCACAGTGACCCTATAGGACTGAGTAGAATAGCCTCATAGGGTTTCCTAGGCTGTAATCTTTACAGGAGCAGATAGCCAGGCCTTTTCCCCTGCAGAATAGCTGGTGGGTTTGAACCGCTGACTTTTAGGGTAGCAGTCAATTGCTTAACCTCTGTAACACCAGGGCTCATTGTTGCACCACCGGAACTCCTTAATTTCATAATAGATACATGTAAACCTAGAAAGAAATGGGCCAAAATATTTAAAAATGGCTGCCTCCTTTAAGGGGCAGAAGTACAAATAGCTTTTACTTCCTGGTTCATGGGTTCCAAATGTTCTAAACTGAGTACAAAACATTTTATAATTAGAACAAAATTGACGGAAGTCTTATGCAAAATCTATACCCATTAGAACGATGACTAATTTTAAGCTCCCACTGTCTTTCCGGGGCCCGAGAGCTCATTGGGCACTGATGTTGTCCCGGCATGGACAATTACTCTGTATGGCCCCAAGTTGTTTCCATGTTCTCTTCCCATACTTCTGCCCACAACTTTTATCTAAGTGCCTTTCCTCTTTATCTTTGCAGGAGAAATAGGTATTCAATAAGTTCTTTTTAAGCCTTTAGGAG
>NW_006921811.1:3245828-3248682 GCF_000298275.1 Orycteropus afer afer | reverse complement strand
TAATTACTGGTGATTGGAATGTGAAAGTTGGAAATAAAGAAGGATTGGTACTTGGAAAATATGTCCTTGGGGACAGAAATGACACCATAGATAGCTTGATAGAATTTTGCAAGATCAAGGACTTGTTCACTGCAAATACTTTTTGAACAATGTAAACAGTGTGCATACACGTGGATCTCACCTGATGCACTACATAGGAATCAAATCAACTACATCTGTGGAAAGAAACAATGGAGAAACTCAATATCATCAGTCAGAACAAGGCCAGGGCCTGACCATAGAACAGACCATCAATAATTTAAGTGCAAGTTCAAGTTGAAGCTGAAGAAAATTAAAACAACTTCATAAAGCCAAAGTACAACCTTGAGTATATCCCATCTGTATTTAGAATACCATCTGAAGAATAGATTTGACTCATTGAATACTAATCACCAAAGATAAGGCGAGTTGTAGAATGACATTGAGGACACCATACATAAAGAAAGCAAAAGGTCATGAAAAAGACAGGAAAGAAGGAAAACCCCAAAATGGATGTTGTAAGATACTCTGAAATTTGCTCTTGAATGTACAGTAGCTCTAGCAAGTGGAAGAAATGATGAAGTAAAAGAGCTAAATAGAAGATTTTAAAGGGCAGCTCAAGAAGACAACGTATTATAATGAAATTGCAAAAAGCTGGAGTAGGAGAAGCAAAAGGGAAGAACATGCTCTATATTTCTCAAGCTGAAAAAACTGAAGGAAAAAAAAAATCAAGCCTTGAGTCATACTATTGAAAGATTCTATGGACAAATTATTTTATGATGCCAGAAACATCCAAAGAAGATGTAAGTAATACACCAACCATTTCAGGAGGTAGCGTAAGATCAAGAACAGATGATATTGAAGGAACAATTCTAGCTGCACTGAAGGCATTGGTGAAAAACAAGCCTGTAGGAATTGACAGAATACCAATTGAGATGTTTCAACAAACAGATGCAATGATGAAGGCACTAACTTGTCTGTGCCAAGAAATTTGGAAGATAGTTACCTGGCAAACTGGCTGCAAGAGATCCATATTTGTGCCCATTCTAAAGAAAAGTGATATAACAGAGTGTGGAAAGTATCAAACAGTATCAATAATGTCACATGCAATTTTTCTGAACTAATTAAAAAATGGTTGCAGCAGTATATTGACAAGGAACTGCCAGAAATTCAAACTGGCTTCAGAAGAGGATATCATTGGAGCAAGGGGTATCATTGTTGATTTCAGATGGATCTTGGCTGAAAACTGAGAATATAAGAAAGATGTTTACCTGTGTTTTATTGACTATGCAAAAGACATTCGACTGTGTGTACTGTCACAAATTATGGATAAAACCAAGAATGGTAATTCCATAGCACTTAATTGTGCTCATGGGGAAACTGTACATACACCAAGAGGCAGTGCTTCATACAGAACAAAAACCAAAACAAACCAAACCCATTGCCATTGAGTCAATTCCGATTCATAGCAACTCCCATTGGTTTTCCAAGGTGGTAAATCTTTACAGAAGTAGATTGCTCCATCTTTGTTCCACGGAACAGCTGGTGGGTTTGAACCTCCAACCTTCTGGTTAGATGCTTTAGGCACTGTACCACCAGAGCTCCTTACATACAGAACATGGAGATATTATATGGTTTAAAATCAGGGTGGTGTGTGTCAAGATTGTATCCTTTCACCATACTTCTTCAACCTGTATGCTGAGCAAAAAATCCAAGAAGTTGGACTATATGAGGACGGATGCAGCATCAGGATTAGAGGAAGACTCATTAACAACCTGCAATACGCAGATGACACAACCTTGCTTGCTGAAAGCAAAGAGGATTTGAAGTAGTTTCTAATGAAGATGGATGCAGTATGGGTTATACTTCAACACAGAGAAAACAGAAATCCTCACAACTAGATCAATAAGCAGCATCATGATAAATGGAAAAAAGATTGAAGTTGTCAAAGATTTCATTTTACTTGGATCCACAATCAACACCCATGAAAGCAGCAGTCAAGAAATCATTGTATTGGGCAAACCTGGTACAAAAGACATCTTTAAAGTGTTGAAAAGCAAAGATGTCACTTTGAGGATCTGACCCAAGCCATGGTATTTTCAATTGTGTCATATGCATGCAAAAGCTGGACAATAAATGAGGAAAACTGAAAGAAAATTGATGCATTTGAACTATGGTGTTGATGAAGAATATTGAATATACCATAAATTGCCAGCAAAATGAACAAATCTATCTTGGAAGAAGTATAGACAGAATGCTCATTAGAAGCAAGGTTGGTAAGACTTCATCTCATTTACTGTGGACATATTATCAGGAGGGCCAAGTCCCTGGAGAAGGACATCATGCTCGGTAAAGTAGAGGGTCAGCAAAAAAGGGGAAGACCCTCAACGAGATTGATTGACACAGTTGCTACAACAACGGACTCAAGTAAAGCAGTGATTGTGAAAATGCTGCAGGGTCACGCAGTGTTTCATTCTGTTGTACATAGAGTTGCTATGAGTTGGAATTGACCCATCAGCTCCTAACAACAACAACAACTGACTTGCTCACGCAACATCCAAACCAGGCAAAGAGTATCTGGAAATTTTCAATCTAATGGGAAAAGACAACCGAGAAAGATCAGTGGGGGGTTTCTCAGTCAACTTGAGGCCAGAAAGTGGGCATGGGCAGCTGTGCCTTGCCATTGCAGACAGAGGGAACCAGGTTCTCCAATCAGCTCTGTTGCAACGTGACTTGGGGGAATTCCTCTCTGTGACCTTGTCATCTCCTTCCCTGCAAAGCTCTTCCTCCTTCACAGCTTCCTATCTTTGTATATGGCACCACCATTCTACTTGGC
>NW_006921811.1:3243302-3244682 GCF_000298275.1 Orycteropus afer afer | reverse complement strand
AGCCGTGAAATGATGAGCTTCCAATATTTAAAATTCAGGAATATGACATAAAAATACAGTTTCTAACTTCTCCTGAAAATTAGAAAATCTGTCACTTGGAGGCCAGTTTTTGTCATGGAAACAGTAGCAGTTGCCCACATTGGGCAGGGCATGTCCCCTCAGCTTCCTGTCATGCCCCTTTGTCTTGCCCAGCCCTTCATGGGTGTGACCCTCCTGCCCCTTTGTGTCACTTGTCCACTCCTTCTCATTCACACTGCTCCAGTCCCCTGGTCTTCCTGTCCCTGAGCACATGTCAGGGCTTCACACACACTTTCCTCTACCTGGCACACCCTCTCTACTTTCTGTTTTTCCTTCTCCCACCAGTTCTGGCCTGGAGCAATGATGCTCAATTTCAAGGCATGGGTTTACATGTTACTTCCATGGCGAAATTCCCTCTGATAGCCTACTCTAGGTTGGCACCCCATCTTGTTTTCCCCTCACATTGGTGATCATTGGTTACTTGCTTGTCTTCACTGTGAGCTACACAAGAGCAGAGACTAAGTCTGTGTTTCTCACTGCTCAACCTCTAGCAGTCAGTCCAGCACCTGGCCTGATGGTGCTAGTTACGGTCAAGTTGATTCCGACGCTTGGCAACCACATGTGTGCAGAGTGGCACTGCTCCATGGTGTTTACAAGATTGTTATTTGTTGTTGTTGTTATTGAAAGCAGATCTCCAGGCTTCTGTTCCGGAGCACCTCAGGGTAGGTTCAAACTGCCAACCTTTCAACTAGAGAGTTGAGCAGTTAATGATTTGTACCACCCCAGGACCTCCTGGCGTGTACAAGGAGATTTCTAAGTATTTGCTAAATGGTTGAGTAAATGGCTCCCCTGGCTGTAGCGTACGTACACATCAGTAGGATGCCATCTACTGGAGGGGAAGGGTACAAAAATGAAAATAATACCAGGGAAGAGGACTGTGTGCCGGGCGCTCTGAGGACACTTCCAGCCGAATCACCACTTGCTGGCGTTGTTTTCCTAGAGGAAGTCACAATCGAGTGGGGCTTGGGGATTTGGGACGTGCAATCATGCTTGCAACTGAGGATGACGCTGGCTGTGAGAGGTGGGGTGACTTGCCTGAGGACACAAAGTTCATGCAGCCTGTGAGCCTCATAAAGGCATGTGCAAAGTTGCAGCTCCAGCGTCCAACTGAGCATTCAACGAATGTGTGGAATGAAAGAAGGAAAAGAAAAGACAGAGGTTCAAAGTAGACCTGGGGACTCAAGTAGCAGAAAGAACATGACATTGATATACAGAAGAGGAGTTGGATGAGTGATGAAGAATTTGGAAGTCATCATGAAAGGAAAAAAGTTTAGCCACTATTGAGGCCAAAAATAAAACCAA
>NW_006921811.1:3237671-3243131 GCF_000298275.1 Orycteropus afer afer | reverse complement strand
TGTGCAATCCTTCTGCCTAGTCCGCCATCTTGCCCCGCCTCCTGGAATGTCTTTAAAAGGATTATGTGTTGTGGATTATGTGTTTATCTGAATGTACTATGTACTATCTATTTTTAGAGCTTTTGAATATTATAAAAAACAAAAAATCCCAAAAGTGTCTCTTTCATATGGAAACTCATGTTGGTAAGGAGATTTTCATTACACTAATATTAATTATAGAACTTGTCAAGCACATGAGAACCACAAATGTAGAGTATGAGTTGTTTGTGGGTTTGCAAAGGAGAACAACAAAATTGTATCCCCCAAAACTCAAAAGGATTGATAATGAGGGATTGGAAGTAGGTGCCTCTGAGGTGACCTGGATCCACTGAAATACAAAAAGTGGTCCATGCCGCCTGGTTCCCACTGTCCTATCATCACGGGGCCACCATCCTGGATTTTTCCATGAGTAAAGCCTTCTGTGGAGCAGGAAAGGAGCGAGGGTCTGGGCTGGATAGAGTTCAGCCAGTTGGGATGGAGAAGAAGTCCTGTGTGCAGAATCAGACCCTCTTTACGGAAGCCCCTACACTCACAGCCAAGTCATGCCTATTCTTCTCTGTCTGTGACACTCGTCACACCTGGGTTTGAAAGCACACCAACCCAGGTTCTGGTTTCAGCTCCAGTATTATGTACTCGTTCTGAACCTCACCTCTCTCAGCCTCAGTTTTTACGGCTGTAGTGCTGTGAGGATCTAGATGGCATAATGAGTATTTTGATTGGATAATTAGACAACAAGCCCTGTGGGCTGGAACCAGCCCCCTCCTCTCTATCCCCACAACCATTTCACAAGTACTTTTTTTTAGTAGCTTGTATGATACTCATTATACAGAGTAGGAAACTGAGGCTCAGAGAGGTCAAGTACCTTGCCCAACACCACAGTAAAGCAGCATAAGAAATTGTTTAAATTCATGAGGAATAAAGATCAGGATCTGCACAAAGCTGGTTCCCACAAGGCAGAGGTCAGTCATACCTCCACTCTCCAACTTTTTCACCGTGTTTGACACCAGCCATTCCCCCAACTCACTCTTTACTTTTCTGCCAAGTTCAATAGTGCGCTGAACTCACAGACCACACTTACAGTTATGTGGTTTATTAGGGAAATAACAGGCTACACCTCAAAGTCAGGATTAACTGGGAAACAATAGGAATGACTCAGGATCCAGATCAGGGAGTACATAGGCAAGGTCTGGAAAGGTTCCTGACATGGAGAGCATATTTCTCCCTTCTTTAGTGCAGGACAGCTTCCAACTAGGATATTTTTTTTTTTTTTTTTTTTTTCATTGCTTTTGGCAAGCAAGCCCCTCTGCTGTTGGTTTCTTTGCCATGGGCTTCTCCGCTGCCAGCCACTCCATCACCTGGCCTAGCTCATAGCTAGTGCAGCTGCTCATTCAGGACTCTCAGCTGCTGCTCTCCTAGCAACAGCTCTCTGCTGCCAGGCCTCTTTGCCATTGGTCAATTTGCCATCAGGCCTATTCAATGTTGGCCTCTACAGCATCCGATCTCTCCACTGTTAGCCTCTCCACCACTAACTGGCCAGTATAGCAGCTCCAAGACCACTCAACTCCCACGTGGCTGTGCTTCTCTACCTACCCAGCTCCTAACCAGCATCTCTCCCAACAACAAGGCATAGAAAAACTCTAGTTTCAGCCACTGATATACCCTGATCCTCATCAGTTAAAAGGTGGGACCTCTAGCATCAGAACAGTTCAACCCATCTTCAATTACCCATGATGTGTCAATCAACTCAGATCTTGTCACTTAAGAGACAAAAGTATCAAACCATCAAGTTTGTTACAGCTTACCCAGGAAATGTCAATCAACCCAGGTAATCTCCTAGGATAAAGTAACAAACACTCTTGGGTAGAAAACAACCTGGGAGCCCCCATTCCCAAGCTGCTTCTCCAAAGAACTGGGACAAAAGTAACCACTCCTCAAGGCTTAAGGGGAAAAAAAGATCTTCCACACTGTTCTTTCAAAGAACTAAGGCAAAAGGCCACATAAAGAATATATTGTACCACAGTCACACAGCTAATGAATGTTCGGACTAGGATTCAAACTCAAGTCCACCTATTCCCCAAACAAAAAGCTCAAAACAGAAGACAATGCGGTTACACATTTATGTGTTGTTGTTGTTACGTGCTGTCAAATTGGACCCAACTCATAGAAACCTCTCCTTGGGTTTCTGAGGTGCTATCACTATGGAAGTAGATTGCCCAACCTTCCTTCTGAGGAGTGGCTGGTGGGTTTGAAATGCCAGCCTTCTGGTTAGCAGTCAAGTGCCTAGGCACTATGCTACCATTATTTCCTACATTTATGTACGAAAAAAAATTCAAAGGGAAGGTAGATCCAAGCACCTTGAAAAGAAGCCCGAAAGGGGCATCAACAATTTTCTCCAAAAATAAGTCAAAGGCTTGACTGCCCAGGAATACTCAGACATGGGGCAAGCTTTTGGAGGAAGGGCTCAGCCCTGAAGTGGTGATGACTATAAAAGAAGAGAGGACTTGGTTGGCCTGGGAGCCACACTTACCTGTCCCAGCAGCTCAGGCAGACCCAGCAGCTGCCCAGTGAACACACCAATGCAGATGAAGATGGCAGTCACCTGCCCCAGAGAGCCACGGATCTCCTTGGGTGAGATCTCACTCAGATACATGGGGAGTGCGCTGAGGGAAATGCCTGTGGATGAAGCATAGCAGTAGTGAGAAATCTATCTTCTCCAAGGGATGATCTAGTCGGAGGGAGAGCCAACTTCCTAAAGAAGCACTCTGGGTTGGAGGAAAGCTGTCTTCTTCAAGAAGCATTCTGGGTGGTATGAGATAGGGCCTCCCTGAGGGAGGAGTACTCTGGTCATGGCACCTCCTTTGGCTCTTGTCTGCCTTTGACAAGAAATAACACTGTAGCCACAGCCATTCCCAACATTCTGCACAAATTCTCAACACTTTAACATGCTCTTCATCATTTAATCCATAAAGTCTGGCTGGGAGGTGGAATTCTTAGGAAAGGATATAACCGATAATGGTGGTGGTGATGATGGTGGTGACAGTGCCAGTGTGGTAGTGATGGTGGTAGTGGTGGTGATGGGGGTGGTAGTGGGGGTAGTGATAGTGGTGGTGGTAGTGATGGTGATGTGGTGTTGTTGATGGTGGTGCATGTGTTGTTGTTGGTGTTAAGGATAGTGGTAATGGTGGTGATAGTGGTAGTGGTGGTGGTGGTAGTGATGATGATGTTACTGATGATGGTGCATGTATTATTGTGGTGTTAATGATAGTGGTAATGGTGGTGATGATGGTAGTGGTGGTGATGGTGGTAGTGGTGGTGGCAGCGGCGGTAGCGATGGTGCTGTTATTGGTGATGGTGCATGTGTTAATGACAGTGGTAATGGTGATGATACTGATGTTTGCAGTGATGGTAGTAGTGGTGATGATGGTGATGGGGGTTGTGATAGTGGTGGTAATGGTGGTAGTAGTGATGATAGTGGTGGTATTATCGATGGTGGTGTGTGGTTGTTGTTAGTGATGTTAATGATATTGGTAATGGTGGTGGTGATGGTGATTACGGTGGTAGTGATAGTATGATGGTGGTGGTGTTGATGACTGTAGTGTTGATGTTACTAATGATGGTGCATGTGTTAATGATAGTGGTAATGGTGATGATGGTGATGATTGTGTTGGTGGTGGTGATATAGGTAGGGATAGTGGTGGTCATGGTGGTGGTAACAGGGTGGTAGTGATGGTAGTGGTGGTGTTATTGATGGTGGTGCATGTGTTGTTGATGGTGGTGTCAACTATAGCAGTAATGGTGGTGATGATGATTGTGGTGGTGGTGGTGGTGGCAACAGTGATGGTGGAGTGGTGATGGTGGTGAGTGATAGAGATGATAATAAGAATAACCAAGACATACAGTGCTTACCAAGCACCAAGGATCTTTCTCATCACTTTACATATATTAACTTATTTCCACAATACCCTCTCAAGTAAATTATAAATATGTACCCACTATAAATATGAGGAGCATAGAGAAGTTGATTCAATGCCAAAATCACCAAATGATGTCTGGAGATGCTCTAAGAGGTTATTTTGTCTCATAGAGCCCCACTAGGTCTTCTGATTCTAGGACCTGAGCTTTGCCCATCAGGTAACATTTTTCCTCTTTACATAAACTATGGACTTAGCTGTGGCAAATAATATACCCCTTTTACAGATGAGGTCATCCACATATGACCTCATAACATTTAGAATAAACCTTCAGAGACTTTTTAGCAGATTATTTGGATTAAAAACAAAATAATAGTTATAAAAGTGCTTTACAAAGCACATCACACAACACACACAAAGGACTTGTTAGTAAAAATAATATGAGGCCTTGTCTATTTTGAGAAATTTTTTTTACCTTAACCTGGGCAGAGTTATTTGTAAAGCCCTTTATATGTCTATAAATGTCTGTTCAATGCATTTAGCCTGAGCAGGTTCATCACTGGGTTAGAGCCCAGATGGCATGCTCTGGATCTGTCTCCTGGGTTGAATCCCTGAAGCTTACAAGCCATGAGACCTTGGGCTTTTTCAGACTTGGTTTCTCTGTCAACAAGATGGGAATAAGAATCAAACCTGATTTTATGGGATCAACCAAACCAAACTCACTGCCATCGAGTAGATTCTGACTCATAGTGACCCCCATTGGGTTCCAAAGCTGTAAATCTTTACAGAAGAAGCCCACCTCATCTTTCTTCCATGGAGTGCCTGGTGGGTTTGAACCACTCACCTTTTTGTTAGCAGCCAAATTAAAACAAACAAACAAACAAAAAACCACTACACCACCAGAGGTCCTTATGGGACTACTATGAGTGTTAAAACCTGTCCTGGAAGAAGTACAGCTGGAATGCTTCTTGGAAACAAGAATGGCCAGACTTTGTCTCACCTACTTTGGTCAGATTGTCAGAAGAGACTATTCCTTAGAGAAGGATATCATGCTTGGAAAGGTGGAGGGTCAATTAAAAAAAGGAAGGTCCTTAACAAGATGGGTTGACAGAGTGGCTGCAATGACAGGCTCATGAGTAGCAAGGACTTTGAGGCTGGCACAGGCTTTCTGTTGTATATAGGGTTGCTATGAGTTGGAGCTGACCTAACAACAACAACAACAACATGACAGTTAAGTAACATATGCTCACCACCTCACGTATGGTGAAAAATGAACAAATCACCATTGTTAGCAATTACTATCATTGTCTAATTTTTACCTTGCTCCACTTCCCCTTCTGAATCCCATTTGACAATGTTTCAGGGCTATTCATAAAGTTTTCCAATTATATATCAGACAGTATATCACTGCTAGGAATGAGGGATATCATGGCTGATATCAGATGGATCTTGGCTCAAAGCAAAGAACAGCAGAAAGATGTTTACTTGTGCTTTATTGACTATGCAAAGG
>NW_006921811.1:3233875-3235411 GCF_000298275.1 Orycteropus afer afer | reverse complement strand
AGACGTTATTTGAGTTTCCATCCAAAACACATGTTTGAGGACATCTGGGCTCATGGAAAAATTGGCTAACCCCCAATAATTGAGCACATGGTTGCTTAAAATCCAGAACAATCGAGAGAAAAGTGAACTGCAGTGGGATTTCAACCACAAATCAATAGTTGGCTCATGAGGTGACCTTGATCAGGTTACTAATCTCTTTTGGTCTCTGTTTACTCATCTCCAATCTAAGGGTAATGTTTACTATCTCTTTATGTCACTTCAATGACTAAGTTGCACCTGACCCAGGCCATGGCCCTTCCAACCACCTCATACGCATGCAAAAGCTGGAGAATAAAAAAAGAAGGCAGAAGGAGAGTTGATGCATTTAAATTGTGTTGTTGGCAAAGAACATTGCAGATACTGTGGACAGCCAGAAGAATGAGCAGAGACATCTTAGAAGAAATATAAATAGAGTGCTCCTTAGAAGTGAGGATGGTGAGACTTCATCTTGCTTAATTTGGGCATATCATCAGCAAAGACTAATCACTGAAAAAGGACATCATGTTTGGTGCAATAGAGGATCAGCAAGAATAAGTGAGACCCTCTAGAAGATGGGTGGGCAGAAAACACACAACAATGGATTCGAATATACCAAGGATCATGAAAATGGCACAGGACCAGACAGTGTTTCCTTCTGTTTCAGAAAAGAGTCACAAGTTGGAGCCAACTCAATGGCAACCAACAGCATTCGTGCTGTGGTGGAACTGGAATTACTAAGTGTAAGGCACTTGGCTCATGTGTGGTCCATGTTAGTGTCCTTACCCTGACTCCTCCCACTCAGTGGTGATAATGATCACCATCTCACGAATAACTAGTAAGGAACAAAGGATAAAACTGGTAGGGAAGAGGCAGCCTCATCTGTACAGGGGAATAGTTGGGACAGTAATAAAGCCTGCCTTGTACAGGTCCTGCACATGCTGAATACATGCAAAATGCTTAGCAAAGTGCCTAATTATTAAGCATATAAAGCAGTCAGTGAGTGGTGGGTTTTCTCTCTTTCCAGTTGTGAAATGACACGAAAAAGCCAGATGCTGGCCATTAGTGCAGAAGTGACTCAGAAGGAGGTCTCACTCCCATGAGTATAACAGCCCTTTGGAGGGTGACCAACTCATCCTGGTTTGTCTGGGTTTACCAGGGAACATTCCCTTCACCCTGGGAAAAGCAAGAGGGTGGGTCATCCTAGGCCTGCAACGTTACACCATGAATCTCATATACCAGAGACCTCTCCCAACCTTTAACCCCATGTGCTGCCCCACCTTCCCCCACCCAGGAGCCTTGGCCTTGGGGTTTACTGAACACACTCATGTAATTGTGGAATCTTAGGGCAGTGGTCTTTGATGTTCCATCAGTCTTGTGCTGTCTGTCCTCAAACTCCATAGGTTCCCCCTCCTAACCTTCCTGTCTCACTCAATGTCACCTCCTGGTATGGACTGAATTGTGTCTCCCAAAAAAGGTATATTAAGGGCCTTCATAACCCTCAAAACCCACTGCCATTGG
>NW_006921811.1:3230495-3233693 GCF_000298275.1 Orycteropus afer afer | reverse complement strand
TTTATTTGGAAATGGGGTCATTGCAGATGTGGTCAAGAGAGGTCATACTGGATTTGAGTGGGTCCTAAATCCAATGACCTATATGCTGATAAGAAGCCCATATGAAGACACAGGGACACAGAGAGCAACAGAGAATGGCACGAGATGATGGAGGCAGATACTGCAAGCCAAGGGTTCCCAGCAGCCACCAGAAGCTAGAAGGGAGGCAGGAAACAGATTCTTGCTCAGAGTCTCCAGAAGAAACCAACCTCACCAATACTTTAATCTCAGACTTCTGGCCTCCAGAACCATGAGAGAATAAATGTCTGCTGTTTTAAGCCGCCTAACTTGTGGCACTTTTTTGTGGCAGCCAGAAGACGTTCATATACTGACGACCCCATCCAGATGAGTCTCTCCCCCATCACTCTCTTCATTCAATTTTATGATCCTCATAGCACTTATCACTGTTTGAAAACAATTTGTTAGCCATTTTCTTGTACATTGTTTCTTCACTTCCATTCTCAATGAACTTCAAGAAGACAGGGCCAGACTCAGAGTAGGTACTCAATTAACATTTGTTGAACAATTCTCCAGCACACTATCACTACTGTTATTGGTTTAACCCAATGTTATAGTTTGAACTGTGTCCCCTTCACCCGAAATACAATGTGAAACCCTATAATTATGATGTGATCCTGTTTAGAAACAGGATTTTCTTCATTATCTTAGTGAGACCATATCAGAGTAATGTGTGCCCTAAAACCTACTCACTCTTGACTCATAGAAAGAGCAGATTAGACACTATGGCATGCACACGCTGGGGAAGACAGGAGTCGTAAGGATCGTCTACAAGCCAAGGAACCAAGGAACACCCAGGTATGCCAACAAAGGAGTAGACATGAGCAAGACGCTGATTTGGATTTTCAGTCACCAAAACTCTGAGGAAATCATTTTTTATTCTCTAACAGTCCCCCACTATGTGGTATTTCTGTTACAGCAACACTAGGGAGTTAAGACGTGCAAACTACAGAAAGGGTGAGGAACAGGTGAGGTCATCAGTGGCTGGGAGCTCAGACCCCAGCAGGCTGGTGCTCAATTCAGGTTGTGGTCTATGGGGCCTAGAGACCTGCCAAGGGGGCAAGGAGGCTGCATTTTCTGACCTCCTCTAATTCCAAAAGAGGAAGACAGAATCACCATCAGTAGCCCAAGGCCTGTCCCTGTGAGGCCAGACATGCTGTCTCCCTCCAGCCCTTTCACCTACCCTGATACCAACCATTCCTCCCGCAGCACCAATCACCTCTCTGCTGGGTTTGATAATTTGCTGCAGTGGCCACACAGAACTCACAGATTATGGGGTTTATTAGGGAAGCAACAGGCTACAACTCAAGTTCAGAAATGCACTCAGTCTCTCGTAGCCTGTCATCTCTCAGGTGACAGTCTCTCTCAGTCTCTCTCACCATTGCATGTCTCTCAAGGTCTCTCTCAGCAGTGCATGTCTCTCGAGGTTTCTCTCCCAGCAGTGCATGTCTCTCGAGGTTTCTCTCCCAGCAGTGCATGTCTCTCAGGACCATGTTATCTCAGCAGCACGTCTTTCTCAGCCAGCAGTCAGAGAGACTCCTTCTGCCTCTCGAAGGGCTCCTTTTGAGCCTGGCAGAGTGACCACTAACCAATCCTAACACCAGAATTCTACACACTTGAGAAAGAGTGAACTTCCCAGAAGATTGCTTCCTGCTGATTCAACAGAAATACCTCAGGTGGATAACTTTAGCAATCAGGGGCTACTCAGTTGCTCATGGCAAATTCCACCAAGGAGTTTACAAAGACTTATGGCTAGAAAAGCCACACTATGCAATTTACTACACTGCAAGACCCAATGGCTGGTTCGATGGGGGCTGTACCCCAAGAAGCAAGCAGAGAGCAGAGGGCCTTTGGATCTCATCTACAACAGCAGCAGCAGCTCAGTCAGCCCAGCACGCAACAACTTCCAAACCACCATTCCCTTCCTTGAAATTTCCAAAGATATGATGTGCTGGCACACGGAGTGTCCTCAGGGGGCACACTCCCTCACATAACCTCCAAATCAATCTGGAGTCGAAATGCTGTAGCAGCATTTCATTCAGCTCATGAGAAGCAGAGAGTGGAAGAAAACATTCTCCAGGAGAAGAGACATGTCTATGAGATGCTCTGGTGACATCCAGAGAGGTGCAATTATAAATCAGGGTGCAGTAAAACTGGAGTCCAGTCCAAAGGCCAGTATTTCACAGAATATGGTCTACTTCCAAAAACCAGCCAATGAAAACCCTATGGGTCACAACAGTCTGATCCTCAGCCCATTGTGGACTTAGTAGTTTGTTCCATTGTACATGGGTCACCATGAGTTGGGGCTGACTTGACAGCAGCTAATAGTAACAATAATAATAATAAAAAAAAACCCACTGCCATTGAGTCAATTCCAACTCATGGTGAACCCCATTGGGTTACTAAGGCTGTAAATCTTTACAGAAGTAGATTGCCTTATCTTGCTCCCATGGAGCAGCTGGTAAGTTCACACCACAACCTTCTGATTAGCAGTTAAATGTCTTACCCACTACGCCACCACCACCACCAACAATAATAACAATACTTAAGTTCTAAAAAGTCAGAGTATGACAAACATTTTTAAATTGCACATGTAATATGTGTGCAACTTGATGAATCATGACTAAATGAACACACCTGTGCTACCCTGCCAAAGTCAAGAGTGAACCTACAATACCAACCCCTCAGAAGACCCTCACCCCATGCCTCCTCACAGTCACTATCCTCTCCCTCCTTCTCAAAGATAAACACCAGCCTGATTTCTATCCCATAGATTAGTGTATGGGATCAGATGACAAATGTTTCTCCTGTGCCTCACCTCTGCTGTTGATATTATATTTATGAAATGCATCCATACTGTAGTATGTAGCTATAATTGGTTCATTTTCATTGATCCATAGTGTTCCAATGTGTGATGTATAATAATTTATCCAATCTGCTATTGATGGACATTTCAATCTTGGTGCTTGCTGGTTTGGGGCTATGCCTAATACCAAACCAAAACCAAACTCACTGCCATCAAGTTGGATCTGACTCATAGCGATCCCTCCTTGGGTTTCTGAGGCAGTATCACTACAGAAGTAGATGGCCCAGTCTTCCTTCTAAGGAGTGGCTGTTGGGTTTGAACCACCAGCCTTCTGG
>NW_006921811.1:3228818-3229380 GCF_000298275.1 Orycteropus afer afer | reverse complement strand
ATGTAAATACATGTGTATATGCATAGGCACATATATATTCCTGGGTCATTAGATAGATAAACTTCATAACTATGATGTTGGTGAGGAATATTGAATATGTCATGGACTGTCAGAAGAGTGAACAAATCTGTCTGAGAAGAAGTATAACCAGAACATTCCTTAGAAGCAAGGATGTAGAAACCTTGCCTTGCCTACTTTGGACATCTACCAGGAGGGACCAACCCCTGAAGAAGGACACCATGCTTGGTAAAGCAGAGGGTAAACAGTAAAGAGGAAGACCCTCAACAGGACCGATTGACACAGTGGCTGCAGCCATGGGCACCAAAGGAGCAACCATTGTAAGGATGGCACTGAGCAGACAACATTTGGTTCAGTTGTATATGGGTTGCTGTGACCCAAAACTGCCTTGATGCCATCTACAACAACAACAGGACTTATGGTACAATGTTTGCTCAAAGTTGTAAGCTCAAACATCCTTGTCTTGCTCTTAGACTCAGATGAAAATCTGTTAACCTTGTACCATTAAACATGACAACTGATGTACGTTTTTGCAGATACTCTT
>NW_006921811.1:3212113-3214133 GCF_000298275.1 Orycteropus afer afer | reverse complement strand
AGGGTCACCCATGTGGACAGGTTTCAGCAGAGTGTCCAGACTAAGATAGACTTGGAAGAAGGAAGGAGCCGTCCACTTCTCAAAGAATTGGCCAGTGAAGACCTTGTGAACAGCAGTGAAACACTGTCTGGTACAGTACTGCTTCATTTAGTTCCATTTTATTCCTGTGGAGAAGCCCTAGGGTTACAAGTAACCTTCCTATCTGAGAGGACTTCACCAAAATTCCTCCTCTTCAGCCGGGTAATCCTGTTGAAAGTTCTAAGTCTCTCAGGCTCTTAGCCATGATTCTGGAATTGGAAGATACTTTTAAAGGAAAAATGGCTGCCTATCTGGATTTCTTGCCCTTCTTGAATTGTGATCCTACAAGTCCCTCCTACTTGGGTAGCATCTTTAAACATATGTTTTTTCTAATTACTTCCAAAAGCAAGACCCTTCCCTTATGACAAGGGATTCTCATGGTGGCCCTAAGGAACAGACTAGAAATGCCCCATAGAGTTTCCAAGACAATAATCTTTATGGTGCAAACTGCCACATCTTCCTCTTGTGGAGTAGCTAATGGGTTCAAATAGCTGACCTTTCAGTTAGCAACCAAGTGCTTAACCAGTGCACCACAAGGGCTCCCTTTCTCTCTCTCTCCCTTCCTCCATCTCTCTCTCTGCCTCTCCCTCCTCTTTCTCTCTCTCTGCAACCCCCCCCCCACTTCCCTTATGGCAAGGATTCTAAGTTTCCACTTTCTCATCCATTGGACAGTATGTATTGAGCATATATTGTGTGACAGCACATTAGACACAGAGGCAACAGCAGTGAGTGAAACACACAGCCTTGCTTCAAGGAGCTTGCAGTCTGGGAATGGCTGGTGCTGCAGGGAGGCTGAGCCTGGGGCTGAAACATACGCAGTACGTACATGGTGAGGATGGCTCTGAAGAGAAACAAACAGGAAGGGAAACCAGGGCTGCTCAAGGGTGAGGGACGTTACAACATGAAGGTTCCAACCCAATAATGTGCGGAAGAGGGTGAGGGACTTAGGCAGGGATTGCTGGGGAAGAGTCCTGTGGGGGCATGGCACCGTCCCCGAGGCAGGAATGGGACTGGTGCATTAAAGGCCCCTGTCTGGACTGCAGAGAGCAAGGGCTAGTGGGGGGAGAGAGGTAGAGCAAGCACAGCCCTGGAGAGAGCTTAAGGGCCTTCCAGGCCTCGGTAAGCGCTTCCTTTCTTTTCTTTGCTTTTTTATCCATCCCCCCACCCCACCCCCACCCTGCACCAACACCAGAGACCACCGGCTGCCAGGTAACAATCAGAGTCTCTGAAAATTTTGTCTCACCTCCCCAAGGCCTGCTACACCTCCTACCTGCAGACACTGGGACAGGTCTGTGAGAGACCCCTGAGGTCTGGGCATCATCAATGGTGTCTTTACCTGTCCTTAACTGTCATAGCTGTTCCACGCCATCTCACTTTATAAAAGGCAACTTCCCCAACGGCTGCTGATCTGCAGGAACAATTCCTTTTTCTCCAGAGAACCATCCTAGTCCTGAAACCAGTTGAACTTCTGCCTACCCCCTCCTGCTCTAGCCCCATAAAACATTCCAACCTGCTTCTTCAAGTTAGGATGGTCCTTCAGAGTCCTCTCATGCTAAGCATTCTAGAATAAAGGCTTATGCTAATGGTTATCTAAAGACCTCTGGTGGTGCAGTGCCTAAGGCATTTGACTGCTAACCAGAAGGTTGGCAGTTCAAACCCACCAGCCACTCTGCGGAAGGATGACTGCCACTCTGAGGAAGTTCTACTTCCATAAAGATTTACCACCTCATTGGAAAGCCAATGAGGGTCACTATGAGTTGGAATCAACTCTAAGACAGTGAGTTTGGTTTAGTGGATTAACATTTATCTACTTGGTTTTCTTTTCTTTCTTTCTTTTTTCTTTTTTTTTATTTTTATTGTGGTTTGGGTTAAAGTTTACATAGCAAATTCATTTTCCGTATAACAGTTCATACACATTTAGTTTCATGACATTGACTGCAAT
>NW_006921811.1:3205218-3211368 GCF_000298275.1 Orycteropus afer afer | reverse complement strand
ACATACAAATACGCCTGTAGAAATACTGTCTTTATTTTCTTCTCAAATATATTCATTTAACTTTTAAAAAATATGAGTCCATTTAAAGAACCAAAGCAAACGAAATCCGTTACCATGGGTCAATTCCAACTCCTGGCGACCCCATGTGTGACACGGGAGAACTGTGCTGCCATCTTTCTAGAAGTTCACCAGATGTGTCTTCCTGGCAGATCTGGCACCGCTGAGGGGGTTCAGACTGCCAGCATTTCGGTTACCTAACCATTTGCATTCCCCAGAGACCTCATTTAGAGAAAAACTTAAAACTCACTGCTGTCTTGTCAATTCTGACTCAGCGACCCCCTGGGGTTTCCAAGGCTGGAGATCTTTGCAGAAGTAGATTGCCTCATCTTCCTCCCATGGAGCAACTGGTAGGTTTGAACTCCTGACCTTCTGGTTAACAGCCAAATGTCTTACCCACTACACCATCAGAGCTCCTTGTTGAGAGTTGAGGGAAAAGTAGAGAGCAAATCATTGCACAGTGAAACAGGAAAATAGAAGACTCCTGGAAAAGGTGCCTCAGGGATGGGCTCCCCGACCCATGGCTTGCCTTCTGGTAGCCTTGTGACATAGAAAATGTGTGGAGTCTGTCAGACTGTGCCCCTATCTCAGCCTAGCTGCATCCTAACTGTGATACCCTGGCCAAGTGACCCTCTGAGCCTCAATCTCGTCACATGGAAACAGAGGCAAGGGTTCTGACTTCCAGAGGAAGGGAATATTGAAGGGAAACACACACACACACACACACACACACCTGCAAGTGTACCAGAATGTTGCTGTTGTTAGCCGCTGTCAAGTCAGGCCCTGACTCATGGTGACCCCATGCACAATGGAATGAAACGCTACCTGGTCCTTTGTCCCCTCCCCCCATGCTCAGTGGCAGATCAGACCTTTGTGATCCTTAGGGCTGTCGTTGGCTGGTTTGCAGGAGTAGATCTCCAGGCCTTTCTTCCTAGTCATCTCAGTCTGGAAGCTCCACTGAAACCTGTTCAACATCACACCAACCACAAGCCTCCACCGATAGATGGGTGTTTGCTGAGCATGAGGTATATCAGCCGGGGATCGAACCTGGGTCTCCTGCACGGAGTGACAATTCTACCACTGCATTTTCACTGACTAGTGTTAGTCCTGACAAAATGATAGGTATCATTATCTCTACTTTACATACGAGGAAAGTGAACTCAGAGTAGCCTGGAGGCTGTCTACAGTCACTCAGCTGGGAAGTAACAGGAGTAAGACTAGAAGACACTTCTTCTGAACACCTTTCTTTCTTCCTCATCTGTTAAAATTCAAATAATGAGAACCCCATTTGAGCAGCTTGGCCTTAGAGTTTTCTGCTTTCTGGAAGTCCTTCAGGCTTGTCACTTGGCTTTAAGTTACTTATTACAAACAAGGCAGGCCATTCATCTTGTAACCAGCAACTTGCCTCTGCTTTTGACCAATTGCCTCACCTTGGATGCCCTCCCATCTACCTTTCTGCTTGGAGCAGGCTCTGGAAATAAATGGATCAAGTCTCCCAGTCTTGATGCTGCTCCAGTCGGCCATGCTCTGGAAGTCAGGAGTCCACTTTTCCTCTCCTCGTTCTCTCTCTCTTTCATTTTATTTTCCTGTACTTCATTGTGAAGAACTCATAGGGTAAAAAAAAGGTCTAAGACATTTATTTTGAACATGTGGTTTTATAAAAATGTCATCTGTCTTGAATGCAGCATCTTTTTAAGTAAGTGAATTCGGATAACAGCTCATTGTGTGCAATAAGTGTCACCTCCCCTAGAATAGCTAGACAGTCAAAGCAACAAGAAAGAGGCTAAAGGGATAAAATATAAAACCCCAGAAATAGAGTATCTCAGTTGCTTCCATTAGGAAAGAACATTCAAGGTTATATGCAACAACCTGAAGCACTTTCTCCAAAGTAGGCAGGGTCTCTGAACAGAGCAAGGTCAGGCAGCCAAACCTACTGCCCTCCAGCCGATGCTGACTCATAGTGACCCTAGAGGACAGAGGAGAATGGCCCCATAGGATTTCCAAGTCTGCAATCATTATGAGGGAGCTCTGGTAGCATAAAAGCCTTGCTTCACATCCTGCATTGGTGAGTAGCGACTGGATGTTAAAAGCTTCCAAGCACCATCTAAGATGCAGCTAATGTCTCCTAGTGTCAGAAGTGAAGAAGAATGCAAAAAAAAAAGAAAAAGAAAAAAAAAGAGCATTTGGAAGCAGTCAGCCATAGGACACAATAGTCCTCAAGACCAGAAGAACTAGATGGTGTCTGGCTACCAATGCCAACCGCTCAGGAAAGGATCAAATCTGGAGATCCTGGATAGAATGGGAGGGAAAATGTGGAACAAAATTCAAAAACGCAATAATGACCAGAATTACTGGTCAGATGAAATCTGGTGAGACCCCCAAAACTATGACCCTGGAATACATTCTGCACCTGGGGCTGGCTCTCAGCCCAATAGTTAACAAGATGGACATGCAGACCACTCAACCCAGGATGATGCACCCATATACTCTATGGTAATACATCCCTTACAGCAATAGACCACAGGACACCAGAGGACCAACATTCAGATTGAGGAGATGCAAGACAAACAGGAGTGCATAAATATGAGGGGCACAGGGGAGGGTTACAGGGTAGGGAGGAGAGGAGACTGGGTTAGGGTTGGACATGGCAAATGGGGAATGAAACTAAATGTATATGTAACATTGAATGTAAAACAAGCTCTTAAAACTAAAGAAAAACTTAGGGCCAGAATTTAATCAGCAGAACATACTGAAAGGCACTGAAAAATAATCATGCAACTCTCAAAGTTTTTAATGTTTTAAAATAAAGATTAAGTCAGACCTCTAAAAAAATAAATTTTTTAAAAAAACCTTGAAACCCTGTGGAGAATTTTACTCTGCCCTATAGGATTGTTATGAGTTAGAAAAGAATTGATGGGAGTGGGTTTTGCCAAATGAGAGAATGAGGCTAAGACCATGAGGTAGATTGCTAATGGTATAGCTCCCAATTTGCTCACTCTCCCCATCCTTGGGTACTCCGCTTGCACACTGGCCCCACACTGAGTTATGTGATTTGCTTTGGCCAGTGAGATATTAGCAAATGTCTTACCAGCAGAGACTTGAAAGATGTTTGCACATCAGGACATTCTCCTGTCACTGCTCTTTGGAACTCTGAGAGCACTATATGAAGAAGCTCAGGCTACCCTGTCAGAGGCTGAGACACTATCTGGAGAAGGGAGGAACTGGCCCTTCTGAGGCCTCCTTAGACCAACCACTTGCCAATAGCCAAACTACAAATGAGGCCATCTTAGATCATCCAGCCACTAACCACCTGCAACTGACCACAAACATGTGAGAGAGCCCAGCAGAGATCAGCTGAGCTGGCCCTCATCAGAACCACCACCTAGCCAATGCACAGAATCGAGTTCTCAATAAAATGGTGGCTTTTTTATGCCACTAAGTTTTTTATTGTTTGTTTGTTTCCATGCAACAAAACCTAACAGACAAGACAGTGAAATTATCTAGGTAAATGGCAGAGCCAGCCTTGAACCCAGACACTCGGAATCCATAACCTTCACCTTTAGCCACTTTTTTGGCATACTCTTTGAGTTTTTGTATCCCCATATGGAAAATTAGAATAAAATAATCCCCTTTACATTTTAGTGGGAGCTCTGGTAACATAGTGCCTAAGGCACTTGACTGCTAACCAGGAGGCTGGTGGTTCAAACCCACCAGCCACTCCTCGGAAGGAAGGTTGGGCAATCTACTTCTGTAGTGATAGTGCCTCGGCAACCCAAGGAGGGGTCGCTATGAGTCGGGTCCAACTTGATGGCACATAACAACAACAACAACATGTCACTCTCCACAGTCCTGGCAATAATTTAATCTCCCACATTGTGGTAGTGAGGGAGCTCTGGTAGCATAGTGCCTAAGGCACTTGACTGCTAACCAGGAGGCTGGAGGTTCAAACCCACCAGCCACTCCTCGGAAGGAAGGTTGGGCAATCTACTTCTGTAGTGATAGTGCCTCGGCAACCCAAGGAGGGGTCGCTATGAGTCGGGTCCAACTTGATGGCACATAACAACAACAACAACATGTCACTCTCCACAGTCCTGGCAATAATTTAATCTCCCACATTGTGGTAGTTAAATTCGTATGTCAACTTGGCTGGACCTGGTTGAGTGGTTGGGCAGCTGGTGGTAGTTGTTCCCCATGATGAGGTTGGCTATCAATTCCATGGTGGGATCTACCAAAAGCAACTGAGTAGCTATCTTAGGGACGTGGTCTCCTTCCTGTATATAAGGAGAAGTCTTGGGCATAGTCTCTAGCTTATGCCACTCTGGAACCCTGTAGGTAGCTGTGTTGTTGCTCAGCAGCCTGCCATGCTCTGCCAACCTTGGGACTTTCAATCGACTTGAATTAAGTCCTGCCATGTGGTTTGGTAACATCTGGACTGTGTCTTTTTACTTGTCAACTTTGGGCTTGTCAGCCCCAGAGCCAGCAGCTGTCTGAGTGAAGAAACACCTCTAGCTCCAGTGGGCTGGGAATAGGAGGCAGAGCTGAACCTCAAGGTTGAGGGGCTTTCACCCAGCCCCTAGAGCCTGGCACTTTGAACTTGGACTTAAAGCCTCCAAACTGGAAGAGAATAAACTCCTGTTTGTTCAAGCATCCCATTTGTGGTACATTGCTGTCAGAGTGGCACTAGGTAACCAGAGCATACATCAAGTTCTTGAGAGGGCTTACTACACCCCTTCCAAGTCTCCCATTCCAGGATTTCAACTTACCTATAAGTTTCCCAATTTAGTTATTGTGCTGGTACATCTACATTTTACAAATTCAGATCTGTTTCACTTCATTGCATTGGCCATGACTGAACCAGTTTAAACTGATTCAAAGCCATGATTGGCAGGATCTCAATTCTCTGGTCACATAATGCATAGCGTGACACATAGTAAGCGTTTGTATGAGTTTCTTATTGCTGCTGTAACAAATTACCACCAATTATTGTCTTAAGAAAACACACATTTCTAGTATTACAGTTCTCTCCTGAATGTCCCAAATGGTCTGATGTCCCAAATGGGTCTCACTGGGCTAAAATCAAGTTGTTGGCAGGGCTGTGCTCCTTCTGGAGGGTCTAGAGAAGAATGTATTTCCTTGCACTTTCTGGTTTCCAGAGGCTGTCTGCATTCCTTGGCTCATGGCCCATTGCTCCATTAAATCACAAAGTCAGGTCTTTCTCATGCTGCATCATTTTGACATGGACTCTTCTGCCACCTTCTCCCATATTTTAAGGATTCTTATGACTATACTGGGGCCACCCAGCTCATCCAGGATAATCTCCTTATTTTAAGTTCAACTGATCAGCAACCTTAATTCCTCCTGCAACCTTAATCCCCCCCCCTTTTCCACTTGTATTGGGCAGAAGAAACTCCCCCAAAATCCATTGCTGCCAAGTCCATTCTGACTCATGATGCCACCATGGGTTACAGAGTAGAATTGGTCCATCGGGTATTCTTGGCTGTAATCTTTACAGAAGCAGATTGTTAGGTCTGTCTTCTGTGGTTCTCTGCGTGGGTTCAAACAACCAACCTTTAGGTTAGTAGTTGAGTTCAAACCACCAAGGGACCACAAGGTGCACCACCAATGGACTGTTTGGGTTGAATAATGTTCCCCAAAATTCACATATACCCAGAAACTCAGAATGGGAACTTATTTGGAAATAGAGTTTTTGGAGATGTGATTATTTAAGTTAAGATGAGGCCATATTAGATTAGGATGGGCTTGAAATCCGATGACCGTGTCCTTTCAAGAAGACCATGTGAAGACACACAAGGAAGAAGGCCATGTGATGATGGACACAGAGATTGGACTGATGCAGCCAAAAGCCAAGGAGCACCAAGGATTGCTGGCATCAACCAGAACCCAGAGGAAAGGCACAGAACTACCCCACAGAGCCTGCAGAAGGAAGCAACCCTGCTGATACCTTGATTTCGAACATCTGTGAGAAAATAAATTTTTGTTGTTTTAAGGCGTCTAGTTTGTGGTACTTCATTATGGAAACCCTGGGAAATGAATACACCATGTAATGTGAATAACAGTTTCCAGAGATTAGGA
>NW_006921811.1:3187011-3189041 GCF_000298275.1 Orycteropus afer afer | reverse complement strand
AAATGCTGTCCTTCTGATGTCTCATGGTAGATTGATCCAAGTGGTGCATCCGGCTAGGGTAGGTGGGTGTACCTCCCTAGGGTAGGTGCTCTGCTTGTAGACCTTTCCACTATTTGCCTGAGAGCTAACCTATGGAAGTGAGTACAGTACCAGGCCCAAAGGATCATGTGGGGCCATAGTCCCAGGGTTCTACCAGTCTCTAACTGACCAGTAACTCTGGGCATTTTCATGTTTTTGATTTTTGTTCCCCTTTTTCCCTCCCGCTCTATCCAGGATCTCCAATTTTAATCCCTTTCCAAGTGGTTGGGATTGGTAGTTGGGCATAATCTAGTTCTTCTGGTCTCAGGGTCATGAACACTGAGGTTTCCATGGTCCATCATACCCTTGGACTAACTGTTTCCAAATGCTGACCACCTCACTCTTCCTCAAACACATCAAGCACACACTGGCCTCTGGGCTGTTGCATTATTCTTTCTGCCAGGAACTCAGTTCCTCAGATATTTGCTTGGTTCTTGTTCAGTTCTCTGGTTATATATTTCCTCCTCTGAGTGGTCTTCTCTGACTGGCCTATCTAAAATAGCTGTCACTACCCCCTACCCTGCTTGGTTTTCTTCTTAGGACTTGCCACTACCTATCTTATGTATCTAATTATGTATCTGTCCACCTGACTAGAAAGTCAACCCTCCGAGGGTAAGAACTTGGGTGCCTTTTTCACCATTTTGCCCCCAATATATAGAAGAATGCCTAGCAGACTTACTGGTCTCATAGAGACTGGTCAACTCTCCAAAGTTGTGGCCCTTGGTCACCCTTCAAGCCTGAAACTAAACTCACTCCTATGGCTCAACTTCCAGGAAAGCAAAAATAGGCCTATAAGATAAATAATCACACTGGAAAGATATAGATGTCTTAGAGCAATAGGTCATACAAGACAAAAAGAGCAGCATTTGCTCAGAAGGCAGGAAGGAATAGGAAAGAAGGATGAATGGAAATGAAAAACACAGGGAGGAAGTAAAAAGAGTACTGTTATATTGTGAGGACTGCTCTGTAATCTTTCACTCAAATCACAATACAAAGTTAAAATAATAGCAATAATGCCTAGCAGAGCAGCATTTGTAAACGTTTGGTGAATAATGGAAGAATGAGTGATTCAGAGGCCCAGACATGAAGCACAACTCTTGCAAAAGCTCCTTGGAAATCACAGATGACTTTGAAACAAGAATTTTATGATGAACATTGACAAAGTAGAGAGCATTGCATGCTGAAGACCATCCAACTCTTTGGGGTGGACTTGGGTCCAGCCCAGCCAATCACTATTTCTCAGTCAAGGGGCTGGAGAATTCTAAGTGGGGTGATTCATCTCATGGGCTGTCCCACTTTATACAGGGTAGCATTCATGGTCTCAACCAACTAATTGCCCGCAGGGAGCCTCAATCTTTACAACAACACAAACACCCCTTGCATTTCCTTCTTCTTCCAATGAAGACTCACCTCCATCCACACCCATGATGAAGCGACCCACGATGAGCATTTCAAAGGCTCCTGCCTTCTCAGAACAGGCCATCAGCAATGCAGCAGAAATCGCAAACCCATTGTTGATCAGCAAAGTGTACTTCCTGGGAAAGAAGAAGGGGTTTGATGAGGACACTCACTGTAAAATGAGTCACTGGCCTGTCCGTCTCAGAAGCTGAGGTCAGGCCCTTCAGCAGGATCAGCAGAGTGATAGTAGGCTCAGTAGAAAGATTATTGGCCTAGGGGTCAGGAGTGTGGGTTTCAATCCCCTAGCTGTCACCTTCTGGTAATATGACCTTGAGCAAGGCAAGGCAGGTCCTCCCTCTATTGGAGCTGACCAGTGCTTTTCCAAAGGCACTGTCAACCTTTTGATGTACTAGGAATGCCCTGAAACAGTATTTTATTTCCTCGACTCTAACATCGTCCCTTAACTTTTCTGAAACCAAGATACATCTTACAAATTCATAAGTTTTAACCAAGAGAACTTAATGTAGCTGTTTTAACTGAAAGAATTTAATATA
>NW_006921811.1:3183543-3186496 GCF_000298275.1 Orycteropus afer afer | reverse complement strand
TTTCAGACATTTGATGAGAGAGCATTGCCCAGTAGGTACTGATTCTTCTGAAGGGCACCATGGGTCTAGTTCTAGAGTGTGGACAAAATGTAGAAATGGAACCAATTGCCACTGTACCATCATTTCTGGGACAAACAAGGAGACACAGGCAGACAAGGAACAAGTCCTTCCACTCCACCTGCTTCCTGGACTCCCTCTGGACTGGACTGGACTGGTGTCCCCACTGGTGGATTATAACAGGCAGTGAAGGCTAGTGGTGGTTCAGTGGTAGACTTCTTGCCTTCCATGCATACAGCCCAGCTTTGCTTTCCAGCTACTGCACTCCACGTGCAGCCACCACCTATCCATCAATGGAAGTGTAGGTGTTGACATGATGCTAAACAGGTTTCAATGAAGCTTCCAGATTAAGATGGACTAGGAGGCCAGGCCTGTCAATCTAATTCCCAAAATTAGCCAGTGAAAACCTTACAGATCACAATGCTCCAATTCATAACCAGTCATGGGGATGGCACAGAAGCAGGCAGTGTTTTCTTCCCTTTCACATGGGGAAGCCATGAATTGGAGGCTGACTTGACAGAAGTTAACAACAACAGTGGGAAGCAGTTACAAAGGACCAATGAGGCGTACAGGTCCCAGGCTCAGCCTCAGAGAGTAAAGCACAGAACAGGATGTTTTCAGCTTTGAGATGAGAGCTTGATAACTGGCATGTCATTGTTATTAGGTGCCTTTGAGTTGGTTCTGACTCAGAGTGACCCTGTGTATGACAGGACAAAACACTGCCCAGTCCTGAGACATCCTCACAATAGTTGTTATGTTTGAGCCCATTGTTGCAGACACTGTGTCGATTCATCTTGTTGTGGGTCCTCCACCCACGTTGTTTGGGTTGACTCTACTTTGAGGAGGAAGCTCTTCCCTAGTCGTATTTTAGACACCGTCCAGCCTGAGGGACTCTGTTCTGGCTGTGTGTCAGACAATGTTCTGCTGGGTCTTAGAAGTAGCTTTCCAGGCACTTCTTCCTGGTCTATCTTAGACTGGAAAATCCACGGACACTTGTCCACCATGGGTGAGCCTGCTGCTAGTGAAAACACCAGTGGCGTAGCTTCTAGCATCACAGCAACATGCAAGCCACCAACTGTCTCAAACTGACAGATGAATGGTGGTGTAACTGGCTTAGCATCCTACAACTTTAGGAGGCATGTTCCTTCTTCCCTCCTTGCCTTCTTTTCCTTCCTTTTCTTCTTTCTCTCTCTCAGTAGTTTGTGAAATAATGATGTTTCTTATACTCAATGGCATCTTAAATGAACTACAATATTAGGCATAAGGCTGGAGTAATTTGTTCAAACAAGATCAGGCAAATTCCTATGGCAATTATCACCATGAATTGCTATGTGTCAGGACAGCTATCACCGTTTTATGGACATACCCCTAAGACCAAATAGTAGATCTGCATAATTCTTTTGGAGGTCTGGGGACCTGGGTTCCTGTGTCAGCTCTATGTTTTATTACTTAGGTGACTTTGTACTTTATCCTCTGTGTTCCTTCTCTCACCTGTAAAATTATCATAATTACTCACGTTTATTGAACTCTTAGTCTATGACGGACCTGTTCTAAGCACTTTAGACAAGTAGCTCATTAAACATTAGAATGTCCCCATGAGGCAGCAGTAGTATTATCTCTATTTTATGGATAACTAGGACAAAAACAAGTGAGTAAACTTGCTTCAGGCCATACAGGCAGTGAGTCAAGGAGCTCATAATTTCTCCCACCTTAAGACTTGATAAGTTAACAGGTATTGAATTGCTCTATACAATGTGAAAAACTAGGGGCTTGAAAGGGAACTTGATCATTACTTTTATAAGTTAGATTTCTTGACTTTCAGGCCAGAGCACTTTCCACTATTTCTGACTTATCTCAAGTTTCCCATTAATGTTTTTCCCTCCCTACATCTTCCTGGAGAATTCCAAAGTCCCTGACTTTTACAATTCAACGATTACAGTACAAAAATAGCTCCTTGCAACATCCTTTATAACCAAAAAGTATCAAAACAACCTAAGTGTCCATAAATAGGGGACTGTTGTTTTTGTTGGGTGCAATGGAGTTGATTCCAACTCACGGTGATGTTGCGTGACAGAGCAGAATGGCCTTATAGGGGCTTTGTGCCTGTAATCTTCACAGAAACAGATACCCAGGTCTTTCTCTGGCAAAGCCTGTGTGTGGGTTTTACCTGTCAACCTTTCAATTAACAGCAGAGCATTTCAGCATTGTGCCTCCAGGGTCTACTTGCAAAGGTTATGATATCTTTATAGAGTGAGGAACTACGCAGACATTAAAATAAAAATCAGCTTTCTAAATTCTGATATGGAAAGATCAAGATAGATTGTTTAGTGCAGAGAGCATGGTACAGAATATTGTGTAGAAAAGACCATAATTTATGTCAAAAGTGTGTGTGTGTGTGAGCACAACCCTTGGAAAAGACACACAAGCATAAACCTCTAGGAAGGGTGATGTGGGTTGATTGTGTTCAACATAGAGATATGTGAAAGGCCTAACCCCCAGCATCTGTGAATGAGACCTTACTGGGAAATAAGGTCTTGGAAGATGTAATCAAATTAACATGAGTCATAATAATTAGGATAGGCTCCACTCCAATATGGTTAGTGTTCTTATAAGAAGAAAAGAAGACACAAACACACAGAGGCAAGACGGTCCTCTAAACAGAGTGGAGACTGGAGTGATGCATCTACAAGCCAAGGAATGGCAAGGATTGTGGGGAGCCACCAGAAGCTAGGAGCTCTAGTGGTGCAGTGCCTCAGGCATTTGTTCTGATTCTCTGCTGAGTCATATGACTTATTTCCTCATCACTCCTTGGCCCATTCAGCAAATATTTACTGATTCAGTGCTTTCACTGGACTCTTGCCTTATATATATTAACCAGAAGGCTGGTGGTTCAAAC
>NW_006921811.1:3180151-3182347 GCF_000298275.1 Orycteropus afer afer | reverse complement strand
GACTCTTATATCACCACTTCTAATCATCCCCTCAACACATGCAATCCAAACTCCTCTTTCCACAGTCAACCCCAAATGAGTAAAAAAATAAATCCTCTGTCTACTCAATGAGGAGCTCTGGCAGCATAGTGCCTAAGGCACTTGACTGCTAACCAGAAGGCTGGTGGACTTCCGTAGTGATCCTGCCTCGGAAACCCAAGGAGGGGTTGCTAGGAGTCGGGGCTGACTCGAGGGCACATAACAACAACACAACAACATCTACTTAATGACTGAGCCAAAAAGTCTGGAGTTAATACTTATTTCTCTTATTTTCTTCACAAATCATATCCATTCCATCACTGAGTCCTGTCTATTCTAGTTCCAAAATCTCTTCCAAATCAAACCACTTTCCCTCATTTCCAGTCCCACAGTACGTGAGTGGTCCCTGTCACACGCACACAATTGTAATAGCTCAAGTGACTCACTGCTTCCACTCCCTCCCTGCTGTAGTTCTCTGTCCACAGGGCAGTTGCAGCCATCTTTTCAAAGCACACACTCACATAATAGTCCCTTGCTTGAAATCCTCCAGCTGTTTCCTACTGAAACTTGAATAACTTTCAAACTCCTCACCTGTTGTTAGTTGCTATCGTGTTGATGTTCTTATCTGCCATCCAGTCAGACCTGACTCATCACGACCCCTCCTTGGGTTTCTGAGGCAGTATCACTATGGTAGATTGTCCAACCTTCCTTCCGAGGAGTGGCTGGTGTGTTTGAACCGCCAGCCTTCTGGTTAACAGTCAAGTGCCAAGAGAGTCTTCCCTTTTTTTGCTCACCCTCTACTTTACCAAGCATGTCCTTCTCCAGTCAAGTGCCTTAGGCACTACACTACCAGTTGCTATCGAGTTAGCTTCAATTCATGGCAATCTGATGTATGTTTTTGTTGTTGTTAGGTGCCATTTAGTCATCTCTGACTCATAGTGACACTATGCACAACAGAATGAAAGACTGCCTGGGTCTGGGCCATCCTAACAATCCTTACTATACCCGAGCCCAGTGTTGCAGCCACTGTGTCAATCCATCTCCTTGAGAGTCTTCCCTTTTTTTGCTCACCCTCCACTTTACCAAGCATATCCTTCTCCAGGGACTGGTCCCTTCTGACAACATGACCAAAGTAGGTGAGATGAAATCTGGCCATTTTTATTTCCAAGGAGCATTCCAGCTGCACTTCTTCCAGGACAGATTTGTTTGTTCCTCTGGCAGTCCATAATGTTTTCAGTATTCTTCACCAACACCACAACTCACAAGCATCAACTCTTCAGTCTTCCTTACTCATTGTCCAGCTCTTACATGCATGTGAGGCGATTCAAAATACCATGGCTTGGGTTAGGTGCACCTTAGTCTTCAAAGTGACACCTTTCCTTCTTAACACTTCAAAGAGGTCTTTTCCAGCTGATTTGCCCAGTGCAATATGTTTTCTGATGTCTTGACTGCTGCTTTCATTGCTGTTGATTGTGGATGCAGGTAAAATGAAATCCCTGATATATATATTTTTTTCCATTTATTGTTATGTTGCTTATTGATCCAGTTGTGAGAATTTTCATTTTCTTCATGTTGAAGTGCAATCCATACTGCAGACTATAGCTTTGATCTTCATCAGTAAGTGCTTCAAGTCATCTTCACTTTCAGCAAGCAAGGTTTTGTCATCTGCATACAGCAGGTTATGAATGACTCTTCCTCCAATCCTGAGGCCACATTCTTCTTCATATAGTCCAGCTTCTCAGATTATTGCTCAGCATACAGATTGAGTGAGTATTGTGAAAGGATTCAACCTTGATGCACACTCTTCCTGATATTAAACCATGCAGTATCCCCTTGTGCTGTTTGAATGGCAGCCTCTTGGTCTAAGTACAGGTCCCTGAGGAGCACAATTAAGTGTTCTGGAATTCCCATTCTTGTCAAAGTTATCCATAATTTGTTATGATCCACACAGTCAAATGCCTTTGCACAGTCAATAAAACACAGGTAAACGTCTTTCCAGTATTCTTTGCTTTCAGCCAAGATCCATCTGACATCAGCCATGATAATCCTCATTCCACACCCTCTTCTGAAATCCAGCTTGCATTTCTGGCAGTTCTCTGCCACAATACTGCTCCAACTATTTCTGAATTATCTTCAGCATAATTTTACTTGTTTGTGATATTAATGATAGTGTTTGCT
>NW_006921811.1:3177771-3179621 GCF_000298275.1 Orycteropus afer afer | reverse complement strand
AGAACTGTGAATCATTTAATATGGCCCTTCTAGCCATCGTCCTCCTATACATGTGGAAGAATAGATTTGACACAATGAACACTAATGACCAAAAACCAGACGACTTGTGGGATGACATCAAGAACATCATCCATGAAGAAAGCAAAAAGTCATTAAATTGACAGGAAAGGAAGAAATGACCAAAATGGATGTCATAAGAGACTCTGAAACTTGCCCTTAAATACAGAGTAGCTAAAGTGAATGGAATAAATGATAAAAATAAAAGAGCTAAACAGTAGATTTCAAGGGCAGCTCAAGAAGACAAAGTAAAGTATTATAACGAAATGTGCAAAGACTTGGAATTAGAAAACCAAAAGGGAAGAACACATTCCATATTTCATAAGCTGAAAGAACTGATGAAGAGCTTTGACTTGCAATATTGAGGGATTCTATGGGCAAAATATTGAATGATGAAAAAAGCATCAAAAGAAGATAGAAGGAATACACAGAGCCCCTGAACCAAAAAGAATTGGTTGGTGTTCATCCATTTCAGGAGGCAGCGTATAATCAAGAACTGATGGTATTGAAAAAAGAAGTCCAAGCTGCAGTGAAAGAATTGGTGAAAATGACCCCAGGAATTGACAGAATACCCACCGAGATGTTTCAACAAGCAGATGCAGAACTGGAGGCACTTACTATGTCAAGAAATTGGGAAGACTGTTACCTGGACAACTGACTGGAAGAGATCAATATTTGTGTTCATTCCAAAGAAAGATGATCCAACAGAATAAGAAAATTATTGAATAATATCATTAATATCATACACAAATAAAATGTTGCTGAAGATAATTCAGAAAAGGTTGCGGCAATATATTGACAGGGAACTTCCAGAAATTCAAGCTGGATTCAGAAGAGGATGTGGGATGAGGATTATCATTGCTGATGTCAGACAGATCTTGGCTGAAAGCAAAGAATGTCAGAAAGATGTTTACCTATGTTTTATTTACTATGCAAAGGCATTCAACAGTGTGGATCATAACAAATTATGGATGACATTGCAAAGAATGAGAATTCCAGAACACTTCATTGTGCTCATGCAGAACAGTACATAGACCAAGAGGCAGTTGTTTGAACAGAATAAGGGGATGCTGAATGGTTTAAAATCAGGAAAAGTGTGTATCAGGGTTTTACCTTTTCATCATACTTACTGAATCTGCATGCTGAGCAAATAATCTGAGAAGCTGAACTATGTGAAGAAGGGTGTGGCATCAGGATTGGAGGAAGGCTCGTTAACAACCTGTGATACACAGACAACACAACCTTGCTTGCCGAAATCAAAGAGGATGTGAAGCACTTACTGATGAAGACCAAAGGCAGCCTTCAATAAAGATTATACCTCAACAGGAAGAAAACGAAAATCCTCACAACTGGGCCAGTGAGCAATAAATGGAGGAAAGACAGAAGTTGTCAGAGATTTCATTTTATTTGGATCCAAAATGAGGTCACCTTGAAGACTAAGGTGCACCTGATCCAAGCCATGGTATTTTCAGTAGCCTCGTATGCATGTGAGAGCTTGACGATGAATAAGGAAGACAAAGGAACATTTGATGCATTTGAATTGTGGTGCTGGCTAACAATATTGAAACTACCATGGACTGTTGGAAGAATGAACAAATCTGTCTGAGAACAGGTACAGCCAGAGTGCTCCTTACAGGTGAGAATGGCCAAACTTCATCTTACGTCCTTTGGTCATGTTGTCAGAAAGGACTAGACCCTAGAAAAGGATATCATGCTTGGTAAAATAGAGTCATTTTAAAGGGGGAAGACCTTCAAAGAGACGGATTGACACAGTGGCTGCTATAAAGGGCTCA
>NW_006921811.1:3175303-3176956 GCF_000298275.1 Orycteropus afer afer | reverse complement strand
CATCCAACAAACATTTATTTCTTGCCTACAGTGTACATGTCACTGCGCTAGGTGATGTGTTTATATACACACACACACACACACTTTTTTTTTTTTTTTTTCCATAGGGGAGCTTTCCTTGAGGGGAAGAGAAAAGGATATATTTAAATTATTACAACAAAAAGTGCTTAGAGATGTGGCCAAAAGAAACAGAAGTCCTAAGAGAGTTCAGAGGAGCCTAGTATCTGGTTCTGATAGATGGGTAGTGGGCACTGGAGGACAGGGAGCAAGGTTTATTATGACTTCTGAAAGTGCTTTTACAGCTTATACATCTATATTATTTGATGGGTTTGTTATGGGTTGAATGTGTCCCTCCAAATATATAGGTTGAAGCTCTAGCCCAGGTACCTGTAAATATTACCCTATTTGGAAAGAGAGGTTTTCTATTATCATGTTATTGAGGTTATACTAGAATGGAGGGGGTCCTAATCATTTCTGAGTGGTATCTCCTAAAAAGAGCAACATAAACACAGAGACACACATAGGGGGAACATAAACACCAAGGAATGCCAAGGACCTGTTGGTGCTACTGACAAGAAAGGGTGCTTCCCTGGAGCCAATATCCTGACTTTGGACTTTTTATCCTCCAGAACTGTATGAAAATAAGTTTCTGTTCCTTAAACCCACTCACTTGGGTTGTTTATGGTATAGCAGCACACGGAAACAAAGACAGGGTTGTATCTACCAAAAAGTATATATATATGTATCAAATTGATGATACAGGAAAAGCTTCCAAGAAGAAGTTTCTTATTTTGGGTTTGCTAACTCTTTGTTTTGAACCTTGGGACCATGCCTTGCCAAAGTCCTCTGCTCTTGTCTATGAAGTCCAGCCTTTCTTCTAATTGCCTACTATCAACCCTATTATGGATTAAATTATATCCCCAAAAAAGAGATGCTGACGTCCTAACCCTTCCATCTGTGAATGGGACCCTGCTTGGAAATACATTCTTTCTTTGAAGATGTTATCAGTTAGGTTAAGGAGGTCATACCAGAGTAGGTTGTGTCCTAATCCCTTCTGAGTGGTGTCTTCTGAGAACCTGCTGTTTGCCTAGTGCAAAATATGGCATGTTGGATATGCCTGCTCAGTATCCACCCTTCTTCTGGCAGAAGTCCCTCACATTTTTTCTAAGAAATCTTCCTGCTCCATTCTCAGTGCAGGGCCTCTAGTTGAGGTCACCTCACCACTCCACTGTCACACTTGAAATGGATGCATGAAACAGGTCTGGCCAGTCAACACCACAGGAACTGGTTGAGGAGAGTGAGGAGGGTATGCACGGTGTCTCAACTGTGGCACTATTGACATTTCAGGCTATCTGTTGTGGATAATGTCCCAGACATTGTAGGATATTTGGCAGACATATATCCATACATTGTCAAATGTCCCATAGGGGACAAAATCCCCCATTAAGAACAGCTGAGAGCATGCAGCCTCATTCAGACCAATGATATTCAGGTCTAAGACTTTTCCTGGAACTATCAAAAACCAAAAACCAAACTCACTGCTGTTCAGTCACTTCTGACTCATAGCGATCCCTCCCTGGCTTTCCGAGGTGGTATCTCTACAGAAGTAGATTGCCCAGTCTTCCTTCTGAGGAGTGGCTGGTGGGTTTGAAC
>NW_006921811.1:3139195-3144108 GCF_000298275.1 Orycteropus afer afer | reverse complement strand
ACATGGTTTAAAATCAGGAAGGGAGTGCATCAGGGTTGTATCCTTTCACCATACTTGTTCAATCTGTATGCTGAGCAAATAATGTGAGAAGCTGGACTATATGCAGAAGAACATGGCATCAAGATTAGGGGAAGGCTCATTAACAACCTGAGATATGCAGATGACACAACTTTGCTTGCTGAAAGTGAGGATGACATGGAGCACTTACTGATGAAAATTAAAGACTGCAGTCTGCAGTGTGGATTATACCTCAATATAAAGAAAACAAAAATCCTCACAACTGGACCAATAAATAGCATCACAGTAGATGGAGAAAAGATTGAAGTTGTCAAAGACTTCATATTGCTTGGTTCTACAATCGACGCCAATGGAAGCAGCAGTCAAGACATCAAAAGATGTATTGCATTGGGCAGATCTGTTGCAAAAGATCTCTTTCAAGTGCCAAAGAGCAAAGATATGTCCTTGAAGACTAAGGTGTACCCAACACAAGCCATGGTATTTTCAATCACCTCATACACACGTAAGAGCTGGATAATTAATAAGGAAGACCGAAGAAGAGTTGATGCTTTTGAGCTGTGGTGTTGGTGAAGAATGCTGAAAGTACCATGGACTGCTAAAAGAACTAACAAGTCTGTCCTGGAAGAAGTGCAGCCAGAATGCTCCTTGGAAGCGAGAATGGCCAGATTTTGTTTCACCTACTTTGGTCATGTTGTCAGAAGGGATCATTCTCTGAAGAAGGATGTCATGCTTGGTAAAGTGGAGGGTCAGCGAAAGAGGGGAAGGCCCTCAATGAGATGGATTGACATAGTGGCTGCAACGATGATCTTGGGTACCACCTTGGGTATAGTAGGGATTGTGTGGTTGGCACAGGACTGGGTAGTGTTTTATTCTGCTGTATATAGGGTCAATATGAGTTGGAGATGACTTGACAGCACCTAACAACAACAACAACAGCAGCATGCAAGGAGCTCCGCCAGCACCCACCCTGGAGAACCTCTTATTACTACTGTGCCTGCAGTGATTGGGAGTGCCCTGTAGTTTTTGGAGGAGCAATGGTGGCATAGTGAGTAGGACATTTGGCTGCTAACCAGAAGGTCAGTGGTTTAAACCCAGCAGCTCCTCCTTGGGAGGAAGATGATGCAATCTACTTCCATCAAGGTTTACAGCCTTGTGGAGAGGGGGAGAGGGGTCACATCAAAGAAGACTAGGCAATCTACTTGTGTAGAGATACTGCCTCAGAAACCCAAGGCGGGGTTGCTATGAGTCGAATCGACAACAGCAGTGGGTTTGGTGTTTTGTTGTTGTTGTTTTTGAGTTCATGGAAACTGTTTTCCCTTTTCCTTTGTGTGGCACTGCACTGAGGATCCTGGTGGGGAGACAAGGACTTTCAGGTAATTCACTGCCTGTGTGATTTAGGGGCTCTCTGCAGAAATACCTCCCTTAGATTTGGGGAAATCACAGGATAAAAGCCACCACAGAAAGCTGGAGCTGGTGGAAGATTTGGAGTGTGGCCTGCGCCCCCTGCAGAACCACAGCTCTCCCAAGTTCCCCAAGAGCTGGTTTCCGAGTGATGCCTTCAGCCATGAAATGTTGGTCTTCTCCAGGTGCGAATCGAGCACTGGTCCAGAGCAAAGCCAGACTGCAGACGCGCTGATAGCTGAAGCCAGGCAAGAAGATGGGTCAGCAGATTCACTGAACAAGGTTTCTGGGATGGATGGAATGGTGTTCCCAATTATGGGTTAGAATCCTAACCGTTTTACCTGTGGATGTGATCCGATATGGAAACGGGGTTTCCTTTGTTATGTTAATGAGGCCATATGGGTGTAGGGAGTGTCTTGAACCCAGTCACCGTTGAGATATTAGAAGAGCAGGTTAAGCATGAAGACAGGCAAGCACAGATGAGGGGAAATGGATGCTACGTGGAGGTCACCAAGGGCCTGAGTAATGCCAGGACCACAGAAGCTGAGACTCAGATCTGCCCCAGAACCAACAGAGAGGCAGGTTTCCTGTAGAGCCAGTGCTCTGAATTTGGACTTCTAGTCTCCAGATCCATGAAAGAATAAATTCCTGTTAAAGCCACCTAGTTGTGGTACTTCTGTGACAGCGGCGCTAGGGAGCTAAGACACCTTCACTGAGTTTGAGATTCATTAACCTAATATATGAGAACACACAACTTGTATGCATGACACAGAACAGGTGACCAAATAAATAGTTGTGCTGTGAATTGAATTTCCAATTGTGTGTCAGTACCCACTACTGCCATCGAGCCAGATCCAACTCATAGTGGCCCCTCCTTGGGTTTCTGAGGCAGTATCACTATGGAAATAGATTGCTCAACCTTCCTTCCAAGGAATGGCTGGTGGGTTTGAACTGCCAGCCTCTGGTTAGCAGTCAGATGCCTTAAGCACTCTGCCACCAGAACTCCTTGTGTGTCAGTAGCCATAGCATAATAAAGATAGATGGCCCATACATCATATTTAGAATGTGCCATGCACTAATCTAAGAACTCAAGACTATGAACTCATTTAATCCCCTCTCCAACATCATAAAGGAACCCAGGCATTCAAATGGTGGTGTTGATGAAGAATATGGAATGTACAGTGTATGGCAAGAAGAAGGAACAAGTAGTCTTAGAAGAGATACAACCAGAACGTTCCTTAGGAGCAAGGAGGTGAAGCTTCAGCTTGGTTTCATAGAACACATTATCAGAAAAGACAAATCACCAGAAAAGGACATCATGGTTGGTAAAGTTGAGGGTCAGTGAAAATGCGGGGAAACCCTACATGAGATGGATTGACTGATACAATAGACACAACAATGGACTCAAACAAACCAACAGCCATGAAGATGGGGCAGGACAGGCAATGTTTTGCTCTGTTAAACATAGTGTCGCCCTAAGTCCAAGCTGGCTCAATGGCAACCAACAACAACAAATCCAAACCAAAAAGCTCGTAGTTCAAACCCATTCCTTGGAAAGAAGGTTTAGCAATCTACTTCCATAGTGATACTGCCTCGGAAACCCAAGGAGGGGTCGCTACAAGTCGGGTCCGACTTGACGGCACATAACAACAACAACAGTGTTCTTGTAAGAAAGCTACGTGAAGACCCAGAGACACACTCAGGGAAGAAGAGCAGGTGGATATGTAGATAGATTTTGGTGTTATGCTGCCACAGACCCAGAGTGCCAAGGAGTGCCAGCAACAGCCAGAAGCTAAGGGAGAGCCATGGAACAAAGGGTCCCTCAAGCCCCTAGAAGGAACCACCTCTGGTGACACCTTGATTTGGGGTTACTGAGAGAGAATAAATATCTGTTGTTTCATGTCACTCAGTTGGTGGTACTTTGTTATGGTAGCCCTAGGTAGGAGCTCTGGTAGCATAGTGTCTAAGGTATTTGACTGCTAACCAGAAGGCTATCCATTCAAACCCACCAGCCACTCCTCGGAAGGAAGGTTGGGCAATCTACTTCCGTAGTGTTATCACCTCAGAAACCCAAGGAGTGGTCGCTATGAGTCTTGCAACTCGACGGCACATAACAACAACAACAAAGGTAGGTGGTGGCTGTTGGTGGTATTGATATCAGTATTGCTATATGTGTAAAATAAGGACCTGTTGTTGTTAGCACCATCGAGTCAGTTCCGACTCATAGTGACAGAACATAACACTGCCCAGTCCTGTACCATTCTCACAATCTTTGCTGTTTGAGCCTTTGGTTGCAGCCACTGTGTCAGTCCATCTCTTCCCCTTTTTCACTGACCCTCTGCTTTACCAGGCATGAGGTCCTTCTCCAGAAAGTGGTCTCTCCTAATAACTTGTCCAAAGTAGGTGAGATGAAGTCTGGCCATTATTTCTTCTAAGGAGCACTCTGGCTGCATTCCCTCTAACAACGATTTATTTCTCAGGTCCATGAGTCCATGAGTAAGTCAGCACTAACTCCCCAGCCAAGAACTCGGGGGCCAAGTTCCTGGCAACAAATTGAACTCTGCCATCCCCAGCCAGGAAGGCTGGCTTAGAGCACCTCCAAAGGATATTAGGAAATTGTCAGAAAAAGGAGACCAATTACTTTGTAGACTGTTTTATGATCTACATGTTCCTTATTGATTCACATAGGGCCTGTCATGAATCACTCTAAAATTATGCCCAGGACTGCTATAAAAATACACATGAACAGAAGAGGTTTGTGGATGGGCTCGAATACACACATGGTTGCATAACACAGCAAATCATGCACGTAATATCTTCAGAATATGTACACACTGTCCACACTCATGAAAACACTACTACGGACGTCCTTATAAAAGTGGCTAACACCCAACAGGCTCTTTGAAGTAAGATCACGCAAGGACACAAATCCACAAGTCCAGCAGGGCCACCTTATGTTGCCTGACTGTCAGAGCTAGTACGTCCTGTGCAGAAAGAGTTAACACAACCAACCTGAGACTGCTCCTTAGAAAGGCCCTGGGCTGGAGTCTGTAAACTTGGCTATGGGGAAGGCTCCCACCCCCTAAGTGGCTCACTGTGCCTGACCTGGCAGTGCAAACAATGTGGCTTATGCGAATACCCACATTTCTTCTGGGAGGGTGAGGTTTTGTTCAGAGCCAGGCAAAGGATGCCTACATCCAGAACACAGAGTCTCTACTGGGCTTTCGTGGTAGACAATACTTCACATGTGCCGTCACCGCTCACTGCTGGGGGAGCTAAGGGCATCCTGGGTGTCCCTGGTAATGCAAACACTGGATACCCTCAGCTGCCTCCTAAAAGGCTGCAGGTCCAAGTGCACCCAGAGGTGCCTCAGCAAAATGGCCAGGAGATGTACTTCCAAACGTAAGCTATTGTGAAAAAGAATGAACATAGCTCTACTCTTGTAGGGCCTGAAAGATCTTTTAACCAGAAGCCTTTAGTATGGAGATTGACAC
>NW_006921811.1:3134392-3138935 GCF_000298275.1 Orycteropus afer afer | reverse complement strand
TCCCAAACCCCTGTCATAAAAACCAAATTATCTACTCCACCCTATGTTCCTCTATAAAAATGTTTTAATGTAAGAGCACAGGGTCTTTTGCTCAACCCATTGTGGGGGTGAAAGCAAGGACCCTAACTTAAGTTAGCTAATAAACTTTCCTATTGCTTTTTGCATTGTCGTGTGTTGGCAAATTCCTCGCCCCGAACAACTCCTTCATAACCTGGGCACAACACTCTGACATGGGGTCACCAGGAGCCGAAGTCAACTTGAAGGCTATTGGTTTTGGTTTGGGTGCACCTCCCCAGGGAGAGGACCCTTGGAAGCTGCACCTGCTTCCTGCTGGACCTCCCTCCTGTGCCCATTCCTGGGGCTAGTTTTGTTCTGGATTCTTTTGCCGAAATAACTCCCAGAGTATGGCAGTACGGTGAGTCCTCATGTGAACCACAGAAACTGGGGTGGTCTTGGTGGCCATGACACACCTCCCACGCCCTGAGGAAAGTGCCCAGCCCCCATCTTGACCTGGTACTTACTCTGCACATTTGCAGGGTTTTCTTCTTCCCCCTGCATAATTTCCATGGAAGGGTTTGTCTGGCTGACTGGGTGGGCAAAGAGGTCGCTGCCCCTCTAAACACCTGACTTAGTTCCCTCCTGCTGCTGTAACAGAAATGCTACTTGTAGGTGGCTTTAGTGAAAAGAAATTTATTTTCTCCCAGTTCAGGGGCCTCCAATAAAACCAAACTCACTGTCGCTGAGTCGGTTCTGACTCATAGCAACCCCTCCTTGGGTTTCTGAGGCTATGTCTTTACAGAAGTAGATTGCCCAACCTTCCTTTCGAGGAGTGGCTGGAGGATTTGAACCACCAGCCTTCTGGTTGGCAGTCAAATGCCTTAGGCACTACACCATCAGAGCTCCAGCTCTAAGGGAGGGCCGTCTGTGCTCCATCCAGAGGAAATTCCTTGTCTCCCTCTTTGGTGGCCTTGTGGCATCATCTTTCCCCATTTGTGCTTTGTGCTTCTGGACCAAATCTGCTCTTTATGTGTCTGAAAAGGGATTGGCTCAAAACACAGCCTGAAGTTGCCTCGTTAGTACAACAAGGAAAACCCTGTTCCCCAGTGGGATCCCCTCCACAGGTAGATGGGCTGGGATCTCAATGCATATTCTGGGGACACAAGTCGTTCCCACACATGGCTTTCAGGATGAAAACTGGACCCAATGAAGGAGTCACATCAAGAGTCAGAGCAGTGATGCTTTAGAACCTTATGGAACACTCCCTCAACAGCCTTTGTGATGTGGGGCCCACTGCCTCCTGGGGCTCAATTACACAGAACACAAAGGAAGAAGTTTCATTTGCTATTTGGCCCCAGGCAGGATCAGAGAAGTGAGTGGACTCTCAATGTTGTTCTTATTCAGGGGAAATTGATCCACAGCTCCTCTCCTACCTGGAACAGTCTTTCAAGAGATTGCAGGGACAGTGCATTTGAGTAGCTCTGTCATTTACCCTGAGGTCCTAGTTCCCTTTCCTTCTGCATGTCCCCAGGTGGTCAGAATGAAAAGGGTGAGTGTTTTCATTAAGGGCCAAATTGCTTCCAGCTGTTAAAACTCAATCTGGACATGGCCAGGAGCTTTAAAGGGCATGGGGTCAAGTTCAGGGGCATGGTTCTGGGTACTGATCCTGGATGCACTGTAGAACAGAAATAAGGACTTCTTGCTTGCACACGGAGTTTCTAGGTGGTCAAACCATTAACATGGTCAGCTGCTAACTGAAAGACTGGAGGTTCAAGTCTACTGAGTGGCACCTCGGAAGAAAGGGTTGGTGATCTACTTACAAAAAATCAGCCACTGGAAACCCTATGGAGCACAGTTTCACTCTGACACATGGAGTCACCATGAGTCAGGGTAGACTTAACAGCAGTGGGTGCTGGTAGCTTGCAGGTGGGCCTGTTGGAAGGATTGAATGAGGGTGTGTGAAATCCTGAGCTTGATGTTCTGCATACAGTAGATGCTCAATTAATCTCCCTGCCTTTTCCCTACAGTCAGGCCCCTTGGTTCACTCCCATGATTTGCGCTCAACTTCTAACCTAAAGGTTTGCAGTTAGATCCATCCAGTGGCACTGTGCAATAGGGGCCTGGAAGTCCACTTCCATAAAGATGACAGCCAAGAAAACCCTATGGAGCAGTTCCACTCTGTAACAGCCAGGGTTGCTATGAGGCACTGACCTCAGTGGCAATGGGTCCTCATGCCCCTCATCAACTCACAGTCAGATATGGTTTTGCTTGTTGGTGCAGCCCTTCAGCTCTGGGTTTATTCACACCAAAGTCTCCATCCAACCACCTAAGTTGTCCCTTCTGCCCACCTTGATGTGCAGGATTTTCCAAGGTTCTCTGGCTGCAGCAGCCTCTGCCCCCACCCTCTAGTACAAGCTCCCCAAGATTTGATGGGACCATGGTCCTTTCTCCCTTAGGTTCCACAAAGGCATTGGTCCCCAGAAGAACATTATGGAATGTGAACATTCTGAATCAAAGATACAGGCTCCTCAGCTCTAATGAGCCAATGTCCCCAGGGGCTGGAGCAGGGCAGGGTGGCACCCACAGCCTGGAATATCCAGACACCCAGACCCAGGCCTGGGAAGGCCCCCTCCTCCCATCAGTGAGCACCTCTGCCAGCTCTGATGACAACCAACACAAACCAAACAATGACTCACAGCTCCCAACCTAAACAACGCAGAAGCATCTTACAATAGGGAACAACCAGAAATAATCTAAGAGGTCCACGTTAGAAAGACAGAACAGCCACACAAGGCTGTACTCCCTGGCTCTTCAAAATCCTGGTGATGGACCGGAAGAACTAGATGGTGCCCAGCTACCACTACCAACCGTTCTGACTGGGGTCCAGTTAGAATGGGAGAAAAACACAGAACAAAACTCAAATTCATAAAAAAAAAAAAAAAGTCTTACTGGACTGATAGAGACTGGAAGAACCTCAAGACTATCGCCCTAAGACACTCTTTTAACCAAGAACTAAAGACACTCTTAGAAGTCATCTTAGAAGTCAAGAAAACAATAGATTGGCTTATAAAATACACAACATAACCCATGAGTAATGTGTCCCTCAAACAACCAGCTACATAAAACCAAATGGTCAACATTTACCCAAAAACAAAGGTGAGACGGCAAAACGGAGCAGGGAAGCAAGATTGATGGAAACAGAACAAACAGAATGGAAACAATGAGAAAGCTGATACATTGTGAAAATTGTAACCAAAGGCACAGAATAATTTATATAAAAATTGTTAAATGAGAACCTAATGCACTGTGTAAAGTTTCACATAAAAAACAATAAAATATTAGGAAAAAAATCCTGGTGATGAAGTATTATCAACACCACAGGAAGATGTTGACAATATAAAGTATAAACCAAAACACAAAAAGGAGCTAGGAAACAGCATATATAAAACAACATACACAAATGAGCTTGGTGGTATTAAACAATGCACAGGGAAATCAGTGAATTTTGATAAGTATTTGTGGTAGTTAAGTTGTGTGCCAAGTTGGCTGGGCCTGGTTTTGAGTGGCTGGGCAGCTGGATGTAGTTATTCCCCATGGTGAGACTAGTAATCACCTCCATGGTAGAATCTATTGGAGCAGATGGTACCTTCGGGATGTGGTCTGCTTCCAGTTTATAAGGAGAAGCATTGAGAAAGGTCTCTGGAGTTTTTGGCATACCTGGAACCAGCATATAACCAAGTCTTCCGTCAGCAGCCTGCCATGCTTCCTGCCAATCTTAGAACTGTCTCTGGACTTAAATTAGTGGCTGGCATGTTGTTTGGTAATCTTGGGACTATGCCATTTTATTTGTCAACCTTGGGTTTGTCAGCCTCAGCAGCCAGCAGCTGCCTGAGTTAAGAAAAGCCTCCAGCTTCAGTGGGCCGGGAGCAAGAGGCAGAGCTGAAGCACAAGGTCAAGGGCTTCTACTCAGCACCTAGAGCTGGCAAGTCCCGAGTTCCTGGATCAAACATCAAGCTGGAGGCTTCTCTCAAGTCATGTAGCTGCAGGGGCTGATGAGCTCAAGATTGACAGGCAGAATAACAGGCTGCTGACTTCAGGGGATGATGAATCCAAGATCAGCAGTCTCAGAGGACAGTTTCAGGCAACACGGCAGGATCCAGATCCACAGAAGTTTCCCAGTTTTTCCCAGGACGTCCATTTATATACTGGAAGCATGTCATACTCCTGAGGAAACTCCCTTCAACTGACTGGCTGCTCAAACCATATACATCAAATCTCATCATGGGAATAACCACATCACAACTGCTTAACATACTCAGAATCATAGTCCAGCCAAGTTGACACACAACCCCAACTATCACAGCCTGCCAGAAGAACAAACAAATCTATCCTGCTTTGAGCACTTGGGTGTGTTGCTTCAGCCTATTTATCAAGTGACTTGGAAAGCTACTATTTTTTAGTAGGGCCCAGAACAATTGAAGGTTCTGCAATAGGTTCAGGCTGCCGTGCAAGTTGCTCCACCACTTGGGCCGTATGATCTGGCTAA
>NW_006921811.1:3108566-3119842 GCF_000298275.1 Orycteropus afer afer | reverse complement strand
TTACCATATGACTATGGTAAGCTAGGAAACTTCATGTACTTCAGTTCCCTCCACTGTAAAATGGGGATCATAAAAATACACACCTCATAGGGTCATCATGAGGGTGCAGTGAGCATGGCAAGTGCTTGGGGGAAGGACCAAAAAACCCAGAGCGTTCAGTGGATGCCGACTCACAGTGATCCTGTAGCACAGAGTAGAACTGACCCATAGGGTTTCCAAGGCTGTCAATCTTTACAGAAGCAGACTTCCATTTCTTTCTTCCACAGAGAGGCTGGTGACTTCAAACCATTGACCTTTTGGTTAGCAACCAAGCGCTTAAGCACTGTGCCACCAGAGAAGGGTTGACACCTAACACGTGGTTTTTCTGTAAGTGTGGCATTGATATCATCATATTATTAGTACTAAGAAGGTAAAGGCCACATTGGACCTGTGTAAGTCTTCAGAAAGCCTCCTCTCCTGCCATGGAAGGAAGGTATGGCAAACCCTCTCCACTCAGCTCACCATGGTTCTCCCATTGAAAAGCTTTCCTTTCTCTAAGCTCTGGCCTTCCTATCCTATCCACCAACACCAAAATTTTCTTTGTAACAGATGGCGAGTTGTATCCTTGCACATCTTGAACCTTCAATGGCTCCCCAGTGCCTACAGACTAAAATTCCCCTCCAAGCCTAAGACTTGAGCCCTCTTCCTTTGACTCCAACATGCTTTCCCACCTTTTCCTCCATTCCATCTGCCTATGTCCCCTGACCACCGCTCACTGTCAGTGTGTCATACTGTGGTGACTGTAACTGCACACACTTCTGTAAATCCTTGGGGGGCACAAATAGTTTGCACTTGTCTACTGACCAGAAGGTTGGCAGTTCAAGCCCCCACAGTGGCACCATGGGACAAAGATTTTGCAATCTGCTTCTGTGCAGATGATAGCAGAGAAAACCCTATGGAACCATTCAATTCTACAGCACCAAACCAAATACCAGACTCCCTGCCATCAAGTTGATTCTGACTCATAGCGACTCCCACTGGGGTTCTGAGGCTGTAAATCTTTATGGAAGTAGATTGCCCCATCTTCCTTCCATGGAGCAGCTAGTGGATTTGAACCGCTGACCTGGTTAGCAGCCAAGTGTCTTATCCACTATGCCACCAGAGCTCCTTCTGCAACACACGGGGTATCAATGAGTCGGGACTGACTTAACGGCAATGGGTTTGGGGATTTTTGTGAAGGCCTGATGTGGAGTCCCTCGCTGGGACAAACAAACCATTAACATGCTAAACTGCAAACTAAAAGGTTGAAGGTTCGAGCCCACCCACAGGCTCCTCGGAAGAGACGAGCCTTCCTAAAATTCCCAGCCATTGAGAACCGTATGGAGCACGGTTCTACTCTGACACACATGGGGTCACCATGAGTTGGAGTTGGTTCTAAGCAATGGGCACACCCATTTCTACGCATAAAGCCCCTCCGTGGCTTCCTGAAGCGGGCAGAATAGACCCCATGCTCGGTGCCCTGGCAGCTGACGCCCGCAGGATCTCTGGCCTCATCTCACCTTCAGACATTCTCCCCGCCCCCACCCCCCGGACGCCCACACTGCAGCCACCAGGAACTGCCTGCACGCCTGAGCCGGTGTGCATGGTGCAGTGCTTCCAACAGTAACAAGGCAGCCTGCTCCCCGAGTCTCTGCACCTCCTTTTGCCGCCCTGCCTCTCACTCCCTCTGTCCCCCAGTGTCCAGTACAGGACTTGGAGGAGGAGCCTGCAAGAGTCACTAAGTGGAACAGCACCCTTGACCAGTCGGGGAGACGGAAGTCGTCGGCGTTACTGCAGCCCCCTCTGCCGGGCGTATTTCGCGGCGCAGGGCACTCACCGGCGTGGGAGCGTTCACCACTGATAGGTTGTACCCGTAGAGGAAGGAGGAGCCGAAGGCGCCCACGAGCGCCGCCACGATGAGCGAGCAGGACCAGTCCTGGGGAGGAGAGGAGACCTGTCAGACCCGGCACTCGGGAGCAGGACAAAGGGCCCGCGAGGAGGCCACCTGGACCTCCCCAAAGAGGCAGGAGATGGAGGGAAGCTGGTGTACGGCGGGCTGGTGGTCTCGCCTCGGTTTGCTGTTACCCAGGCAGCCACAGCACTGCCATCGTCATCGGGCTGTGAGAGAGTGATGAAATGTACACGTCTTTAGTGGAGTCCCAGGGTGATGCGCACTGTTAATGCGCTGGGATGCTATCTGAAAGGTTGGAGGTTCAAGTCCATCCAGGGGAGTCTCAGAAGACAGGTCTAGCAATCTCCTTAGAAAAAAAAAAAACAGCCATTCAAACCCCTATGGAGCACGGCTGTACTCTGATACACCCAGGTTGCAGGGAGACAGAAGGACTCCACAGCAAATGGATTGAAGTCTTTAGCAGAAGCGCTGTGGGTAGGCACATAGTATTGTTTTAGCTGAATGTGGCCAATTCTCACCCACAAAACCCAAACCCACTGTCATCCAGTTGATTCCAACTCATAGTGACCTAGAGGACAGAAGAGAACTACCACATAAGGTTTCCAAGGGGCTATCAGTCTTTACAGAAGCAGACTGCCTCATCTTTCTCCCATGGAGCAGCTGGTGGGTTTGAACCACTGACCTTTTGGTGGGCAGCCACATGCCTTAGCCGCTGCACCACAAGAACTCCTCATTCTGACCCAGGTAGGTGCAAAAAGCAAAGTCAGACCAAGTTACCAGCAAGCAGCTGGCACTTGTCAAAGGTTCTGAGCAGGGAGTTGCTCTAACAGCTTTCCAGGTATCATTTCATTGACTCTTCTGAGTGAGCCTGTTAGGTCAGGATCTTTTATTGTGGTTCACAGGTGGGGAGACGGAGGCACAGAGCTGTTCGCTGGGGCCACCTGAGATGGCACTGGAGGCCAGGTGACCACCTGTACACCCACTTGGTCACCTGCTGCACCACTCAGCCACGTACACACGTGCATGTACAGTCATGCACACATGTACACAATACACATACACACATACACATGTACATACACACACGGGTATGCATGCATGAAACACATGCACACGCAGGCATGCTTGCAATACACATGCCCACACACATGCCCACAGCACACATAACCAGGCATGCACACACATGTAAACACATATGTACTGTTCCAGGCTGAGAATCAAGTGCCCTCTGAGCACTTCAGGACAAGAAGCTAGAGACTGGGAGGGATAAGGCTTGGTTTGTTCCTGCCTCCATCTAATCCTGCCACACAGCTCCGTCCAAGGATAGACACGTCCACGGAAGGGCTATCAACAGGAACATCTATGCTTCTCGGCAACGGCTCGTCAGCTGGCAGAAGTCGAGGCAGGCTGCCCAGGGGATGTGGCCACTCACCAGATGGTGTGGGGGTCCCTGGAGAGAGTCTTGGAAGGAGCTTTCTCTGTCATCATGTAGCATGAGCCAGTGGGGGATGAGGTGTCCTCTAGCTACCACACCCTGACAAAGCTCTGAGTACCCAGCAGTGAACCAGACAAGTGAGGGCCACAGTTCAGGAAACAGAATTAGTCAGTTGCTGCCCAGGAAGGGAAGCAGGACCCCCATGGCCAGTTCCCTGTTCTGCCCACCTCCTTAGCCTCCTCTGACATGGGCTGCAGTGTGGGACAGCCCCACCTCTCAGCTGTGGGACCCTCAACCAGGGACTGGACCTTTCTGGACCTCAGCTGGCCCAACTCTAATACGGGACCCTAACAACAGTACTGACTGCAAATGGCTGTTAAGGTATCCGTGCGTTACTGGATGGGGAGGCGTAGATGGATGGGTGCGTGAAGTGTCAACTCAGAAGTGCACTTAGTGTTGTTGTTGTTGTTAGGTGCTGTCAAGTTGTCTCCAACTCATAGCGACCCCGTGTACAACAGAACGAAACCCTGCCCCGTCCTGCACCAGCCTCACAATCCTTGCTATCCCTGAGCCCATCATTACAGCCACTGTGTCAGTCCACCTTGTTGAGGGTCTTATCCTTTTTTTTGACCCACTGCTTTACCAAGCATGATATCTTTCTCTGGGGAATGGTCCCTTCTTACAACATAACCAATCAGGTGAGATGAAGTCTGGCCATTCTTGCTTCCAAGGAGCATTCCAAGGAAGCCTCTAGACTCACAGCAACACGCAAGCCACCACAGGACGACAGACTGACGGATGATGGTGGAGAAGGGTGCCTACTCTGTTTTCTCTCCACTTCCTTCTGTCCTGGCTGTAAGAACGGTCGTTGGCCAAGTAAACATGCCACACTCCCTCGACCTTGCCCGTGCTACATGTCCACCTGAAACCCTCCTTTCTAGAGGCTCTTTCTTATCTCACACTCATCACAGACTTTCCTCCTCTGAAAACCCTCCCTGGGAGCTCACCATTTGGATGCTTATCTCTTTCATACAGCCTTGTCTGACTGCCGGCTCCACCACTTTCCACCCTGTGGCCTCGAGCCTCTGACTTTGCTGATTTGGGACTCAGTTTCCTAGTCTGTACAGTGGGGATGAGAACAACAGCTAGCCCACAGGTGGTTCTGCAGAATAGCAAGGTTGAAGCAGGTGAAGTCCTCTAGAGAGGCTGGCACACAGTAGGGCCACATGTGTGTCCATGGTGGGGGTCAGGCAGGTAGCACCCTGGTGATGGGGACCTGCCCCTCTCTCCACTCCTGAGCATTGAGCCTGTGAGAGGGGTGCTCAGTCAATGCTGGGGAGAGGATGGAGGGCAAGAGGGGAGGTTTGCAGGCCACAGAGTGGACGTTGCCAGGTGTGGGACCGGATACACCTCTGCAGTGGGAGGAGCTTGAACTGAACGGAATTCACTGGCAAAGACCGGAACCACATTTTACACAAACTCTCGTCTTTCATCACCTTTTTTCTTTAAATATGCACTTTGGGCCTCAACTCAGCTGTCACACCTTCTGTCCCCCAGGCTGTGTGGGCATGTTTTCTGGGCCCCCTGTCACCTTGCAGGACATGGCCTGTTCCCTGGTCTGTCCCCCTCTGTCCCGCAGACCAGGAGTTCCTGTGAGAGGGTCTCCAGGCAGAGGGTGGAAGGAGTAGCTAGGGGCTGCCTTCTCTGTCTCAGTGGCTCTCCCAGGGGCCCCCATCCTGCACGGCCCACCTGTGCCTGCTGACTCTTCACCGCGGGCAAAAATAGTCCAGCCAGCAGGGATGCTGGCTGTCTGTGCCAACACCCTGGGGGAAGGAAGAAGAAAGACACCCCAAGCAGGTGCCAGCAGGGTCCTCCAAGAACATTCCATGTGCACAGTCCCCTTGCAAGAAGACATCATTTATCCCAGTGAACTGAGGCCCAGAGAATTAGAGCATCCTGCCCCAGGTGATACAGGTGATGACATAGGTGTGGAGGCCAGGATTTGAACTCAGGCCTCCTGAGTCCACCAACCCCAGCCCTTCACCTGGGATAGCTGCCAGCTGGCTGAGGCTGAGTCACGTGACTGCCACCCATCCCTGAACTGCCCACAGCCCTCTGGGCCTTACAGAGGCCAGCTTATGTTTTTACCTTTCTTCTCCAACCTGGCACCTGGCTCCTCAGGCGATTGCACCCAGCCAGCTCCCTCCCTGCAGCCTGGGAGCTGCTGGTGCCAGGAGTGAGTGGAGCTAGGCTCAACTCCCGGGACCCCATGCTTCTGTTTCCTTCAGCCTGGCCTGGAGGCCCTGCTGGCTGCTCAGCCCACAGCCACTCGGGGACCCCGGGCTCTGCCAGGTCATGTGAGTACGTAAGGAGGCAGAGTCCATGGACAGGAGGCGGGACCGCCTGAACGGGAAATGAGGCAATTTTCCCAAGTCTGGACAGGCAACCGGGCAACATTTTATCCCTGCTCCCAAGTCACGCCAGCAACTGCCAAGTCCGAGAGGGAAACCTGTGCTCCTGGGAATTGTGACCTGGGCCTGGATTTCCCCTCCAGCCTCCTTTAATGTTTATTTCAAAGGCCAGAGTGCGTGGAGGGGGTGACAAGCAGAAACTCCTGAGAGCTGCCTTAGTGACTGGACAGATTAAAAAAAAAAAAAGGTCACTGATTTGCAGTACAAGCCAGAGGTTCCAACCCTGACTCCACCCTTTTTAACTGGGTGACCTCAAATGAGTCATTTAACTTCTCTGAATAATCATTCCCACAGCTGCAGGAATGAAGCAATTAGTTCCTGCCCTGATTGTTCCAGAATGTTATTCTGAGGCTGGGATATAAAGCACTCAGCCCCAAGCATCCTGTGGGGAGTATACACGGTCTGCCTCTCAGCTGTGGGACAAACGGGGAGGCTGTGGGTTTGCAAGCGGAATAAGCCACATGACCACTCCTCTGTCCTCTCGTTCAGCTGAGAGAGCAGCTGAACATCTGCAGCTGCTGCTGAGTCCTCGTGACTCCTGCTGACCCCACGTGTCTGAGTAAACCGCCCTCCTTACGGATTCCAGTGGCTGATTTTTCAGAAGTACATTGTCAGGCCTTTCTTCCAAGGTGCATGTGGCAGGCTCGAACCCCCAGCCTTTCAGATAGAAACCGTTTGTTTGCACCACCCAGGGCCTTCTGAGCAAACACCTCCTATGTGCTTAGTGGGCAAGCATTGAGGAGCCAAGACCCCTCGGTGCACACTAGGTCGTCCCCAGAATTCATTCGCTGCACGTTCCTCTTCCTCCATCACACATCCCCAGGACGTCTCAACAAGAGCTGGGCTCAAGTCCACAAAAAAGAGGAGGCAAAGCAGCCCACTGGCCCAAATGGGAAGCACACACATCAAAGTAGAAGACGTGCATGTTGCAGAGGTTCTGAGAGCATGCACTGGCAAACACACGTGAGCACCATCAAACACACATGAACATGTCCAGCCCACCATGCACAGCTGTGGCAGAATGGTGGCTAGGAGCCAGTGGGGAACAAAACTCCCCCTTTTCCCTACCCTCCAAAAAACTCAATAATCAGGCCCGCTGTGCTTGAGCAAGGAGCCCTGGTGGTGCAGTGGTTCGATGCTCAGCTCCTCACAGAAGGGTGGGCTGTTCAAACCCAGCAGCTGCTCTGTGGAGGAAAGATGAGGCGGCCAGTTCTGTAAAGATTAAAGCTTTAGAAACCCTATGGAGCAGTTCTGCTCCATCCGAGAGGGACAGGGTCACTGTGAGTCAGAACTGATGGCAATGAGTTTGATTTTTGATGCCCTGGGGGTGCAAAATGCCAAGCACTTGCCTGGTAACCAAAAGGTTGGTGGTTTGAACTCACCCAGAAACTCCATAGAGAAAGGCCTCTTGGTCCACTTCTGTAAACATCACAGCCAAGAAAACCCTATGGGGCAGTTTTCCTCTGTCACACGTGGGGTCACTGTGAGTCAGAACCGACTTGATGGCAACTAAAACCACAGCGTGCACTGAGCACGGAAGTCGTCCTGCAGTCATTCTGCATGTGGACCTCTGAGGCTGGCCTCACAGAGCACTGGCCAGCTCTTGAGTTGGTTTCCAGCCCACGGGCCTGCTTCACTCACTGAGCAGGAAGTGTGTGGAAACACAATGACGGTAGGAAACGTAATGCCTGAGGCGTTCCCCAGACGCCCTGGGCACTTTCTGGAAGAGGTGATCCTGGGCAGACTCTTAAAGATGAGTGAGCTCAGAAAGGAGCCTTCGTGGCACAGCAGTGAAACACTCAACTGTAAGATAAAAGGTTGGAGCTTCAAACGCACCTGCTGTTCCATGGGAGAAATACCTGGCCATCTGCTCCTGTTAAGGTCATGGCCCAGGCAGCTTATGGAGCAGTCCTCTGTCACATGCAGTCTCTGGGAGTTGGAGTTGACAGTAACAACAAGCTCCCAGGGATGAGAATGGCTTGAGAGGACACTGAACAAGGCCAGGAAGCATGGATGCAGCGGTGTATGTGGGAGAATGACATAGCTTTCTGTGGGTGAGGCCACAAGTGCAGGAGCGTCCAGAAGAGGTAGGGACAGCAACATCCCTGTGTACCCAGGACCTCACCTGTGCCAGCCTGATAGGACCTTGTGCATCATCACTGGCTGATATTCAGAAGCAGACCGCCAGGCCTTCCTCCCTAGTCTCTGTTAGTCTAGAAGCTTCACTGACACCTGTCCACCACGGGTGACTGCTGGTGTTGGAAACACTGGTGGCATGGCTTCCAGCCTCACAGCAACACACAAGCCACCACAGTAGGGCAGACTGACAGATGGTGGGGTGCTCTTGGGCAGATCCTGGGAAACCTCACTGCTATCATCGATGTGAAATGAACTTTCTTGGGTGTTCTGCACTGGGCGTGCTCAGCCTGCTCCTTCACTCACTTATCTCCTCACTAATACGTCCGTTATCAGGTATTCATGAAGTTCCTGTCACGCCAGCTTCTTTGGTATACACAACCTCCTTACCTCTCCTGGCCTTGCTCCAGCTTTTCCTGCTGACTCAATATTCTTAACTTCATTCAACCTTCGACATGCAGCTCCACCACCCCCCTCCTCTGAGAAGCCTCCCCAGACCTCTCTCTGTCCTGCCTCTGCCTCTGGGCTCCATGTGCTGTTCATGTCTACCCCAACCATTGTCACCCTTTCTTGCAAGTGCCTATCCTCATGTATGCCTTCCCCTCTGGACAGGAGCTCCCCAAGACCAGGGACTGCCCCTTACCATGAGACAAGAACTAGATGGTGCCCAGCTACCATTACTGAGCATTTTGATTAAAGATTCTATAGAAGAGTGCTGATCAAAGGGAGGGGAAATGCAGAACAGAATTTCAAATTCTCATGTACTCCAAACTTTCTGGAGTCAAGGGAGCTAGATAAACCCCTGAAACTATTGCCCTGAGATAATCTTTAAAACTTAAATCAAAAATATCCCCTGAAGTCTTCTTAAAACCATGCAATAGTCCAGCTTAACTAGTAAAAAAAAAAAAAAAAAAAATGACTTAAGCATTATACTTTTGAAGGATTGTCTATATGGGATCACAGTGACAACAGCAGCTGGAGAGATTCGATAGGGAGCTTCGAGGGCAGGGAGTTTATGTTCATGGGGGAGGAACAACTCAGATAAGGAAGTGAGAGTAGATGCCCAACTAAAAAAATGCAATGGATGTCACTGAACTGTGCATGTAGAAATGGGTGGACTGGTATGTGCTTTGCTGTGTATGTTCTCAGTAATAATAATAAAATAATTCTTTCTTAAAAGAAAAAATGCATGGGCTTTGGAGGCACATAGGCCAAGGTTTAAGACTGAGTCCACCTTGTCCTAGCTGCATACCCTGGGACCAGTGGCTCCATACCTCCCGGAGCCTCAGTTCTTTAGTTGTAAAATGAGAACCCTGGTGCCTTCCCCTTGGTTTGATCAAGAGAACCAAAGGACTCAGCGGTGAAGGTCAAGCACAGAGTGAACACTCTGGCTGTTGGTATTTAGTCTGGTTTAATGAGAGGGTCAAGAGGTCCTGAGAAAGGAGAGAGCTTTGGTCAAGGACCACATAGTGGAGGGGCCAGTCAGTGTAGACCTTGTGTGGGGGGCGTTGTGCCTAAGGCATTTGACTGCTAACCAGAAGGCTGGCAGTTTAAACCCACCAGTCACTCCTTGGAAGGAAAATTGGGCAATCTACTTCCATAGAGATATCGCCTCAGAAACCCAAGGAGGGGTTGCTATGAGTCAAATCAACTTGACGGCAGTGAGTTCGGTTTTCGGTTGCTGTCAAGTCAGTTCTGACTCATGGCAACCCTGTGTACAGAGAAGAATCACCCCACAGGGTTTTCAAGGCTGAGTTTTCAGAAGCAGATTGTCAGGACCGTCTTCCAAGACGCCCCTGGGTGGGTTCGAACCCCAACCTTTGCTAGTCATCCAGTGCTTACCCATTTGTGCCATCCCACAACCTGGGGGTGGGGGAAATGGATTTCAGCAGATCCCTAAGGATGACGACATAATCACCTTCAACACCAACGATCCTCTCAATGAGAAATGACGTTCAGCACAGAGACCCCAAACCCAGAATGTCTCGGCAGATCCGTTTATGAACAGCATAATTCGCCCGGGTTTCTCGTTTTGCAGAAACTGCCCAGTCCCCAAGGCTCCTCCCATATCATTTTGCTTCCAGCCACTGCTCTTCTCTCTTTCTGACTTCCCCTTAACCCCTGCTTCCCCTGGGAGGAGGGAGGGAGAAAGAGGAACGAGGAGACATGGCCCCAGGGTCACCTGAATACTGATGCGCGAGAGAAGGAAAGAAGGACTGACCAATTTCTTTTTTGCCGAATCCTTCTCTTTGTCATCTGCTGGGTCCTTTTCACTGCCCATCATGGTTTATTTTTCAGATTTGAGACTGGCTGGTCTTTTCTTTCCTGTGAAATAGAAAAACAGGAAGAAGTCACGGACACGAGCTCTCCACATACGCGTAACTCAGGCAAGTGGCCCAGTATGGCTTTTGAAAGCTTTGCTGCAATGAACCCTGGCGGGACACCAGGTCAGAGGACGAGGGAATCCTCACTTTGCTTCCAGTTCCCCAGAGCCCTGGGCGGATCCCAGCCCCTGTCTAGCCTCAGTTTCTCCATCTGTGGCGTGGGAGGGTTGGACTCCATCTGTGTTTTCCACACTTGCCGCATCACTCATTAAAAAGGCAAGCCCATCCCCAAAATACTCTCACCTAGGAAAGAATCCTTATGCTGGGGCTCCTTTCAGAAACACTTTGTTCCCAAAGATGTAAAAACGAAAGCACTGAAAGCAGAACTTACTGCCAAGGCTTCTTAAAATATCACTTGTTTTGCCAAGTTGATCTTGCCAGTCAAAACGGGAGAAATTACCCAAAGTGCACACCAAAACAACCGGCAGGACAGAAGCAGATCCTGTCCAGCTTTTCTGAGTTCTGTTTGGAAATGTGTTCCTAAAGCCATAGAAATATCTATGCCCTGTGGCTCACCCATCCCACTGATACCTGTTATCCCAAGGCAGCAATAGGAATGGGCGAGGAGATTTGAGCCCAACCTCATGACAGCATTTTTCATATTGGAAAAATAGTATTCACAATGGGAAAAACCTATCCAGAAAGTTTAAATTATAGTGCATCCGTATGACAGAAACACATATAATCCTTCCAAATTTATGTCATAAAAGAACCTTTAAGGTCATGGAAAAATGCTTATAATATGTTCTTGCTTGAGAGAAAGAGAAAGATCTATAAAATAATATACATTAGTCAATATCAAGCAATAGGTGCACTTATTAATGGTGTTATAGTATTAATAGTGTTATTAATTAAATTATTAATTAACTATTAATTTGTTAATAGTATCATTAACTAATAGCATTCTTAAAGGATAGATG
>NW_006921811.1:3105611-3106688 GCF_000298275.1 Orycteropus afer afer | reverse complement strand
ACATGCTTTGATGTCTCACAAGCACCTCAAGCTGAACATATCATAAAGAGAATTCTTCTTTTCCTCTCACCCCCAAATATGGCACTTCCTGCACTTTCCCTAACTCAGTGAATGATAGTTGTCATTCATTGGACACCAACGATTTGCCAGACATTTCTCAGTGGATTTTTTACCCATTATCTGTCACTTGAAAGAGCCTACAGAGCACAAACAGTTTGTGATTGGCTCCTAACTTAAAGGCTGGCATTTCAAATCCAGCCCATAGAGGCTTTCCACAATCCAGCAGGCAGCGAGTTTTCCTACCACAGCAGAGGGAGCAACAGAGAGGACTCTGCTCTCAACAGTCTGACTGGTTCCCCTGCACTGTACTTGGCCATAGAGTACTTAGAAAATCCCTTCTGGTGCCACTATTGGAGAAACAGTGAAAAGGGTAAAAAAGAAGATGGAAGCAGTACAGAGTCACTGTACCAAAAAGAACTGGCTGAAGTTCAACCATTTCAGGGGGTAGCATAGGATCAAGATCCAATGGTATTAAACCAAATGGTATTGAACCAATGGTAAAGCAAGCTGAACTGGTGTTGGTAAAAAACAAGGATCCAAGAATTGATAGGATAGCAGCTGAGATGTTTCAACAAATGGACACAGTGCTGGAAGTGCTCACTCATTTATGCCAAGAAATTTGGAAGACAGCTACCTGGCCAACTGATGGGAAGAGATCCATATTTGTGCCCTTTCCAAAGAAACGTGATCCAACAGAATGTGGAAATTGTTGAACAATATCATTAATGTCACATGCAGGTAAAATTCAAAACTAGTTGTAGCAATACATTGGCAGGAAACTTCCAGGAATTCCAGCTGGATTCAGAAGAGAATGTAGAATGCAGGATATTATTACACATGTCAGATGGATCTTAGCTGAAGGCAGAGAATACCAGAAAGATATCTACCTGTGTTTTATTGACTATACAAAGGAATTTGACTCTATACATCATAACAAATTATGGGCAACATTGGGAAGAATGAGAGTTCTAGAACACTTAATTGTGCTCATGAAAAACCTACACATAGACCAGGAGG
>NW_006921811.1:3103579-3104801 GCF_000298275.1 Orycteropus afer afer | reverse complement strand
CAGTCCCTAGAGAAGGATATCGTGCTAGGTTAAGTAGACGATTGGCAAAAAAAGAGGAAGACTCTCAACAAGGTGGATTGAAACAGTGTCTGCAACAATGAGCTGTAGCATAGCAATGGGGAGGAGGGGGACGCAGGACCAGGCAGTATTCCTTTCTGTTTTCTGTAGGGTTGCTATGCACTGGGACCAATTTGACAACACCTAACAACAACAGCAACTGCTCTTGGTCATCAACCTTCACCAAGCACCTTATGCCAGGTGCTATGTGGAGCCCATCCTCAAAATGAAGCAAGCAAGGCTCAGAGACACAATTTTGTCCCTGCTATGGATCAGCCAGCTTGAAGTCAGACCTTTGCTCATGAGCTCTGTGTGGGAGGGAAGGATAAAGACAAAGAAAAGATGGAGACGGACATCAATACAACCTCAGGGAGATGGGTAAAGAGCAAATGGGGACCTGTCTCCAGAACCTGGTTCATGCAAGAGGGCCTTGGTCTGCATTGATGACCAGAGTCACGGCCATGTACACTCTCTGTCCTAATACACGCCCCATCTGAGCAAAGGCCAGGGCTGCCCAGGGGTCCCGTCAAACCACTGGCTGGCAGCTTTGAATGGGAAACCTCACAACACATCCTGATACCCAAGTGCTCCCAGTGATTGATACTTGGCAGTGGCTTCACTCATAATTCCCTGCTGGCATTGGCACTGAGCTGAAGCAACCACAAAAGAAGAAATTGAAAATGGACATAGATAGAGAGAAGTTTTAAAGAAAGCAAGAAGAGACCTTTGGAATAATAATCACAGCCAGAATCACTTATAATCTATTTCTTTCACATGAATATTTGGCAGATACTAAGCACTCCATATGCATAATGCACTTAATCATCACAAAATCCTGTAAAGTTGATAAAACTGCTTTATTTTCTAAATCACATGTTCCTGTTACTTTGTACAAGTCCCGGTAATTCTTGAAAATCCTACACAAAGCCAACCAGAGTCTGTGAGCATAGCTTACCTGCTTCCTGCAGCTTCTCGTGCCTGGTTCAGTCTAAAGAGCAAACAGAATGAAATGCCTCGTAGATAGATTGAGTCCCAGTATAATCAGATGTAAAATCAGGAAATTGTGAAAGGAGACAGCATTAATCATTAAGCCACATCCAGCTGTAACTGTAAACATTTCCTGATAGAGATCTTGATAAAGATAAATGATTAACAGCTGACTATT
>NW_006921811.1:3098241-3102684 GCF_000298275.1 Orycteropus afer afer | reverse complement strand
TGCTATACATCATCTAATGTCTTGACTGCTGCTTCCATTGGTGTTGATTGTAGAACCAAGTAATATGAAGTCTTAAGTATATCCCACCTTAATTTAGAGAACATCTCAAGAATACACTTAATGCACTGAACACCAGTGAGTAAAGACCAAATGACTTGCAGAATGACATCAAGGACATCAAACATGAAAATAGCAAAAAGTAATTAAAGGGACAGAAAGAAAGAAAAGACCAAAATGGATGTCAGGAAATACCCCAAACTTGCTCTTGAGCACAGAATAGCTGAAGCAAACACATGAAATGATGAACTAAAAGAGCTGAACAGAAGATTTCAAAGGGCAGTTTGAAAAGACAAAGTAAAGCATTATAATGAAATGTGCAAAGACCTGAAATTAGGCAACCAAAAAGGAAGAACACACTTAGCATTTCCCAAGCTGAAAAACCTGAAGAAAAAAATTAAAGCCTCAAGTTGCAATATTAAAGAATCCTATGGGTAAAATATTGAACAATACAGGAAGCATCAAAAAAAAAAAAAAAAAAAAAAAAAAAAAAAAAAAAAAAAAAAAAAAAAAAAAAAAAAAAGAAGAAGAAGAAGAAGAAGAAGGAATACACAGAGTCCCTGTACCAAAAAGAATCGGTCAACATTCAGTCATTTCAGGAGGTAGCATATGATCGAGAACCAATGGTATTGAAGGAAGATGTCTGAGCTGCATTGAAAGAATTGGTGGAAAACAAGGTTCTAAGAATTGATGGAATATCCACTGAGATATTTTTAAAAAATAGATGCAGCACTGGAGGCACTTACTTGTCTATGCCAGGAAATGTAGAAGACAGCTATCTGGCCAACTGACTGGAAGAGACCCATATTTGTGTCCATTCCAAAGAAGTATGATCCAAAGGAATGTGGAAACTATTGAATAATATCATTAATATCACACATAAGTAAAATTTTACTGAAGTAATTCAAAAATGGTTGCAGCAGTATATTGACAGGAAACTTCCAGAACTGCAAGCTGGAATCAGAAGAGGATGAGGAACAAAGAATATCTTTGCTGATGTCAGGTAAAAGCAAAGAATACCAGAAAGATGTTTACTTATGTTTCATTGACTATGCAAAGGCATTAAACTGTATGGATCATAACAAATTTGGATAACATTATGAAGAATGGGATTCTAGAACACTTAATTGTGCTCATGAGGAACTTGTACATAAACCAGGAGGCTGTTGTTCAAACAGAACAAGGAAATTCCGCATGGGTTAAAATCAGGAAAGATTGTATCCTTTCACCATGCTTATTCAATCTGTATGCTGAGCAAATAAGCCAAAAGACTGGATTATATGAAGAAGAACATAGCATCAGGAGTAGAAGACTCATTAACCTGTGGTACTCAGATGACACAGCCTTGCTTGCTGAAAAGTGAAGATGACTTAAAGCACTTACAGATGAAGATTAAAGACTATAGTCTGCAGGTATGGATTACACCTCAACATAAAGAAAATGAAAATCCTCACAACTGGATCAATAAGCCACATTGTGATAAATGGAAACAGCAGCCAAGAAATCAAATGACATATTGGAAAATATAGTCTTGTGATAGAAATGACACTGGAGATCGCATGATAGAATATTGCAAGGCTAATGACCTATTCATTGCAAATACCTTTTATCAACAACATAAATGGCAGCCATACACATGGACCTTGCCAGATAGAACACACAGAAATCAGATCAACCACATCTGTAGAAAAGGCAATGGAGAAGGTCAATATCTTCTGCCAAAATAAGACCAGGAGGTGACTGTGGAACAGACCATCAACTGCTTATATGCAAGTTCAAGTTGAAGACCATTAAAACAAGTCCACGAGCACCAAAATATGACCTTGATTATATCCATCTGAATTTAGAGATCATCTGAAGAATAGATTTGATGCATTGAACACCAATGACCAAAATACAGAGGACTGTGGAATGACATTAAGAACATTATGCATGGAGAAAACAAAAAGTCATGAAGAAGAGATGAAAGGAAGAAAAGATCAAAATGGAAGTCAGAAGAGACTCTGAAACTTGTTCTTCAACAGAGAGTAGCTAAAGTAAATGGAAGAAATGACAAGATAAATGAGTTGAACAGAAGATTTCAAAGAGCAGCTTGAGAAGATAAAATCAATTATTGTAATGAAATGTACAAATGGAGTTAGAAAACCAAAAGGGAAAAACATGCTCTGCTGAAAGAATTGAGGAAAAAAATTCAAGCCTCGAGTTGTAGTACTGAAAGATTCTATGGCCAAAATCTTGAATGATGCAGGAAGTATCAAAAGAAGATAGAAGTAATATACAGAGTCACTGTATGAAAAAGAATTGGTTGATGTTCAACTATTTCAAGAGAAGGCATATGATCAAGAGCCAATGGTATTGAAATAAGAAGTCCAAGCTGCACTGGAGGAATTGGTGAAAAGCAAGCCTCCAGGATTTGATGGAATACCCACTGAGATGTTTCGACTAAGAGTTGCACTGCTGGAAACACTTATTCATTTCTGCCAAGTAATTTGGAAGAGAGCTACCTAGCCAACTAACTGGAAAAGACATATTTGTACCTGTTCCAAAGAAGGGTGATCCAACAAAACGTGGAAATTGTCAAAGAATATTATTAATACCACATGTCAGTAAAATTTTGCTGTTGTTGTTGTTAGGTGCCGTTGAGTCGTCTCCAACTCATAACAACCCTGTGCACAGCAGAACAAAACACCGCCCAGTCCTTTGCCAGCATCATGGTCCTTGCTATACGTGAGCCCATCGTTGCAGGTCACTGTGTCTATCTGTCTCATTGAGGGCCTTCCCCTTCTTTGTTGACCCTCCACTTTACCAAGCATGACATCCTTCTCCAACGAATGGTTCCTCCTGACAACATGACCAAAGTACGTGAGACGAAGTCTGGCCATTCTTGCTTCCAAGGAGCATTCCAGCAGCACTTTCTCAGGGACAGATTTATTAGTTCTTCTTGCGGTCCATAGTACTTTTAGCATTCTTAGCCAACACCACAACTCAAAAGCATCAACTCTTCTTCAGCCTTCCTTATTCATTGTCCAGGTCTCCCATGCAAAAGGGGTGATTGAAAATACCATGTCATGGGTTAGGCACACCTTAGTCTTAGGAAGACATCTTTGTTCTTTATTACTTGAAAGAGGTCTTTTGCAGCAGATTGCCCAATGCAATATGCCATCTGATGTCTTGACTGCTGCTTCCATTGGTGTTGATTAGGGAATCAGGTAATATGAAATCCTTGAAAACATAAATCTTTTCTCCATGCATTGTGAAGTTGTTTATTGGATCAGTTGCAAATATTTTTGTTTTCTTTATATTGAGATATAATCCATACTGCAGACTGTAGTCTTTAATTTTCAACAGTAAGTGCCTCAAGTCATCCTCTCTTTCAGCAAGCAAAGTTGTGTCATCTGTGTATCACAGGTTGTTATTGAATCTTCCTTCAATCCTAATGCCATGCTCTTCTTTATTTAATCCAGCTTCTTGGATTATTTGCTCAGCATACAAATTGAATACATATGGTGAAAGGATACAATGCTGACACACCCTCTTCCTGATTCTAAACCATGCAGTATCCCCTTGTTCTGTTCGAATGACAGGCTCCTGATCTCTGCACAGGTTCCTCATGAGTGCAATAAAGTGTTCTGGAATTCCCATTCTTCCCAATGTTATCCATAATTCATTATGATCCACACAACCGAAAGCTTTTGCATCATCAATACAAAATAAGTAAACATCTTTCTGGTATTCTTTGCTTTCAGCTAAGATACATCTGACATCAGCAATGATATCCCTCATTCTACATCCTGTTTTGAATCCAGCATGCATTTCTGGAAGCTCTCTGTCAATATACTGCTGCAACCGTTTTTGAGTTATCTTCAGCAAGATTTTACTTGCATAATATATTAATGATATTGTTCGATAGTTTCCACATTCTGTGGGATCACCTTTCTTTAGAATGGGTACAAATATGGATCTCTTCCAGTCACTTGGCCAGATAGCTGTCCTCCAAGTCTTGGCATAGCCATGTGAATGCCTTCAGCGTGACATCCAATTGTTGAAACATCTCAGTGTGTACTCCTTTGATTCTTGGAGCCTTGTTCTTTGTCAATTCTTTCAGTGCAACCTTGACTTCTTCCTTTAATATCATTGGTTCTTGATCATATGCCACCTCTGGAAATGGATGAACATTGACCGAATCTTTTTGGTACAGTGACTCTGTGTATTCTTTCCATCTTCTCTTGATGTTTCCTGCATCATTCAATATTTTGCCCATAGAATCTTTCAGTATTGCAACTCAAGGTTTAAATTTTTTCTTCAGTTCTTTCAGCTTGAGAAATGCTGAGCATGTTCTTCCCTTTTGGTTTTCTAACTCCAAGTCTTTGCATACTTCATTATAAT
>NW_006921811.1:3089844-3097637 GCF_000298275.1 Orycteropus afer afer | reverse complement strand
TCGTCTTTGTTTCCAATTTTTGCATCCCAGTCATCAGTGATAACACATCTTGATTGTATGCTTGGTCAATTTCAGACTGCAGAAGTTGGTATAAATCTTCAGTTTCCTCATCTTTGGCTTTGGTGGTTGGTGGATAGATTTGAATAATAGTAAATATATTAACTGGTAGGCATATGGATATTATCCTGTCACTGACAGCATAGTACTTCAGGACAGATCTTGAAACAGTCTTTGTGACAATGAAAGCTGCATCATTCCTCTTCAGTTTGTCATTTGCTGAAGATAACTCAAAAGCAATTGTAGCTATATTGACAGGGAATTTCCAGAAATGCTAGCTGGATTCAGAATAGGACATGGAATGAGGGATATCATTGCTGATATCACATGGATCTTGGTTGAAAGCAAAGAATACCAGAAAGATGTTCACTTGTGTTTTATTGACTGTGCAAAAACATTTGACTGTGTGGATCATAACAAATTATGGATAACATTGTGAAAAATGGGAACAGAACAAGGTGATTCTGTACGGATTAAAATCAGAAAGGGTGTGCATCAAGGTTGTATCCTTTCACCATACTTATTCAACCTGTGAAATGCAGATAACACAACCTTGCTTGCTGAAAGTGAACATGACTTGAAGCACTTACTGATGAAAATTAAAGATTACAATCTGCCATATGGATTGTACCTCAACATAAAGAAAATGAAAATCCTTACAACTGAATCAATAAGCAGCATCATGGTAAATGGAGAAAATGTTGACGTTGTCAAAGATTTCATATTACTTGGATCCACAATTAACACCTATGGAAGCAGCAGTCAAGAAATCAGATGTACCGCACTGGACAAATCTGCTGCAAAAGAAGTCTTCAAAGTGTCAAAGAGAAAAAATATCAGTTTGAAGACTAAGGTGTTCGTAACCCAAGCCATAGCATTTTCAATTGCCTCATATGCATGTGAAAGCTGGACATTGAACAAGGAAGACTGAAAAAGAATTAATAGTTTTGAATTGTGGTGTTGGTGAAGAATAATGAAAATACCATGGACTGCCAGAAGAAGTAGCAAATCTGTCCTGGAAGAAGTGCTCCTTGGAAGTGAGAATGGCCAGACTTCATCTCACCTACTTTGGTCATGTTGTCAGAAAGGACCATTCCCTGGAGAAGGATATCATGCTTGGTAAGGTGGAGGGTCAGTAAAAAAGGGGGAGGCCCTCAACAAGATAGATTGACATAGTGACTGTAATAATGGGCTCAAGTATAGCAAGGATTTTGAGGATGACCCATGACCAGGCAGTGTTTCAATCTGTTGTACATAGAGTCGCTGTGAGTTGGAGCCAACTCAATGGCACCTAACAACAACATTGCACTGGACAGATCTTCTGCAAAACACTTCTTGAAAGTGTTCAAAAGCAAAGATATCACCTTGAGGATTAAGGTGTGCCTGACCTAAGACATCCTATTTAGAATTGCCTCATATTCATGTGAAAGCTTGACAAAGAATAAAGAAGACCTAAGAAGAATTGGTGCTTTTGAAATATGGTGTTGATGAAGAATATTGGATATACCATGGACTTCCAGAAAAATTAACAAATTTGTCATGGAAGAAGTACAGCCAGAATGGTCCTTAGAAGTAAGGATGGTGAGACTTCATCTTATACACATTGGACTCCTTTTTTCCTTTATGTTGGGGGACCAGTCCATAGAGAAGGTCATCATGCTTGGTAAAGTAGAGGATCATTGAAAAAGAGGAAAACCTTCAGTGAGGTGGCTTGAGAGCGTGGCTGCAGCAATGGGCTCAAACATAGCAACTATTGGGAGAATGGCACAGGACTGGGCAGTGCTTCATTTTGTTGTATATAGGGTCGCTGTGGGTTGGAACTGACTCAACAGCACCCAGCAACAAAAGCAATTAGTGGCTAGCTCAGCTTATTAAAAAGATACCCATTTGTGCATTAACAAGTTCTGGAGCAGGAGCCTGAAGGCAGAGGTATCCCTTAATGCTGTTACTAACTAGTGGATTGAACTTGGTGCATGGCTTCACCTCACTGGTATTGCATGCCTTCTCTTTTAAGTGAGAGAATGACCAGTGGCAGAACTAATCTTGCCTGGTTGGGATGAGAATCAAATCCAATGATGTGAAAGTACAGTAAAGCAGGATGTAGATGAAGTGGCAGGTTGATACAAATTCTACCTTGAATGAGCAAGGTGAGACTTTAGCTCTTGGGGTGTCACAGGTGGTTTGCACTGAGCTACTGACCTAAGAGTTGGTGGTTTGAACCTATCCACTGGTGTTATGGAAGAAAGGCCTGGAAATCTGTTTCTGTAAAGATTACAACCAAGAAAACTCTATGGAGCGATTCTGTTCTTTTACACATGAGGCTCCCATGAAATTGGCTTGATGGCAATGAGTATGGGTATGCTATTGATGGAGGAATAAAATCAACCCATGAAGAGACCCCCATTAACTCTGTAACACCAGATGATGTTTTATGAACACTAGGTTGCCCTCCTGGCCTCTTTCTTTAGCTCTAAGGTGATCTTACTTCCCAGTTGCCATGGAGTTGACTCCAAATCACAGTGACCTCATGAGTGTCAGAGTTGAACGGTGCTCCCTAGGGTTTTCAATGGCTGATTTTTTGGAGGGACATAACCAGGCCTTTCTTCTGAGGTACCACTGTGTGGACTCAGACTAATCAGCAGGAACCTGTAAAATGGTGCACACTTGTTAATATCCCTCACTCTTCAGGATCCTGAGAGGAATGGAGGGCTGGAGCTATAGAGAAACGTGAGGGGAAGAAATAAGGGATCCAAGGGTGTTGCTGTGAAGCCCAGGGCAAGATCTAAGCCTAGCCAAGGACATTGAAAGCCCCCACTGCAGTAGTCCCCAAAGAGAGCTGAGGGCATGGATGCAAAATGTCATTCTCAGTGAAACTCAGATGGGAACCTGGATCCTACCCAGTAACGGAGGGGGTGACACAATGGCTGCAATGATGGGCTCAGGTATAGCAAGGATTGTGAGGCCAGTGCAGGACCAGCCAGTGTTTCATTCTGTTGTACACAGGGTTGCTGTGGGTCGGAGCCAACTCAACGGCACCTAACAACAACAAAGGAGGGGGATGCTGAGGTTGGCACAGGTAGTGCACAGGCCTGGGACACAGCTCTGTGGGGAACCTGGAAAAACCCATCTGATTCCCTTGGCATCAATTCAGGGCGACTGGGCAATCTTCTCACAGCTAGTCCTGTTCCGCAGGCACTTTGATGCTAGCAAAGGCCACCTGGAAAGCAGAAAGAAACTACGTGTCCCTGGGAAACACCCGTCTGAATGAAAATCGTCTTTATCTACTGACATTCAATGTCTGATGTGCTCGCACATTGGAAAGATGACATCTCTATGCCCAGTGTGACCTCGATTATGCTTGTTGTTAGGTGCCTTCAAGTCATCTCTGACTCACAGTGACCCCAAGTACAGCAGAAGAAAACGCTGCCTGGTCCTATGCCAGCCTCACAATTCTTGCTATACCTGAGCCCAACATTGCAGCCACTGTGTCATTCCATCTTTTGAGGGCCTTCCCCTTTTTCATTGTCCCTCCACTTTACCAAGCAAGACATCCTTCTCCAGGGAATGGTCCCTTCTAACAACATGACCAAAGTAGGTGAGATGAAGTCAGGCCATTCTCGCTTCCAAGGAGCATTCCAGCTGCACCTCTTCCAGTACAGATTTGTTAGTTCTTTTAGCAGACCATGGTACTCTTAGCATTCTCTGCCACACCACAACTCAAAAGCATCGACTCTTCTTTGATCTTCCTTTTTCATTGCCAGCTCTGACATGCATATGAGGCAATTAAAAATACCATGGCTTGCGTCAGGTGCACCTTAGTCTCCAAGGAAATATCTTTGTTCTTTATCACTTGAAAGAGGTCCTTTGCAGCAGATTTGTGCAATGCTATATGACATCTGATATCTTGACTGCTGCTTCCATTGGTGTTGGTTGTAGAACCAAGTAATATAAAGTCTTTGACAACTTCAATCTTTTCTCCATTTATCATGATACAGTTTACTGGTTCTATCGCGAGGATTTTTGTTTTCTTTATATTGAGGTGTAATCCATACTGCAGACTGTAGTCTTCAATCTTCATCAGTAAGTGTTTCAAGTCATCCTCACTTTCAGCAAAGTTGTGTCATCTGCATAATGCAGGTTGTTAATGAGTCGTGCTCCAATCCTGATGCCAAATTCTTCCACATATAGTCCAGTTTCTCTCATTATTTGTCCAACATACAGATTGAATAAGTTGGTGAAAGGATACAACCCTGACACACTCTCTTCTTGATTTTAAACCATGCAGTCCCCTTGTTCTGTTTGAACAACAGACTCCTGATATGTGCAACTTCCTCATGAGCACAAGTGTTTTGGAATTCCCATTCATCTCAATATTATCCATAATTTGTTATGATACACACAATCAAATGTTTTTGAATAGTCCATAAAACACAAGTAAACATCTTTCTGGTATTCTTTGCTTTAAGCCAAGATCCATCTGACATCAGCAATGATATCCCTTATTCCACATCCTCTTCTGAATCCAGCTTGCATTTCTGGAAGTTCTCTGTCACTATACTACTGCAACCATTTTTGAATTATCTTCAGTAAGATTTTACTTGCATGTGATATTAATGATATTGTTAGATAATTTCCACATTCTGTGGGATCACCTTTCTTTGGAATGGGTACAAATATGAATCTCTTCCAGTCAGTTGGCCAGGTAGCTGTCTTCCAACTCTCTTGGCATAGCCGAGTAAGTGCCTCCAGTGGAACATCCATTTGTTGACACATCTCAATGGGTATTCCATCAATTCTTGGAGCCTTGTTTTTGTTTTGTCAGTTCCTTCAGTGCAGCTTCAACTTCTTCCTTCAGTACCATTGATTCTTGATCGTATGCCACCTCCTGAAATGGATGAATATCGACCAGTTCTTTTTGGTGCAGTGACACTGTGTATTCCTTTGGTCTTTTTTTGATGTTTCCTGTATCATCCAATATTTTGCCCATAGAATCTTTCAATATTGCCCCTTAAGGCTTAAATTTTTCCTCAGTTCTTTCAGCTTGAGAAATGCTGAGCATGTTCTTTCCTTTTGGTTTTCTAATTCCAGGCCTTTGAATATTTCATTATAGTATTTGACATTGTCTTCTTGAGTTGCTCTTTGCAATCTTCTGTTCAGTTCTTTTATCTTGTCATTTTTTCCATTTGCTTTAGCTACTCTCCACTTAAGGGCAAGTTTCAGAGTGTCTTTTGCATCTGTTTTTGTCTTTTCTTCCTTTCCTGTCTTTTAAATGACCTTTTGCTTTCTTCATGGATAATACTCTTGATGTCATCCCACAGTTCCTCTGGTTTCTGGTCATTGGTGTTCAGTGCATCAAATCTGTTCTTTAGGTGGTCTCTACATTCAGAAGAAATATAATCAAGGTTATATTTTGGCTCTTGTGGACTTGTCTTAATTGTCTTCAGCTTCACCTTGAACTTGCATATGAGCAGGTGATGGTCTGTTCCACGATCAGCTCCTGGCCTTGTTTTGGCTGAAGATATTGAGCTTCTCCTTTGCCTCTTGCCACAAATGTAGTCAATCTGATTTCTATGTACTCCATCTGGTGAAGTCCATGTGTATAGCCACAGTTTGTGTTGTTGAAAAAAGGTATTTGCAATGAATAAGTCATTGGTCTTACAAAATTCTATCATGCAATCTCAAGCATTATTTCTATGTCCAAGGCCAAATTTTACATCTACTGGGGATTCTTCTTTGCTTCCAACTTTTGCATTCCAATCACCAGTGATAATCAGCACATGTTGATTGCATGTTCGGTCAATTTCAGACTGTGGAAGTTGCTAAAAACTTCAATTTTCTTATTTTTGGCTTTGGTAGTTGGTACAGAAATTTGAATAATATTAGTAGTAACTGGCTTTCCTTGTAGGCATATGGACATTATTCTACTTCTGGATAGATCTTGAAACATCCTTTGTGATGATGAATGCCACACCATTCCTCTTCAATTTGTCATTCCTGGCATAGTAGATCATATAGTTGTCTGATTCAAAATGGCCAAAACCAGTCCATTTCAGCTCACTAATGCCTAGGATGTTGAACTTTATGCATTCCATTTCATTTTTGACAACTTCTCATTTTCCTAGATTCACACTTTGTACATTCCATGTTCTGATTATTAATGGATGTTTGCAGGTGTTTCTTCTCATACTGAGTCATGCCACGTCAGCAGATGGAGGAGTCTAAAGCTCTACTTTATCCATATCATTAAGGCAGGCTCTACTCTGATGAGGAGCTCTGGTGGCGTAGTGGCTAAGGCATTGGACTGCTAACCAGAAGGTTGGCGGTTCAAACCCACCAACCAGTCCGCAGAAGGCGGACTGGACAATCTACTTCCATGAAGATTTGGGAGCTCTGGTAGCATAGTGGCTACGGCACTTGACTGCTAACCAGAAGGCTGGCAGTTCAAATCCATCAGCCACTCCTCGGAAGGAAGATGGGCAATCTACTTCTGTAGTGATACTGCCTCGGAAACCCAAGGAGGGGTCGCTATGAGTCGGGTCCGACTTGACGGCAAACAACAACTACTCTGATGAGGCACCTCTTTCCCGGTCATATTTTGAGTGCCTTCTGACCTGAAGGGCTCATCTTCTGGCACTGTATCAGATAATATTTAAGGGCTATTCATAAAATTTTCCAGTAATATATCAGACAGTGTTTCACTACTATTCACAAGGTTTTCACTGGCCAAATCTTTGAGAAATGGATGGCCTTTTCCTTCTTCTGAGTCTGTCTCAGTCTGGAAGCTCTCCTGAAACAGGCCCACCATGGGCACCCTGCTGGCACATCCTCCAGCCTCACAGCAACACACAAGCCACCACAGTACGACAAACTGAGAGATAAGTTTCTCTCTCTTAGCTGAACTATGCTCACTTCCCGGGCTTAGCTGTTCTGGCCACTGGCCCTGTGTACTGCTGCTTCCTGCTGCCTGGGGACTTTAAGGAAAAGCAAACACACCAGTGTAGAAGTTGTCTCTGGGAGATGGGATGGCTTTCCCAGGCTTTTCAAATCTTCTTTAATTATCCAGCTGGTACCACCCTCTTTCCTCCAGTCAACCAACCTATCTCTTAACTTCCTTATAACTGCAAAAAGTCATTCTCCAATTCTTGGATTACTCAACCATTGGTTTTGCTATGCATAGATAGTTGGTATTGTTCCAACTCACAGCCACCTTATGAATAACAGAATGAGGCATTGCCTGGTCCTGCACCATTTTCGTGATTGTCAATATTTCAGTCCGTTGTTGCAGTTATTGTATCCAAGCTAGGGGCTTGTTTTCCAGCATTATATTGGAAATTATATTGGACAATATTATATTGGATGTATAACATGATACATAGGCTTTTAATTGGCTAATTTTCAGAAGATTGCCAAACCTTTCTTCCTAGTGTATCTCAGTCTGAAAGCTCTGCTGAAACCTGTCCACCATGGGTGACCCTGCTGGTATTTGAAATACTGGTGACATAGTTTACAGCATCACAGCCACATGCAAGTCACTAAAGTATGTCAAGCTGACAGATAGGTCGGGAAACATATGGGTAGGTAGTATAATATTACTTCTAGGAGCATGAGATTTGATATCAGACATCTCGGGTCCAAATCCCAGCCTGCCCCTCCACAGCTATGTCATGCTGCAAAGTCACTCCTTTCAAAGTGGGGACAAGGGGATACTCACCTCAGGTCATGCTGAGCAGAGCATG
>NW_006921811.1:3087208-3088649 GCF_000298275.1 Orycteropus afer afer | reverse complement strand
AAAAAAAAAAAAAAATGTAGCACTCTGCTTCCATAAAGATTCACAACATTGAAAACCTGATGGGGGCAGTTCTACTCTGTCCTATGGGATCTCTGTGCATCAGAATTGACTCAACAGCAGTGGGTTTAGTTTAGGCATTATGTGCCTACATAGTACTAGCTACTGAGAAGGTGATGAGGACACATAAAATCTGTTACTTCTAACCTGTCATTCACACTCTAGCCAGGAAGTTGCATAGATGGAAGGGATGTGTGTTTAGTAAGCACCTACAGTATACCAGGCATTTGTTACACACAGCCTCATTTCATTCTGAGACCAACCCACTGAGATTTTATTGTCTCTATTCTAAGACTGAGATTTGAGGGGATATATCATGTACCATGGCTTGCTGGTTTAAACCAAGACACCTGGGTTCAGAGCCTTTGCTGCCTCCCCTAACCTGCCCCATCCCTGGTCACTGCCTCTACCCTTGGCTGTGGAATGGTCTGGCCCTGCACTGGAGCTCGACTCTGACACAGAGAGGCAAGATCATTATGAAAGCATTGACGGTGGCGGAGGTGACAGCTGTGTGGGTCTGTGACTTTGCACCAAGTGCCCAGCAGTGATGGGTGCATCCTAACCAGGCTCTCTTCTTGCTGCTGGAACCCTGTATTGTCTGAGTACTTCAGAGCTAGGGTAATACAGTCTCCCCACCAGTTCTGTCACAACCCTCCCACTATCTTCCCATTAAATGCCTTTCCAAACTGAGTCCATCAGTGTCTGTTTGAGCTGCTGGTTTCCAGGAGTCCAAAATTTGAATCCAAATGCACCATTTGGCTCCTGCTAGCTGTTGCTGTGGTAGCATAGTGCCTAAGGCACCTGACTGCTAACCAGAAGACTGGTGGTTCAAACCCACCAGCCAGTCCTCGGAAGGAAGGTTGGGAAATCTACTTCCGTAGTGATACTGCCACAGAAACCCAAGGAGGGGTCGCTATGAGTCGGGTCTGACTAGATGGCAAATACCGATAACAACAAAACAGCTGTTGCTTTCAGGGCTCTCTGGACTCAGTTTGCAATTAGCTGCTAATGTAAAAGTTGGTGGTTCAAACCCACCCTGTGGCTCTGCAGAAGAAAACCTGGCAAGCTACTTCCATAAAGAGTGTTGTTATTTTGGGAGCCGTTGAGGTGACTCGAACTCAGACCAATGCTTTATGTCAAAGGAGAGCTGCCCCCATGGGCTTTTCTTGGCTGTATTCTTTACAGAAGCAGTGTTCCGGTTTCCAAGCGCCTCTCTGACAAGAATATACCACAAGTGGATGGCCTTAACAAACAGGGGTTTATTCTTACAATTTGGAGGCTTTAAGTCCAAGTTCAAAGTGCCAGGCTCTAGGGGCTGGGTGAAAACCCCTCAACCTTGGGGTCCAGCTCTGCCTCCTGTTCCCAGCCCACCGGAGCTAGAGGT
>NW_006921811.1:3065023-3086718 GCF_000298275.1 Orycteropus afer afer | reverse complement strand
CCATTTGTGCCACCAGGGCTCCTTTCATAAAGAAGACAGCCAGGAAAACCCTGTGCAGAATTCTACTCTGTAGCCCATGGAGTCACCATGAATCAGAGTGGACTCGAAGGCAGTGAGCAGAGGAGGTGGGACCAGGTATTGCACAGAACCAGGCAGTTTTGCCTTGGGTCCATCCTAACACAGACTTGACAGCTCAGGTCCATTCTGACACAGGGAGAGCTCGGGTCCATTCTGACACAGGGAGATGGCCTGTACACACCCCTCTTGTGCTGCAGAAAGACCCTCTTTCCTTCCACCAAGAACAACTGTAGCAGTGTGATTGGCCAAAAACCAAAACCAAACCCACTGCCACCGAGTAGATTCTGACTCATAGCGAGCCCCATTGAGTTTCCAAGATTGTGAATCTTTATGGAAGTAGATTGCCTCATCTTCCTCCCGTGGATGAGCTGGTGGGTTTGAACTGCCGAGCTACTGGTTAGCAGCCAAATGCCTTACCCACTATGCCACTACAAGTACCATATGAGGCACATGTTTGGCTAAGCAGTTTCTGGGAATATTGACAACTTGGTGAAAAAATAATTGAGAATAAAATGGATCTTTTTTGATGGGAAAAGTCAATGAATTCAAATGCAGTAGTCAGGACTCTCCAAGAGTTTCCATGATTTCAAAAGTGGAGTTGCACGTTCTAAGATGCTTATCCTCCTCTCTGCTCACTAGTTTCATTTAAGCCAGAAGATCGAGGCCCTAGAACCCCCACTTACTCAGGTTCAAATCCTGGTTCTGCCACCATCCAAGTGTGTGACCTTAAGAAACTCAGTCTCCTCAGTGGTATCACAAGAGTGACAACATATCCCTGTGTAGGAATAATAATAATATGTGAACATATCACCCAACACCTAGTGGAGACTCCCAAACTATAGGAGCTCTGGTGGTGTAGTGCCTAAGGCACTTGACTGCTAACCAGAAGGTTGGCGGTTCAAACCCACCAGCCACTCCGCAGAAGGAAGATGAGGCAATCTACTTTTGTAGTGATACTGCTTCAACATTAGTCAATCACTCATGAAATTCAGAGGGGCCAAGATAAATATCTATACATCCTTAGTAACTCATAGGGAGCTCTGGTGGTATAGTGACTAAGGCATTTGACTGCTAACCAGAAGGCTGGTGGTTCAAACCCACTAGCCACTCCTCAAAAGGAAGATTGGGCAATCTACTTCCATAAACATACCGCTTTGGAAACCCAAGGAGGGGTTGCTATGAGTTGCAATTGACTCCATGGCAGTGAGTTTGGGTTTTTTGGGTAGTAACTCATGCAGGCTTTCTCTGTTTCCTACTCCTCTTGGCCAGAAGTACCTTACAAACATACTGCAGCCTTGGGCGACCTGGAGTGGGCCTCAGTGACTATATTCCCAAGGACACTCAGCCCACAGTTTAGAGGTCGGTGGAAAGGTTCAGAGACCTGCTTGAGTATTCTTATACCTGGGAAAAAATCACCTGAGTGACTGTGTTGCTTGGAACCCAGCAAAGGAAGAACCACTCATGGCCATCAAGTGTGGTCAGGTGTCCACTGTGATTCACTGAAGGAATGCTGAGTGAGCATCGATTCTGTGGGACCAAGGCTGTGTACAGAGGATGGGGGTCACAGAAGACAGGGAAGGGTCAGATGGCCACTGTGGGCATTGGCAGTCTGAGTGAAGTCTAGTCCCTTTACCTGTGACCATCCTCAAGGCCAGATGTGTCAGCCTGGCTTCTGGGATGAGTGTGGGCTGACTCCCTTTTCTGGGGAATTTTGACACAAAACACATCTCTTAGCACCTGGTGTGCTGTTAGCACTTCCCTGCCCCTTGCCCTGAGCACATGTCACCATGAACTGCTCAGCTAAGTGTGTACATTATACACCACCTGGCCAACCCCACTGCTACATCTGGTCCTGGTGGGAAGGAAATGGGGTTCTTCTCCTGCAGCACAAGAGAGGTGTGTGCAGACCATCTCCTGGAGTCGGCTGCTGTGGGGTGAGGTCGTCTGGCCATGGTGGATGGATGCTGACTATTGAAGCTGTCCTTGCTCTGTCTATTGTCTAAATGAGTGAAACGTTGTTCCACTAGGAGTCAATTCCTACTCATAGCGACCCCTCTTTGGGTTTCCAAGGTGGTATCTCTATGGAAGTAGATTGCCCAGTCTTCCTTCTGAGGAGTGGCTGGTGGGTTTGAACCACCAGCCTTCTGGTTAGCAGTCAAATACCTTAGGCACTATGCCACCAGAGCTCCCCCTGCCTGTATGTAGTCGTGTTTTTATTGGTGACCCTGACACCAGCAAGTCATGGAGTGGGTTGGCATCCTAATGTTACTGATGCTATTGGCAGGCTTCACCATGACCTTTGCTACCCTCCATGCAGTGGGACTCTTCCCCTGGAGGTGCCATTTCTCCGGAGTCACTGTCTGATGAGGGAGACATGCATAAAGAGCAATGTGATGTGTTAAGATACATACAATCATGATGATCCAACAGTAGCTAACCTATGAGCAGTGTCGATGGGTAAGTACTGATTAAGCATCACCCTGGACCTCAGGTAGGTATTATTGTGACCTGTATTTACAGATGGGAAAACTGAGGTATAATGAGTTTGGTAATGTGTCTGAGACCATACAATTAATAAGTAGTTAAGTCTGGGGTGGGGCCTGTGCCCCATCATAACAATGCAAGGAAGGCTTCCTGGAGGAGGTGATGCTTAAACAAAGAAGGGGGAAGGCCATTCCTACTAGGGCATGGCTGGGCAAAGTCCTAGTGACACAAGCATACAGAAGGGGGATGGAAGGAATGAGTTACATTGCTTTGGCACAACTGAGGATAAGGGCAGAGAGCTGCAACCCCCACCCCTATGCCAATGTATTGAGAACTTTTCTGAGGCACAATGGGAGAACTGTGAACAAATGTGACAATGACAGTGGTCCTACTAGTGCAGCATGGCGGATCGGCTCACACAGACCCTTAAAGACCTGGCCCTATTTTATTTTGTAAGATGGGCAGGCCTGGGATGCTCATTAGCCCCACCCTCAGACACACACATAACCACCTCTATGCTGAAGAGGAGACAGAGGCTTGACGAGGAAGAGTACCTGGTCCACTCATGCAGCCTCAGCTTGAATGGCACCGTGGGGCCAAGATGAACAATTACAATGGCTCTTCAGAGCATGGGTTCTGGAGACCAGCAGAAGTGAGATTCTGAGTCTGGTCACATCACCTCCCTCAGCCTCAGTTTCCTTAAATGCAAAATGAAAGTAAGAATTCCTTGCTCCAAGAACTATTGTGAGAATTGAATGAAATCATGATGTGAAACACCCACACAGAGCCAAGAACCTGCAGTGTAGCTTTCTTTCCTTCTGCTTAGTATTTTGCATTCCTAGTGGCTCAGCCTTGTCCCCCGTGCTCCCCCACCTCCAGCCTTCTGCTCCCAGCCCTCTCCTTGACCTCTCTTCTCGTGCATAATCCTAGGCCTCTCAGGTATTCCTTCAAGGACCTGTCTTCTCACTGCATCGTTTTCCCCACATCCCTTACCTCTCCTCCATCAAAATGTAATCTGTTACTCACTTCTCTGAAATGTAAGCTGTGCTGTACTAAACACTTGCTAAAGTCCAGTGGTGTCATCCCATAGTATTTTTGTGTCTGTACAACTGTACACCAAACCCATTCTCACTGGTGTCCTTTGCCCTGAGACAGGAAGGAGGCAGTATAGAAACTGAGGCCCAGGCAGAGAAAATGGCTTCCCCAGACTGAGTTTCTGGCAGAGCAATGGCTTGAGGGCAATTGTCCATCGGAGACCAGGGCAGCACATTGTGCTGTACTCAGCTGCTCCACTGGGATGAAGAAGATGCCTCCCAAACAACACAGCCAAAGCACTCACACTCCCTCCCTTCCCACCAAACCTGTTCCTCCCACAGTCTTCCCCTTCAAGGACAATGGCATAGCCATCCCACTTGTGGTCCACACCCCACCTCTGCCCTTGGAATCCATCCAGAATCTAATGACGATGTCTTATCAGTCCTGGTTCTACTGCCCCAGTCCAAGCCACCTCCTCAGCCATCAGGGGAGCGGCTGCCACCCTCAAGCCTGGTCTCCTTGCTCCTCTCCTGCCCCCCCAAAGCCTCCACCATCAACTCCTCTGAGAAACTGGAGTGCTCCTTGTAACCAAGCTCAGATCAGTGCCTTCTCTGCCCAGACCCCTCCCCTGGCCTCCAAGGTCTGCAAGCCTCCAGGGCCTGACCTCACTGACTCATACCCTGCCCCTCTCCCCACCCTCTGGCCCCTCTATGTCACCAGTCCCACTTCACTTTGATTAACTGAGCCCTTTGGTGTCCTTAATGGTGTCTAATACACTCTTGTCTCAGGGCCTTTTGTCCCTGCTGTTGCTTTGCTGGGAACACCTTCCCTAAATGTCCCAAGGTCTCCCTCCTCACTTCCCCCTCGTCCATTCCAGTGGCACCCACCAGAGACCACATGCTGGGAAGTAGCATCCCCCTCTACTCTCCAACTCGTATTTTATCATCACAATGGTACCAACTGCCACCACCTCATGCATATTGAATTTCTTACTGTGTATCCATTTCCTTCAACTGGAAGCCCGGAGAGTGGGATTTGGTCTGTGCTGGTTCCTGTCCTTGTTTTTCTGGCTCTGTCTCCACTCTTTTCTGCCCTGCTCTGGCCCTGGGAGGCTGGTCCCAAAGGTCTACATCACCTGACTCCCTTGCAGCTAGGGAGAGGCACCGACAGGAGATCAGAGTGGGAGGAGAAAGAAGTTGGGGTATTTCCTCCGTGCTCCAGTGCAGTAGCTCTGAAAATTGCTGCATCCCCTTGACTCCAGCTATTCAGGGAAGCCTCCCTCATGACTCCAGCACCCAAGGAGCTCCCCAGGCACTATTTATTGCCCTTGCTCCCTTAGTGCTAGGAACAATGGCTCCTCACTTCACCAGGAACCTGGCCATCCCTGTGTACTTCATGACCCCTTCCTATCCCTCTGTAAGTCATCCTCTGCTATGTCTTCCATTACATTATCAGGGATGTGTTGCATTTCCTCCTGGAACCCTAACCTAGCACCTAGAATCACTCCTGAAACATAGCACATACTCAATAAATATTTTTTCAATAATTCGCAGAAGAAAGGATGGAAGAAATCAATATGTTACTCATAGGAATGGAGAGAAAAATGGATGGAAGTGTCAAAGAGAGAAAAACTGATGGCCAATGTCTTGCTTGGATTTGGGGTTTTTCTTGTCCATAAAATCAAATATCTACTTTAAAGAAATTCCTGATCAAAGTTAATCTGCCAGCAGCTCTTCTTTCACCTAAAGATGCAAATTTTTTCTTGTTTGAAGCCAGATGTACTAAATTTGAAGTTCTAAAGATATAGTTGAGTGGAGGGCCAGAGACCACCTTGTGACCTAATGTCAGTTGATCTCTGTAAAGGGTGGACAGCAAGGTGCAGTCAATCCTGTTAAGATTGGCCAGTGGTTGACCTTCTGTATTTCTCCCTCCTCTTCTTGTCATAGGAGTTCTGGTGGAGTAGTACCTAAGGCACTTGAGTGCTAACCAGAAGGCTGGCAGTTCAAACCCACCAGTCACTCCTCAGAAGGAAGGTTGGGCAAACTACTTCAGTAGTGATACTGCCTTGGAAACCCAAGGAGGGGTCACTATGAGTTGGGTCCGACTCAACGGCAGTGAGTTTTTAGTTCCTCTCTTCACAAGCCCCATTTTACCTACCTTCTTCCAGCCATTTGCTATTTCTGGAATCAAAATGGCCTCCCTGTATGCATATGGAATAAGTGCTCAGAATAAACCATATATTCAAATTTTGGTGAGTTTTGACTATTTTTAACAGAACAAAGCACTTTATTTGAAGGAATTAAGTTAATGGCCAAAAAGGGGGAGGGGGAAGTTGTCATGAAGTTGCTTCTAATCCATGGAGACCTCACGTGTGTCAGAAAACCACTCCAAATGGTTTTCAGCTGCTGTGACCTTTGGAAGTAGATTCCAGTCCTTTCTTCTGAGGTATCTCCAGGTGGATTTGAACCTTCAACCTTTCTGTTAGGACATCCCGTTCCCACCACCCAGGGACTCTGTAAGCCAATGAGTGGAAGGCAGAAATGGAAACAATGAGAGAATCAATGGGTCCTCTGAATGGCACACTCAGAAGCCTTCTGAGCAGTCACCTGTCCCCATACTGTGGCTCTTACCTTGAGGGTTAGGATCCCAGGCCCTTCCTCCCATCCAGAAAAATGGAGTTTCTAAGATCCCTGGGACCTCAGAGCCCAGCTGCTGGCCCACCTTCCGAGCCTGGCTGCACATATTCAGGTTATACACGGAGCATTCAGGGTGACCCTCCGTCATGAAGCAGCCAAGCCTCTTACCTGGCTCACGGAGAAAGCCACGCTCCTGCCCCAAGGAGAGGAAACACAGAGGCTTTTCCCCAGCAGGGGCCCTTCCCCATGAACAACAGCTCCTGTGGGCTCTCTCAGTCTCTCTGCCTCCAGCCAGCAGACAGTCATTCCTGTGGTTTGGCACAACTTCTCTAAAGAGGAGAGGCATCACTGGGTTGGAGGACAGAGCCCCATCTCCCTGGCCTCCCAAGGTGAGAGGCCACACTTCTGGCTCTGCCAAGGCTCAGGCCCCAGCAAGGAGGCAGGAGAGAAAACAAACGGTAAAGCCAAATGCTGTGGGGCCAAGAAGTCCCAGGAAAATGGGGGTGGACAGATGTCCAGGCTGCTGCCTCACGACTCCCATCTACATCCAGAGACCACCACCCATCTGCTAGTCTGCCATCCTGTGGTGGCTTGCATGTGGCTGCGATGCTGGGAGCTCTGCCATGGGAATTTCAGATACCATCAGGGCGAGCCATGGGGAACAGGTTTCAGCAGCGCTTCCAGACTAAGACAGACTGGCAAGAAGGCCTGGAGGTCTACTTCTGGAAATTAGCCAATGGAATCCCTACAGATGGTGACCAAATACTGTCTGACACTGTGCTGGAAGATGAGCCCCCTAGCTTGGAAAGCCATACAGTGACGACAAAAATGGACTCAAACATCCAACAGTCATGGGGATGGTACTGGACTGGGCAACATTTCATTGTGTTGCACAAGAAGTTGACATGAGTGAGAACTGACTCAATGGCAACAAGTAACAACACATTTCCTGAGGAGTAGCCACTGGGGACAGTTGAGCAAGGCTGTAGGGGAGGTGTCTCCCCTGAGGGATCAGGGTAAGGAGGACAGGTGTCCTGACGTGGTGAGGGGAAGCCAGGTTCTCTCTCTGGACAGCAACAAAAGCACCCAGCAAGGGAACGGTCCAGCGCAGACAGTGTTGCCTTTCTAGCTGGACTGGATGTGCTGTTCAGGGTTTATAGTCCCGAGTGAGCTTCTGGGGCTATAGCAATAAGGCTGTTCACTGCATTTCCCCAAGCAAGCTCTCCCCTGGGGGGGGGGGGGAGAATCCATCCATTCATTCACTTATTCATTCATTTATTCAACAGAGGGTCCCAGGGCCTCCTATGTACCAGGCCCTTTGCTGGTTACAGGGGAGACAGAAATGAACCAGGCCCAGGCCCTCACTCAAGAGCTTATACTCAAGGGAGGGAGCTAGAGGAGCAAGCAGAGACTTTACAACAATGTGGGCCACGTTCTTCAACAAGCATTTACTGAATATGTAACCAGAACTAGAAATGCAAAGTCTATTTAGGCCCGTCAGTAAAACTCTGTTGCACCAGCATGATGGTTGTCTGAGTAACTTCCTTAAAGTTGATTTTCAGAAACCAGCTGTTACCCCCAATAAGAATGGTGAAAAATGGCCATAACCAAAATTTGACACTATGACCACCTTCCAGATGACCTCAACTGCAAAAGGGAACCAGTGTTCAGTGGACCAGACAACATGGACCCATTTCTAAAGCAAGAAGTCCAACAAAATGGAACTAACCCCCCTGTGTCCCCCAGAAGGTGGGACATCTGGTGCACTTGCACAGTGAATTTGTCCAATCCCAACCTTCACCCAGCCTCTCTTGATGAATATGTATAACCTCCCCATTTTCAAACCCCATAATTATGCAACCCACCCCACTGCAAGGAGTCAGATTTGAGGAATTTTCCTCCTGGCTCTTTGCTGAGTGTTCTGCTGCAGTGCCTAGGCATTTGACTGCTAACCAGAAGGCTGACAGTTCAAACCCACCAGCTGCTCTGTGGAAGGAAGATAGGCCAGTCTACTTTAGGGAAGCTTTACTGCCTCAGAAACCCAATAGAATTGCAATGGATTGGATGCCAGTGGGTTTTTCCCCTCCTCGAAGAGCTGTGTCAACAATTTGCTACATTGTGAACAGAGCCCCTTAGGATGGATTCTGGGCCCCTTAATCTCTGGTTGCCAAACACAGCCATCTAGGCATTTGTGAGTTGTTTGCATGGAACACAGTCCACACATTTGCCACTAAGGGAACAGTACCCATGTAATTACCAAATGCCACATTAGACTGATTTTCAACATGGGTGAATATGAAATTAGTTACACCAGAGCCCTGACGTGGTGGCATGAGGGGACAGAGAGAGCATAAGAAAACTGTGGACGTGAATCTTAAAAAAAACTGAGGGACTGACATGAATTGGGTGACTTCACACCTAAATTGAAACTCCTTTGCATTTAACTCAGATTTTCATTTTTACTTTTCTAGAGAAACCATTACGTCTTTTTGCCATTTTTACATTTTAAATAACAAAGGCAGTAGTCAGGGTTTCTAACCCAAAGAGTTACTAAGTGTCTGTCAATGTTTTCAGCTGGCCCCAGAGAAGAGGCCTTGGTCTGCAGGAGGATGAAATGGAGATGAATGTGGCATGAAGTTAGAACTTGCAAATAACTTTGTTGCTACAGTAGATACATCCCAAGTCTTCTTGCCAAATGACTTTCTCATTCACTGGCATTGCCAGCAGCCTGTCTGCTGCTTCTTTGTAAGTCTGTAACTAAGATGAGGAAACAGACTTACATGTGACAGGAAATTCACCCCTGAATGGATGTTTTGTTAAAGCACTCTCAGCATGTAACAATTTGTGGATGTAACAGATAAACTTGCTGATGATGTTTAAGTTTGTAACTTTTGTCATGAGTCCTCCCCCCACCCACCTGCCTGTGAACACAAATCCTTTGTAAACCCTTAGTCCTCCCTGCAATTCAGAGCATTTTAACATCTGGCCTGGGTGTCTGTAAGTCTCCTCCTTTCAAAATGATTTTATTCCATCAATAAATTTTTTCTTTTAATTTCTAGTGGAATGTCAGTCTAGTGTTTCCCACTAAGACAAAAGGAATCAGTAAATCCTGCCTTAGAAATCAGCTTCCCACGTAACAAGGGTACTCAACCAGTAGTTTGGAGTATGCTGGTTGGCCCTTGGTTCTCTTGAGCTTAGCTTAGTGCCTTTTGGGAGGGGTTACAATTCAACCAGCTATACACATTGAGTCAGAAAATCCAGGGGAAAGGTCGAATAAGCTATCATTTTTGATGTGTCCTAGGTAATGCTAATTATCAGCAAAATTACCACATGTAGCTCCAACATGACCCACTCTTTTTGAAGACAGGAAAGTTGAGGTCCAGATGTGGTGAGGACCTGAACAAGGGTGCACAGCCAGCTTAGAGCAGAGACAGGACTGGAAATCAGACCCCCATCCAAAGCCATGTCCATTCACCAACAGCTGCCTCCACCGCCATGTTTATTTGTTAGGCCCCACATTGCAACAGCCTCATATGCATGCAATACCTAAACAATGATAAAGAAGATAAAATTGATGCCTCAAGCTCCGGTGTTGGTGAAGAATATTGAATATCCCATCGACTGTCAGAAGAATGAACAAATCTGTCTTGGGAGAAGTACAGTCAGAAAGCTCCTTAGAAGCAAGGATGACAAGACTTCATCGCATGTACTTTTGTTATTGTTTTCTAGTTACTTTTTTTTGGGGGGGGGGTGCTTTGTGTGTAAGTTTACAGAACAGAATTTGTTTTACATTCAAAATTCATGTATATTTGATTTCACGCCCCAGTTACTATCCCCAAACCTAACCTAATGTCCCCTCCTCCTTTCCCTGTGACCCCCTTCCCCGTGTCCTTCTTAACTATGCACTCCTGTCTGTCCAGCTTTCCCGCCATGTGAATGCTGCCCCTTGGCCAATTGCTCCAAGGGTGTATCTCCCTAGAGTAGGGGGGTGCATCATCCAGGGTTGGGTGTTCTGCATGTAAGTCTGTCTACTCTTGGGCTTAGAGCCAGACCCTGGGAGTGAGTCCTATCCCAGGCCCAAAGGCTATCCCAGGGCCATGGGCTTGGGGGTCCCACCAGCCTACATCCAACCAGTAATTCTGGTCATTATTGTATTTTTGAGTTTTGTTCCACATTATTCCTCCCACTCTACCCAGGATCTCATGTATTTTGGACACATGTTACCAGCAGGGACCAAACCCCAGAGAAGAACATCATGCTTGGTAAAGCAGAGGATCAGTGAAAAAGGGGGAAACCCTTAACATGATGGACTGACCCAGTGAGTGCAGTGATGGGCTCCCAAATAGCAACCATTGTGAGGCTGGTGCAGGCCTGGGCGGTGTTTCATTCTGTTGTTTGTGGGGTTGCTATGAGGCAGAGCTGACTCGATGGCACCTAACCACAACAAGGGCATGCTGTGCTCCCTTCCACTTCTGCCAGTCACCAAACTCCCACGGCAGCCACACCAAGGGCACAACAAGGAATGAGGAAGCGTGGGGTTCTTGAGATGTTCACGCATCAAGATGTTTCCTCTAAAAAGAGACATCAGAAATCGTACATGCTAGATGATTCCACTTACATAGGATCAAAATAATTAAAACTAATCTATGACTGTATGATGCTGGAGGTCAGAAAAGTGGTATTGTTATTATAGTTGTTAGGTTCCATCATCAAGTCAACTCTGACTCATAGTGACCCTATGTACAACAAAGCAAAACACTGCCTGGTCCAGTAATATATTAAACAGTGTTTCACTGCTGTTAAAAAAAAAAAAAAAAGATGTTTCCTCTACACAGGAGCAGTGGAATGACTCGCCATGCTGCACTCTCTGAATCCGAAGCTTGTGCAGACGCTCCTGCTCCAGGGAGAGCATCGTTCCACCTCTCTCTCTCCTTCCTGCCCTAGGGAACCAGCTGGACACTCTCTGAGCAGCCTTCCATCGCTGCCCAGAGCACAGAGCTCCCCCAAAGGGCAGCCCTGGTGTGCCCACAACTGCAGCTTCTGTCTCCAGCCTGCCCTGTAGAGAAGTGCTGGCTCCCTCAGCTCCTCCCAGCTGTCCAAGTCTGCCTGACCCTTGGCTGGCCCAGTCTCCCCATCTACTCAGTTGGGCAGATCCCTGGGGTGTCTCCCTTCCTTCCAAGTGGGGTCTTGATCTTTGTAAAGCGAATGGCTCTGAATGCCCAGTTGGCTGATGACAACATGGATTTTTGTAGCCTCTTTCCTGTGGGTTCTGCTTTAATTCATCTGGTGGTGGTTGTTACTATTGTTACTTGCTGTGGAGTCAATTCTGACTCAAGGCAACCCCATGTGTACAGAGAGCTGTACCCCATTGTGTTTTCAAGGCTGTGTGACCTTTCAAGGCCGATCTTTTGGCCTGTCTTCTGAGGCATCTCTGGGTGGATTTGAATTGCCAAACTTTCCACTAGGAGCTGAGGGTTTATCTGTTTGTATCATGCAGGATCATTTAATTGGGGGGAGGAGCGGGGGAGTGGAGAAAAAACCTCATTGAGTCCATTGGGATTCATGACAACCCCATGTGTTAGAGCAGTAGTAAGCACCCTAGGGTTTTCTTGATGCCAATCTTTATGGAAGCACATTGCCAGGACTTTCCTCCATGGAACCACTGGATGGGGTCAAAGCACCAACTTTTAGTAGTGGAATGTAAGCCGTTTGCACCTGCCCCCCAGGGAGTGTGGAGCCAGGGCAGCTGAATCTTAACAAGCACCACCTTCCTCCCTCCAAGAGTCTGAGATGTAGCCTTGAAGCAAATCACCACTCACCAGCATTTCCCGCCTTCAGCCTTCTCTTGTCACCTTGATGACACTTACAGCAGAGGTTTCATTTTCTTTTCTATTTTTTATTTAGCTTGCCCAAAGTCAATCCTCTTACTCTGATTGTCTGTAACACCACTTGAAGAAAGCTGTATAAATCCCAAAGCTGCACACCCTCTCTGGGCCAGAGCATTTTTCACAGCTCCCTGAGCAAGGGCAGGGTGTCGTTAAGGTTGAGGGCCACTGTCCTATACAATGATATGCATGGAATCCAAGAGGTGTTAAGACATATACAGGGGAGTATGTGGCCATAAAGAAAAACAAAATCCTGAGACATGCTGCTTTGGTCGCCTAGTGCTGCTCCAACAGAAAATGCCACAAATGGATGGCTTTAACATACAGGGATTTAGTCGCTTACAGTTTAGGAGGCTGGAAGTCTGAGTTCGAAGTGCCAGTTCTAGGGACTGGGTGAAGGCCCCTCAACCTCAGGCTTCAGCTCTGCCTCTTGCTCCTGACCCACTGAAGCTGGAGGTTTCTCTTAACTCAGACAGCTGCTGGTTGCTGAGGCTGCCAAACCCAAGGTCACAAGTAAAAAGACTCAATATTACCAAACCACATGGCAGGCCACTGATTTAAGCTCATTAAGAGTCCCAAGATCAACAGACAACATGGTGGCAGGCCACTCACTGATGACTCAGCCAAATGCAGGATCCAGATGTTCCAAAAAGCTCAAAACCTTTCTCAAAGCTTCTCCTTATATACAGGAAGCAGACCTCATCCCGAAGGCAGCTACTCAGCTACTCACAGTAGATTCCACCACGAAGCTGATTACCAGTCTCATCATGGGGAATACTATATCCACGTGCTCAGCCACTCAAAACCAGCCAAGTTGACACATAACCTTAACTATCACACATGCTACTGCATGGATGCCCATTGAAAATATTGTACAGACTGAAATAGATCAGTCAGAAGGGGTCAAATACTCCATGATCCCACCTATATGAAGCATTCAGAATAGGCAAATGCATACAGGATGAAATACATTAGTGGTGATCCAGGGTGGGTGGGATGGGGAGATGGGAGGCCTTGCTTAGGGAGACTGAGGTTTTGTAATGGACGATGGACACATTTGGAAACAGTGGTGATTGTTACACAACCAGGTCGATGTAGTCGATGTTGCTGAATCAGACACAAAAATGCTTGAGATGTTTTGTTATGTATATTTCACCACAATGAAAATTGTTTAAAGAGAAAGAAAGAAGCATGCCACTGTGGGGCAGGAAATACGTATTTCCAAAACTAGATACTGAAACTGGAGTCCCTGGGTGGTGCAGATGGGTAAGTGCTGGACTGCTAGACAAAAAGTTGGTGGGTCAAACCCAGCCAGAGGCAGCTCCAAAGACAGACCTGGTAATCTGCTTCCCAAAGCTCACAGCCTTGGAAACCCTAGGCAGCAGCTTTACACTGCACACGTGACGACACCATGAGATGGAACTGGCTTGACAGAAACTAACAACAACAACAACATACCCAAAATCATCTTGGTCTCCACACTTTAAAAAACCCTGGAGTAGATGGGAAAGGCCCTCCAGTCTCCATGGTGCAAGTTTAGCCAAAGACAGAAATCATTGAGAACCCACTGTGTGCTAGACCCAGGCAGGCTCCTCCACACCCAAGACCTCACGATCCCCACAACCACCTCTGCAGGAGGGCATTGTCACACCCATTTTACAGATCTGGAAATCAAGGCTACTTATGCTGAATTTTCTAGAGCTAAGAAACTACAGAGAACTCTAACCCAGAAGTGGTTGACTCTGAAATGCATACTTTCCCTACTATGTCAGGGGCAGAGAAGTGGGTAGGGCCAGCCCTCCAGTGGGAGGGGATTGAAGTGGGGGGGCAACAGGACTGTTCATGTACTTCAGCTAAGAAGAGGCTTTCCAGAGCATTGGCTTCAGGATGCAGTACATCACGCTGAGACCAGCCTGTTTGTACCAGGCTTATTGCTGTCAGGAGCTCCCTCTCATTTCTTCCAAGATTAGAGAAAAGGAATAAGGTTCTACTGTCATCAGAGAAGGAGCTCTGGTGGTGTAGTGGTTAAGGCATTTGGCTGCTAACCAAGAGGGCAGTGGTTCAAACCTACCAGCTGCTCAGCAGGAAAAGGTTGAGTCAGTCTGTTCCATAAAGATTTGCAGCATGGGAAACTCCATGTGGCCATTCTACTCTGTCCTGTAAGGTTGCTACGAATGAGAATCAACTCAATGGCAGTAGGTTTGGTTTGATTTTTCATCATCATCAGAGAAGGATCCATAGTGGCACAACACTTAAGCATTCAGCTGCTAACTGAGATAGTTCAAACCCACCTAGCAGCCGTGCAGGACAAAGATGTGGGGACCTGCTCGCATAAAGATTACAGCCTGGAAAACCCTGCTCTGTCACATGGGACTGCTTTGAGTTGGACTCAGTGGCACCCAACCACAATAACATCACATCATCAGAGAAGCCCTGACCTTTCATCCCTGGCAGAGCCCCATGGCATGAAGGCTGTGCACAGGTGGAAAACAGCCCCACCATTGACCGAGCCAATCTAATTCATTCAAATTCCCAAGCAGTTAAGGAGCGATGAGACTCATGACATCTCCACAGTGAACAAGGAAGCCCTCCATCCCCAGGACCCCACAGACTCTTGGGGCTTCAAAACCCGATATTAATGGGCACAATAGGATGCCAGAAGGGATCCCCAAAATTTATTTTATCTTTAAAGAGAAAAAAAAAAAATCTGCATGCTCCCGGTCATGACATTATACACTGTTGGCCTGAGCATTGAAGGGAACAGAAGGACCATGTTTAACAGCCCGTTCATTTGAGAAATCAGGAAGTGAGACTCAGCATAAAGTGTGAGTGGAGCCAGAGGAAGATGTCACAGGCCCTGAGGTTGGCTTCGTTCCATGTTCCAAGCGCTGCCAATACTGAGAAGAATGGGCTTAGCTCCTGCAGGGCCCAGGTGGTGTGAACAGTTAATGACCTCAGGTGCTAATTGAAAGGTTGGGGGTTCGAGTCCACCCAGAGATGATGCCTCACAAGAGAGGCTCGGTGACCTACCCCTGGAAAATCAGCTGTTGCCCCACGGAGCTCAGTTCTGCTCTGATACAGTGGGTTTACCGTGAGTATTACCATGAGTCAGAGTTGGCTGAATAGCAGCTTGTTTTTGGTTTTGGCTGTTTTGGTGGGGGAGGGGGGAGAGCAGAACACAGTATGAAAGTGTGTGTAGAGGAGGCAGTGGAGGTGTGGGCACAGATCAAACATTCCAACATTGCACACGCCTAACAAAGACCGTTTGAGGCTCACTCACCCTGCTTCCATGTATCCATTCATTGTACAGCATCCATGGAGCATCTCTGTGGCAGGCCCACCTGTCCTAGGCATTATGGACTCAGGCCACAAAGACTCTCTCCTCCTGGTTCTTGTGCTCGACTGGGGCGTCAGACACTGACTACCCCAATGCACACGATTTTAGTAAATGCTAGAAAGTAGTGTCCAGTGGTATGAGAGGCAATGCCAGGAGGTTTTGATCTCATTAGAAGAGTGACAATTAGCTGGGCGGCATGAATGTGAGGTGGGGAGGAGGAGCGGTGAGTCTGGGCAGAAGGACCATGAAAGACAGAACGACACGGGTGCTGGAGGGGCTGTGAGAGGCCAGTGTGGCTGGAGCCCAGAGGGTGGGAAACACGGCTGTGGAGTAGGGCAAGGGCTGCCTTGTCGACAAGGTTAGGGATGTGGGATCGTATCCTAAAAGGATTGGGAAGCACCAAAGCCTTCTAAATGTGGTAAGTGGAAGGGAAATGATGGGGCGAGGTCTTCACAAAGGTCTCTCAGCAGCTGAGCTGTTAAGGTCGGGGGAGGTGGCAGATGATGTCAAAGAGGAAGCAAGAAGACCATGAAAGAGATGACGAAGGCTTAGACAGGTTGGGGCTGACCATTGCCATTGAGTCAGTTGACTCCAACTCGTGGCATCCCCATGTGTCAGAGCAGAGCTGTATCCATAGGGTTTCCAATGGTTGTTTTATTGGAAGTACGTTGCCAGGCCTTTTCCCCGAGGCACCTTGGGGTGGTCTCAAACCCCCAACCTTTCAGTTAGCCACTGAGAATGTTAGTTCTCATTTGTACCCCACGAGGACTCCAGGGTGGAGCTCAAAAAGACCAAACTCACTGCCATGAGTCCATTCTGACTCACAGTGACCCCCATAGAGTTTCCAAGGCCATGAGTCTTGGCCAAAGCAGGCTGTTTCATCTTTCTTCCATGGAATGGTTGGTTGGTTAACAGCCAAGTACTTTAAGCCCGGACCCCCTTTTATCTTTAAGGAGCTATCCAGGGTGGGGCTAGTGATAGTAAAATGCTCCTTAGGTGGTTCTGAGGATCTAAGGAGATAACACATACCAGGCCTGTGGTAAACAGGACATGCCAGCTACTGCCGTTATCCAGCCTGCCCTGCCCTCAGAACTGGTTGGGGAGCCTATCCTCTTTCAAATGCTCCAGGAAATCTCCTGTACTGCACTAGGCTGCACGTGAACTTTGGCTTCAGGGACACACCAGCTCCCAGTTCTGATGACGTAGCCATGTGACCTTGGGCCACTAATGTAACCACGCTGAGCTGTGATTTATTTTTTTCTTACAGGGAAATTTGAATTTCTCTTTGTAGGTCAAGTGCTACAAATTAAAGAAAGGGCGAGTAAAGTCGGGCACAGTGCGGCTGTCTGCTAACCTTGGTGCTGCTGGCTGTGTGGAGACAGCCCCATAGCTACCCCAAGCACAATGAGATCAGACCGTTGTAATCCACAGGGTTTTCACTGGGTTATTTTTCAGAAGAAAATCATGAGGCCATTCTTTCTAGTCTGTCTTAGCTTGGGCACTCCTTGGAAACCTATTTGGTATCGTAGCAACTTGCAAGCATTGGCTGACAGGTGATGGCTGTGTTTGAAGGTCATTGGCTGGGAATCAAGCCCAGGTCTTCTCCGTAGAAAGCAAGAATTCACCACTGAACCACTGCTACTTCGCACCACTATCCCCCCCCCCACACACACACACTAAACCTTGTTGTTGTTGTTAGTTGCTGTCCATCTCCATTCTCTAGTGTTGCTAGAACAGAAATACCACAAGTGGGAGACTCTAACACACTGAAGTGTATTCTGTCCCAGTTGAAGAGCCTGGAAATCTAAATTCAGAGATCTCCATGTGTCTTGGCATCAGTCTTCCCCTGTCTAGGAGGTTCTCAGCACAGGGACCCTGGGTCCAAAGGTGAGCTCTGCTCCCAACTCTCCTTTCTTGGTGGTAGTTAGGTCACTCCTCTGCTTGCTTCCTGATCCTCTGATCTCTTGTAAGATATTCCCCTTACATTGGATCAGGGCTGTGACCAGAGTAAGGGTGTTACATCCCACCCTAATACTTTAACAGTTGACTGGCTGATCATATCAGATCCCATCATGGGAAGGGGTGGATGTTGATTACATCATTACGTTACTCTCAAACCACTGAGAATCATGGCTCAGCCAAGTTGACACATATGGGGGGGGGCATAATTCAATCCATGAAATATATCCTTCCCTCCATAAAAATTAAATTTCTGCTCTACTGGACCTATTATAACTTGAGTCTATTACATTGTATATATTACTGGAAAGAACTAAAAGAGTTTTTCTTGCAATAGATGGGATAAGGAAGTTGGATTCTTTGTTATGTGGTCCCACCCTGTCTACAAACCCTGTAGTTTCATATCTCACTGGCTCAGCCAGAGACTTGACAATCCATTCTGCTTCCTTCCCCAGTAGACACCATGTGTATCCAGAGCATCCTCTCTCCTCACAGCTTACCTGGATCACACACATCTCAAAACTCAGCCTATGTCTCACCTTTCCCAACCCTCATAGGGGAAACCTCCTTATCTGCCCAGAAATCATCTGGATAAGGTACTCTGTTTCATAAGTGAAGAAACTAAGCTTAAAACCCTTGGTGTACATGACTGGGAAAAAGACTTGCAGATCTTCCTCTAAGAATCAGCCAGTGCACACCCTATGGGTCACGATCCAACCCTGATCATGGGGTTGGCGCAGGACCAGGCAGTGTCTTTCCTGTTGTACTTGGGATCACCCAGAGTCAGTGGATGATCCCACCTCAACCTGCTTGCACTTGCTGTTGGAGCCATTGTGTTATGTGACCATGCTGCAGTCTCAGCCCTTGGCATTTGCTCACATCGTGTGCTTCTGCTCCCTGCCTTGTGCACTTGGTCCACTGCTGCTCAGCTCCAATGTGCCTCCCTTCCAAGTTTACCCACTGCAGGTGGCAGAGTCTGTGATACCTTCATCTTACCCTTGAGCTCTGCCCCTTGAGCTGTTGGCACCAACTCCTTCCAGATGCCCAGTGACTCAGGCAGGAACAGAAACAGGCATGCTCAGACCTTGCTTCTTTAATCACAAGAGATGTAGTGACGACAGCAGAAGAGGGGAAAAATGACACGTTCCACTTTGTGTCGGGCAAGGTTCTAAGCCAAGAGGTCCAGCAGCCTGGCTCAGCAGAGGCCACACACATCTGAAAGTGTGGCCTTCTTAAAATATGCACATGGAAATGCTCCCGGATGGCCAAATCCTCCCTCTGTCTCTGAGGGGCTGACTCTTTCCTGTTGGTCATCCAGATAGGGCTGCTCCATGCTTTCATTAGCCAGGCCTCTGCGCACACTCATCCACTCCACAAATATATACTGGGCTGGGGTGGGGATGCAGCAGGACAAGCCAGTCTGATCCATGCCTTCATGGGGCTGACATTCTGGGGGTGCTATCTGAAATCTGGTGTGATGTCTACCCATGGTGTGATGTCCACCATGGTATGACAGATGTCCACTCATGATGTTATGTCTGCCATAGTGTGATGTTTGCCCATGGAGTCAAGTCCAACCACGGTGTAGTGTCCACACGTAGTGTGATGTCTGCCCATGGGACGATGTCCGCCCATGGGTTAAGTCCATCTTGGTGTGGTGTCTGCCATACTGTGACATCTGCCTATGGGGTGATGTCTGCCATGTTCTTCCTTTGAAGTGTCACACAAAACTCCTGTCCTTAAACTCTAGGGCTCATTTCCAGACAGAGAACACAGATGGCTGGGAATCAGACCCCAGAAGGCCAAGCTGGGAACTAGGGTTGGGTAGCAGCCAGCACCTCACACTCACACTCAGCATTGTGGACATTTTGAGCCAGACAATTCTTTGCTAGGGGCCTGACTTGGGTACTGCAGGGCAGTTAGCAGCATCTCTGACCTCTACCTACTCTCAGGTGTGCCTAGTTCAGGGTCTAAATTTAAGGGCTCATTTCACCCCAAGCCCTGCCCTCTTTTCTTCCACACCCCTCTCTCCCACTCTATCCTAGGAATTTTCTCCCCCATAATCCCTTCCCATGAATAGTCTTCCGTGCCCCAGCCCTCCACGCCACTCGCATCTATACCTCCCTTGTCACTCCTGACCTGCACAAGAAAGCCTTCCCCTATTGAAACTTCTCGGTCCTCACCAATTCACCACTGTACCACTGCTACTCCACACCCCCACACACACACACACATACACACACTAAATCTTGTTCTTGTTGTTGTTGTTAGTTTCTGTCTGTCTCGGTTCTCTAGTGTTGCTATAACAGAAACACCACAGGTGGGAGGCTCTAAGACACAGAAATGTATTTTGTCCCAGTTTAGTAGGTTGGAATCTGAATTCGGGGGCTGGGTCTAGGGGAAGGCTTTTCCTTCCTGTCTGCTCTGGGGGAAGTCCTTGTCTCTGTAACACCTGTGGACCCAGCGTTCCTCGAAACACATGAAGCATGAGAAATAACAGAGCCAGGGGAGCCACGGCCTCACAGGAAGTAGTACAGGACAGGAGTGTTGCAAGAGATGCTCCCGAGGAGCCCATCTGCCCGGAGAGGGGCCTTTGGCCTCCCCAGATGCTCTTCTTTCAGCTGAAACTTTCCGCCATGCTGTCTCTCCTGTGGGGTGGGCACAGCACAGACTCAGAATTGCTGATGGTCCAGGGAACTGCCCCTGTGTTTGCCTTCAGGGGGCCGTGCAGACTGCAGCCAGAGCTGGTGACTTTGGCATTTTATTTGCCTTCATTTGCCCAGCCCCGTTTCCTTCTTTCAAGCACAGCTGTAGGCGTCGTGAGCTGTGAAGGACCCTGTGCCAGACTTCCTGAGCTGGAATGCTGGCTCTTCTTTGTTCACAATGACTTAAGGCAAATCTCTTCACCCCAAGGGACTTCCGTTTCCTGTCCTTAAATAAGGGTGAAAGCAATGATACCAGCCTCATAGGGGTGTTGTAAGGGTGAGACGATAGGTGCACAGCACTTAGAACAGCAGTTGGCACGGAAGCTGCTCAATAACAGGTGGGAAGTCAAGGCTCAGAGAGGTGAAGCTGTTAGCCTGAGGTCACACAGCAAGAAAGAGGGCTAGTGGCATTGGAGCTGAGCTCCCTCTGCCTCTCTTGCACTGAAGGTGTGTTGGAGGCCAGTGGCTTGCAGGCAAAGGGATTTTTAGTACCTGGGCACCTGGGCATGGGGCCTGGACACAGGAGAGGATAGCCAGAGCATTGCTGATGACCTTTGAGCCGACAGGATTTGGGATCACTTTGATGAGGGCTCCCACGTCAGTCTCAGTGGGAACACCAACAACTATCAGGAAAGCCCTGAGTTTCTAGCCCAGCTCTCACTTGGCATCTTCTGTCCTCTCTGCTTTTATCATTTTGGCCCTGTTCCCTGAAGGACACTCCAGGCGTGGCTCTCTAGGTCCAAGGCCTGGCAGCATGGGGCAGGGGGCATTTGTTAAACTGTGTCCTGGTCTCCCAGGCACAGCTCTTTCTGCTTTGTCAGCCCCGGTCCTGGCGCCTTTGACCCTGGGCTCTACCTTCCTCCACTGACTCAGCAGAAAGCAGGGCTAAATCCACCTCCCTGCCCAGTGCCTGGGGCTTTCCTTGCTGCCCAGTCAGTGGTGACTCCCATGGCCCTACCCCAGGCCCTTTGCATACTCTCAGCCCAGAGACACTCCCGCCCTCCTGGGGAACAGGAAGCACTCAGGAACTCAGCACTAGGTCAGCTGGAAAGTTTCCCCAGCTTGCCCTCTTCCTCTTGGACAATTGGCCTTGACCCTTACGTATGCATCTGAAAAGTGGGAATAACAGGAAGTCCCACCTTGTGGGCTGGCTGACAGGAATGAATGAATTCTTGGGAAGGCTCAGCTCAGTGACTCCCCCGCAGCACACTGTTGACAAGTGTTAGTGCGATGATTAGACCAGCATTCACGACTAATTCACACCTTTAGATTTTCATAACATTGGTACTAAAGAAAGGAAATACAGCCTAACAGTTAGAAACACAGAGATTGCAATTAGCAAATTTGCTAAGCACATGATCCTATACATGTTTCCTAAACTCTATGTCTTACTTTCCTCATCTGTAAATTTTTTTTTTTAAGTAAAACCTAAACATTTTGTGTCAAGTTGAAAAGAGGTAATGCATGAAATTTCTTAGCACAGTACTGACACAGAGTAAAAATAGATCAGTAAATGGTTTTACAAATGCTGAGTGTGCTTGGCTGCCAACCAGAAGGTTGGAGGTTTGAGTCCACC
>NW_006921811.1:3032727-3034036 GCF_000298275.1 Orycteropus afer afer | reverse complement strand
ACAGTTGCTGCAATGATGGGGTCATAACAAGGATTGTGAGGCTGGCACAAGACTGGGCAGTGTTTCAGTCTGTTGTACAGAGGGTCCCTATGAGTTGGAGATGACTTGACGGCACCTAACAACACCAAGAGGGAGCTCTGGTAGCATAGTGCCTAAGGCACTTGACTGCTAACTAGAAGGCTGGTGGTTCAAGCCCACCAGCCACTCCTCGGAAGGAAGGTTGGGCAATCTACTTCCATAGTGATACTGTCTTGGAAACCCAAGGAAGGGTCACTATGAGTCGGGTCCGACTCAATGGCACATAACAACAACAACAACAACAATGGCATCGAGAATCAAGACTACCTCTGCTCCTCATGACAGATACCCAAGCACTTGAAGACAGTACTCCTGACCCAAACAGTCTGTCTGGGAGGCTAAATAGCCCTTTGCTGTAAGGAATCCTTGTGGCATCCTTGGATGATGTAAACAGTTAAGTGCTCAGCTGCATTAAGAAGGTTAGAGGTTCAAGTCCACCTAAAGACACCTTGGAAGAAAGATCCTGTGATATACTTGTAAAAAATCATTCTTGAAAACCCTGTGGAGTGCAATTCTACTCTGACACATATGTGATCTTCATGAGATGGCATCGATTCAGTGGAACTTGTTTTGTGCACAGACAGAGCTTGTTGGCTTTTCACCCCAAATCAACTCTTCCTCCAGTCATCACCATCAGTCTCAATCGATAGCTCACCAGGCTCACAGTGGCTCAGCCCAAAGGTCTATACATGCTTGATTCTGTCTGTCCTACATGACATTTAGTCTGTCCACAGTCCCATTGGCTCTGCTAGAACAATTCCATAGCAGTCGTCTTCATCAACCCACCCTCAGCCAGCCATACCATCTCTTGCCTGTATTTCTGCACAGTCTCCCCAACAGCTCTCTCTGGGCCACACTACTGCCCTGAAATCTACCAACTCTTGGCAGTAAGAGTGATCATTTAAAGTGTCGGTCATTGTGTGTGGCTACCCCATCACTGCTGGAATTAAACCCAGGCGCCTTGGCCTATAATGTCACATTTTGCTAATCCCTGCTTTTGTCATCAACCTCATCTCCTTCCACTCTCCCTCCTTTTCATCTTGCTCCGACAACATGGCTGACCTTCTTCCAGTTCCCTGACCATGCCTCAGGGTCTTCACTTTCCTTTCTGCTTGGAATGCTATTCTCCAGATTGAAGGCACCTTCTCACCATTTAGATCTCTGCTCAGATGTTACATTTCCAGAGACTTTTTCCATGGCCTTCCAGTATAAACCCATCAGACTATACCCT
>NW_006921811.1:3024136-3032227 GCF_000298275.1 Orycteropus afer afer | reverse complement strand
AGGGAGCACAGTTCTTCCCTGGCACACATGGGGTCACCATGAGTCCAAGTCAACTCAACAGCATCTGGAGTGGTAATTTGTTATGGAAGCCATAGAAAACAATACAGCATTCATAACTATCTTCTGAATGAATTAATGAGACAATAGGATCTTAACTCTACCTACCAGCCAGGCCCTGTCATTTATCTGTGTCTCTTTTAGGATTTGGTGCTCAGAATGGACCCAACACCACCATGCTGTCTGATGGGGGAGAACAGCACCCACCCACCCATTTCTAGGTGCATATTTCTTCTACTAGTCCAGCCAGAGGGGTCAACTGGTTTGGTTAAAGGCAACCAGATTGCATCCGCCTCCTCAAACCACAGATCATGCACCCTACATCTGTGCCTGTGGTCATGGGTGTGTTTGCTTGCCTGAGGTTAAGGCACATTCACGTCAACATCACTCTACCTTGCCATTCACCTTTGTCTTTCACTTTGTCCTAGAAACATCCTCTGGGATGTAAAACAAGGAAGAGAGTAGAGCATCTGGGGTTATCCAAGGGCACTTAACCTTGTTGAATCATCTCATCCCGATGGATTTACACAATCACCTTAATCGTCTTAATATTCCTGTTTTACAGATGAAGAAACTGAAATGATGCTTACTTGTCAATTAGGTAATTCATTTTCCCACTTAGTCATTACCTCTTTCAATAAAGCCTTCTTGTTGTCAGTTGCCTTTGAGTAAGCTCTGACTCACGGTGACCCCAAGTAACAGAAGGGAACATTGTCCAGTCATGTACCATCTTCGGGATCGTTGGCCATTGTAGTGGCCACTGTGTAAGTCAAGTTCCTTCTAACTTAGGGGCTTACCTTCCAATACCATCTCAGACAATGTTCTGTTGTGACCATGGGGTTTTTGTTGGCTAATTTTCACAACAGGATTCCCTGGTCTTTGTCCCCAGTCTGCCTAGTAGCTCTGCTGAAACCTGTCCACCTGTCCACCACGAGTGACCTTGCTGGTATTTGCAATACCCGTGGTATAGTTACCAGCATCACAGCAATATGCAAGCCACCACAGTGCGACACAGGGCGGACAGCTGGTGGCATGTACCCTTATTTAGGTCTAACTTCCTGCACTAACCATTGTGTTCGAACATCACATACCTTAGCTACCTGGATATATCCCAATTTCTGACAGGTTAAAATGTGAGATCACGTGCATCTTAAAATCAGTACAAGATAATTTACAGAAGGGATAAGGCCAGAACTCTGGCCCTTGCTGTCCCCACTGGGTACCACTGGGAAGTTTGTCAGGTATTTAAAACATCAACAACAGCTAAAGCAACAAAACAGAAGGTGGCTACTCACCATTACCGCAGGACTTGGTGCTGGCCCTCCCCATCAGGAAAACTTCTGAGTTTATAGTCACTTAGGAACATAACTCAAGCCGCAGATGCAACTGTCTGTTAAGTGGCCGGATGTCCTGGTCCTATCTCCAAGGTAAGGCTGGTTTCTCCAGAATTTCCCCAGCTCTGTTGGTCTTACTCTCCCCTGACCTGTTTTTCAAGTCCATCAAACAGTTTCCCGTTGCCACTTTGGGGCTCCTTCCTGATTTTGGTGCAATCTTCCTCCCTCCGTGGGGTGGGGAGTTAATTTCCTTCATGACTAAGGGCTTCCTCATCCTAACCCAGGGCTTCTAAACCCTGTGAATGTCACTGTCAACTCAGGGCTGGGTAATTCTTTGCTGTGGGGGCTGCTCTGTGCATTGTAGGATCTCTTATCTCTACCCATTAGAAACTAGGAGCATCCCCAACCTCACCCCAATTGTGAAACAAAAATATCTTCAGGCTTTGCCAAATGTCCCCTGGGGGAAAATTGCCCAGGGTGAGAACCACTGTCCTCCTCCCACCAAGTCTTGTCCCTCACTGTAGAGTGACTTCAGCACTTCTATTTCGGGTAGACTAAGTGACTGGTGGGAGTCACTGAGAGGGGCAGATGGTTAATGTACTTGGCAACTAACTGAAAATGCGGAGGTTTGAGTCTATCCAGAGACACCTCAGAAGAAAGATCTGGCAGTCTACTTCCAAAACATCAGCCAGTGAAAACTTTATGTACCTATAAAATCCAAGGAAATAAAAATAATAATAATAATTCTTCGAATTAATATGGGAGTTTAGCAAAGTGCCAGGGTACTTGGTACATATCCAAGGATTAGTCATTTTCCTGGTTAATGACAACAGTCAGTTGGAAAGCGTATTACAAAATAAAAGTCCATTCATACAGGGGATGATAACACAAAATATCTGGGAATAACTGGCAAGAAAGATGAGCTATGTGAGTGGATACATGGATCCTTCATTTCACTGAAAAACAAACAGACAGTTGCTGTCAAGTCAATTCTTACTCATGGTGACTCCTCAAGAGTCAAAGCAGAACTGTGCTCCATAGGATTTTCAAGGCCATGATCTTTCAGAAGTAGGTTGCCAGACCTCTCTTTTGAGAAGCCTCTGCGTGGACTTGAACTTCCAAACTTTTGGTTAGCCCTGAGCACTTTAACTGTTTGCAACATCCTTGGGCTCCGTACTTCACTAAGGGCTGTTAAAGAAGATTCCACCTTTGGAAAGATGGTCTATGAACATGGTAAACATTGTAAAGATGTCAATTCCTTATAAATTATTTATATGTTAAAACAATTCCTTTCTTTTTTTCAAATCAAAGCTATGCATTGACGTAATTTCTAGACAATTAAAAAATTTCAGAGTGCAATACATGGAGTGCTTTCGTACAGGGCTTTGAACCAACTGATTTTTCCTGGTTCAGTCATTCCAATGAAGTGAAAGTGGAATATGCCCAAATTTGTAAAATGTGGATGAATCAGAATGATAACCAGAATGGGAAAAATTATGGGTTGACACCCTGCTAGAAATTTAGTCACCTAGAAAACAAGGGCAGCATGCATGTTGCACAGCAACCAAATCTCTTTCCCTGAAGAGTCAGAAACAGTGGTGCTCGGCTCAAAGATGGCAGCAGACCACATCTTTTTGAATGTGTATCACTCTGCACAGTCCTGGCAATAATCCAGTCTCCCTCATTATTGCTGCTAGATGCCGTTGAGTTGGCTCCAACTCACAGTGACCCTTTGTACAATAGAGCAAAACACTATCCAGTCCTGCCCCATCTTCACAATCCTTGCTATGCTTCAGCCTATCATTGCAGCCATTCTGTCAACTCATCTCCTTAAGGGTCCCCCCTTTTTCATTGACCTTCTCTTTTACCAACCATGATATCATTCTCTAGGGACTGGTCACTTCTGATAACATGACCACAGGAGGTGAGGCCACATTAGGCTCCTGAAGGGCTCACTACACCTCTTCCAAGTCTCCCATTCTAGGATTTCAGATCATAATTTTTCCCATTCCAGACATCATTCCACTACCTCCACGTTTTACAAATTTGGGTCTGTTTTGATATCATTGCTTCAGCCATGATTGAACTGCTCAAAAATCAAGAGGCGGTCCCTCCATAGCATTTGAGTGGATGCTGGATTCATCTCAGACAGCCTCCTCAGGTGGTGGGAATTGCTTTTGCTTGGCTGCATCTGGGCACAGTGAGATCCAAATTAATTGATTTTAAAAAAATGTTTCACACTCTTCAGATTTCTAAAATGTAAGGCATATTGTACAGTATATTGGCATATATTGGCATATTGACATATATTATACATAAGATCTTTAGGAAGATTATATGTGTGATATATATGTATGTACATACAAAGACACAATATAACAATTAAATGAAGTGGTACCCATGTAACCCCCTATGGTGAAATAGCCCTTAAGGAGGCCCTATTGTATGGTGTTCATGCTTGTCTCAGGGATCTCTAAAGAAAAAGAACCAGTAAGATATCTTTATATAAATACAGGCATAAATATAGATATGGAGAGAGAGAGAGACAGACTGAAACACAGAGAGATATAGAGAGTTTGTTTTACTGTAAAAAGACAAGGAAAGGTTTGCTTAAGGAAGGGAACTCACTTTGTAGGTTACCGGGGAGGGGAGGGAATAATTTCAGGCTAGTTGGGGGCCACATACTGAGGTGGGTAAGGGGAGGGATGGTATGGAAAGAGTCTGTGACCAGCATGATAACACTAGGGAAAGGGAGGACACCGAATTGTGCACGTAAGATATAGACAGCAGAGGCAAATATCAGTATATCCACAATAATGTATTACCACTAACACCAAACACCAGGCTACAGATAAACACATAAACAACTGAGGAGACCAGATGGGGGTCAGTGAACAGGATTATACTCTAGACCCAGGATAGATTCAGCTGAGGCTAGTCTTTCACAGATAGCAGTGATACCAAATTTCTGCAATAATAACAGAAACAATAGAAGACAGACATAGAGCAATCCCTCACAGACGGACAGACACTGTGGGAGAGAGATCCAACGGATCTACTGACTCTGGGCCATAGTATTAGGAGACACCAGGTTTGATTGGCACAACAAAATACATAAAAATCTTGTTCCACAACCTTCATTGGTGAGTAGTGAGTGGGGTCTTAAAAGCTTTTGAGCAGCCATCTAAGATACAGCTAATGGTCTCTTATCATTGGAAGTGAAGAAGAGTGCAAAAAAACAAGGGCATTTGGGAACATTCAGCCCTAGGACATGATGGACCTCGAGACCAGAAGGACTAGATGGTGCCTGGCTACCAATGCCAACCACTCAGGAAAGGATCAAAACTGGAGATCCTGGATAGACTGGGAAGAAAAACGTGGGACAAAATCCAAAAACTCAATATTAACTCACTGCCGTTGAGTCAAACCCAACTCAAATCGACCCCTCCTTGGGTTTCTGAGGCAGTATCACTATGGAAGTAGATTGCCCAACCTTCCTTCTGAGGACTGGCTGCTGGGTTTGAACCGCCAGCCTTCTGGTTAGCAGTCAGATGCCTTAGGCAGAATTACTGGTCAGAAGGAGTCTGGTGGGATCCCAAAGACTATGGCCCTGGGATACACTTGGGGCCTGGAATAAAACTCACTTCCAAAGCCTGGCTCTCAGCCCAATAGTAAAAATTATATACACACAAACCACTCAACCCAGGGTGACATACCCACATACTCTATGGTGATGCATCCCTTGGAGGAATCGAAACGGGCCAACATTCACATGGAGGAAAAGCAGGACACACAGGGTGCAGAACTATGAGGGCCATGGGGGGAGGGGGTACTGGGGAAGAGAGTGGGTTAGGGTTGGGGATGGTGATTGGGGAGTGAAACCAAATGTACGAAATGTTGAATGTAAAATGAATTCTGCTCTGTAAATTTACACCTAAAGCACAATTTTTAAATAAACAAATTTTAAAAAAAAATTAAAAAAAAAGCGGGAAAGAGCTGCCTGTCTTTATTTCCATGAGTTAGGACTTCTGTCTTGGATAGAGACTTCTACTGTCAATTTCACAGTTGAGACATTTCTGGTCAATCTCATTCCTGATTTATGAAAATCTTATAATATTCCAACTCAAATGGCATATGGGTTCTGATGTGATTTGAGGGATGACAAAAGAAACTCCCTTCCATTTCCCAAAGGAAAAACACTATGATGTTAGAGAAGAATATTGAATACACTGTGGCCTTCCAGAAGGATAAATAAATCTGTCTTAGAAGAAATTCAACCAGAACAGCCCTTAGAAGTGAGGATGGAAAGAATCTTGTGCTTACTTTGGCCAGATCATCAGGAAAGACCAATCACTAGAAAAGGACCTTAGTGCTTTTGAAAAGAAGGGAAATCATCCAGGAGATGAATTGACAAAATGGAGGCTACAATGGCCTCAAACATGCCACTGATGTTGAAGATGGAGCAGGACCATGCAGTGCTTTGTTCTGTTGTATGTGGAAGTCACCATGACTGGGAGTGAACTGGGTGGCAACTTATAACAAAAATGAAACACTGGTAGCCACTAATGGACCACACGAACCAAACCCTCCATTAACCCGAGACCAGAAGAACTAGATGGTGCCTGGGTGAGGATCCTAATAGAAGGTCCTGGACAATGTAGGAGAAAAACACAGAACAAAATTCAAAATCATAACCAGGACCAGACTTACTGGTCTGGTAGAGACTGGTGTAAACCCTGAGACTATTATGGCCCTCAGACACCTTTCAAACCTGGAACTGACCCAACCTCCAGGGATTACCTTCCAGACAAATAATAGACAGACCTACAAAATCAAACCTGGGAGGAAAATAATCCTGAGAAGTTTCAACCTTAAGAACCCAAAGGAGCAGAAGTTGCCCAAAAACAAAGCTGAGAAGGCAGAAAGGGGCAGAAAAGAAGGACTAATGGAAATGAGGAAGCCGGGGGGAAGTTCCATTGTGGGGACTGCAGCTAATGTCAGGAAACAAAACAAACCATGCATAAAGTGTTGGATGGGAAAATAATTTCCTCTGTAAACTTTCAACCAAATCACAATTTAAATTTTAAAATAAATAAATAAATCGTCCACTGGCAGTCAACTTATGAAGGTCCCAGCATCATTGGAGGTGCGAATGCAGATCCCCAGGCCCTGTGCAGTGACCAATGCCCTGTACACATACATATAGTCGAGGTTCCGAGGACGATATAGAACGGGAAGCAGATGATACACGGGAAGCAGACCACATCCCGAAGGCAGCCACTCAGCTGCTCCCAGTAGATTCCACCACGGAGTTGATTACCAGTCTCATCATGGGGAATACTACATCCAGCTGCCCAGCCATTCAACCAGGCCCAGCCAAGTTGACACACAAACTTAATCACCACAATGTTTAATTCTAGTTAAATACTCTAAACGGCTCCCTCATACCCCTTCCCCATCAATAACTCCCCAGCCCATTACTCCAACTTCCATCACTGCAGACTAGTTCAGCCCCTTCTTGGACTTCATATAAATGCACACACACAGTGTGCACTCTGTTGTGTCTTGGTTCTTCTGCTCAGCGTCCTGTTTATGAGATGACTCTCGTGTTGTTGTGTATGTCGCTAGTGTGTTCATTTTATTGTTGAGTGTGGAGAGAACCCAATTTCTCTATTCTCGTATTGGTGGACATTTGGACTGATCCCAGTTCGAGGCTGTTATGAATGACACTGCTCAATGTCTTACCTGCACTGTTTGCTGGACTTAAACAGTCTATTCTCTTGTATATACTTAGGAGTGAATGGGTGGGTCACAGGTTAAGTGTATGTTTGTTCTGGTTCCCTAGTGCCACTCTGACAGAAATAAAACACAAATGGGATGCTAGAATAAACAAGAGTTTATTCTTTTACAGTTTGGAGGCTTTAAGTCCAAGTTCAAAGTGCCAGGCTCTAGGGGCTGGGTGAAAGCCCCTCAACCTTGGCTTCAGCTCTGCCTCCTGTTCCCGGCCCATTGGAGCTGGAGGCTTTTCTTCACTCAGACAGCTGCTGGCTGCTGAGGCTGACAAGCCCAAGGTTGACAAGTAAAATGGCACAGTCCTGAGGTTACCAAACCACATGGCAGGCCCTTAATTCAACTCCATTGAAAGTCCCAAGGTCGGCAGAGCATGGCAGGCTGCTTAACAATGACACGGCTACAAGCAGGGTCCAAGTGTGCCATAAACTAGAGACCATTCCCCAAGGCTTCTCCTTATACATGGGAAGCAGACCACATCCCTAAAGCAGGCTACTCAGCTGCTGACAGTAGATTCCACCATGGAGTTGATTACCAGTGTCATCATGGGAAATACTATACCCAGCTCCCCAGCCACTCAACCAGGCCCAGCCAAGTTGTCACACAAACTTAACTACCACAATGTTTAATTCTAGTCCAAAAGCAAAAACCAAACTCACTGTCGTGAAGTTGCATCCGACTCATAGCGACCTTTCCTTTGGTTTTCCAATGCGGTATCTGTATGGAAGTAGATTGCCCAACCTGCCTTCCAAGGAGTGGCTGGTGGGTTTGAACCACCAGCCTTCTGGTTAGCAGTCAAATTCCTTAGGCACTGTTGTTTGCCATCAAGTCGGACCCAACTCACAGCAACCCCTCCTTGGGTTTCCCAGGCAGTATCACTATGGAAATAGATTGCCCAACCTTCCTTCTG
>NW_006921811.1:3020669-3021442 GCF_000298275.1 Orycteropus afer afer | reverse complement strand
CTGAGCTGTCTCCCTGTGCATAAGCAGCCCTTCTTTCTCCCATGATTGTTCTCTCCAAGGAGAGTATCTACTTGAGGTAAATGTTCAACTTATATACCTGCCTTTTGTTTGGTTGGAAACCACAAGTGAGGGTTCAATTCCAGACCTGAAGGGCAGTTAGGGGCCATAGTCTCAGTGGTTCCACCAGGCTCCATTGGACCAGCTGTTCCCCCCTATTGGGCTTTCTTAAAGTGTCCTCTCCAATCTCTAGGGGCCAGCCATTCCAAGACCTGCCCTGATTTCCCACCCAGAGTTGACCCTCCTCTGAGTACCTCCAGGACTTCGCCTCAGCTCCTCTTGGGACACTGGTCACTATGTGTATCCTGCATTAACGGTGATAACTACCATATATACAGTACTTCAGGTTTGTGGATTCCTTTCACATCTGTAACAATAATAACTTTTATTGTTGTAACAGGTGCTGTGGTGATGCAGAGGTTGGCAGTTTGAACTCACCAGCTGGTGATGGGGTTGTCTGCTTCCATAAAGATGACAGCCTTGGAAACCCTCCAGGGCAGTTCCACTCTGTCCTCTAGGGTCACTATGAGCTGGAATCCACTCAACGGCAGTGGGTTTTTGGGGTATTGTTGTGATCATGGGCCAAGCACTGGATTGTTGTTGTTGTTGTTGTTAAGTGCTGTCATTTCCGACTCATAGCAACCCCATGCACAGCAGAATGAAACACTGCCCGATCCCGCGCCAGCCCCACAATCCCTGCTATACTTGAGCCCATC
>NW_006921811.1:3018563-3019849 GCF_000298275.1 Orycteropus afer afer | reverse complement strand
TCTTGATTTTAAACCATGTAGTGTCCCCTTGTTCTGTTCGAACGACAGCCTCCTGGTCAAGGTACAGATTCCTCATGAGTACAATCAAGTGCTCAGGAACTCCCATTCTTCTCAATGTTATCCATAATTTGTCATGATCCACACAATCAAATGCCTTTGCATAGTCAATAAAGCACTGGATTAGGGACTTTATTTCTTCCATTTCTTATTATAATTTGGGTCCAACTTTATAAAGCAGATTCCTTTTACATTCAACAGTTCACACGTTTTGTTTCACAACACTAGTTACAATCCCCACGATGTCACATCTCTCCTCCCCGTGGTCACCTCTTCCCTGTGTCCTTTTTGCTTATGCATGCCTGCATGCTGAGCTTTCTCCCGTGCAAATGCTGCCCTTCTGATCTCCCAGGGTTGACTGTTCCAAGGGGTGCAGCTCCCTGGGGTAGGTGTTCAGCTCGTAGGTCTATTGTTCGGCTGTGAGGTCAGAGAAGTCCAACTCCAGGCCGCTAGGGAACTAGAGGCCATAGTCTTGGGGGTTTCACCAGTCTCTATCCAACCAGTAATCTTGGTCATTTTTGTTTTGAATTTTGTTTCACATTTTTCCTCTCACTCTATCCAGGATCTCCAATTTTGATCCCTTTCCAAGTGGTTGACATTGGTAGCCGGACACCATCTAGTTCTGGTCTCTGTTGTGTAAGCTGTTTCCCATGGTTCATTAGTCCCTTGGACTAATTGTTTCCATATGGAGTCTTTTGAGACTTTATGTGGAATATCTCATGTCATAACTACACAATCCTATAAGGTATAAGCGACTACTATCCCCATTTTCCAGACATGGAAACTGATACACTGATGTAGACACTGCTAATGGTCCCCAATATGCACCCCTTTCTTTCTTCTGTTTAATTCAGCATAGACTGGACTCTGCTTTGGTAACAAACCCAGAAATCTCAGTGCACTGAACAGAAGGGTTTATTTCTTGCTCACACCACTGTCTGGTAAGAGTCGGATGGGCTTTCTTCATCTCAGGGCTGAGTCTTCTGGATCATGTGTGTGGTAGTTATGTTTGTGTGTCAACTTGGCTGGGCCTGGTTGAGTGGCTGGGCAGCTGGTGGTAGTTAATCCCCATCATGAGACTGGCAATCAACTCCATGGTGGGATCTACCACAAGCAGCTGAGTAAGCTGCCTTTGGGATATGGTCTGCTTCCTGTATATAAGCAGAAGCCTTGGGAATGGTCTCTAGCCTATGGCACACTTGGACCCTGCATGTAGCCATGTCATTGCT
>NW_006921811.1:3010797-3017673 GCF_000298275.1 Orycteropus afer afer | reverse complement strand
TCGCTTTTCTGGGCACTGGGGCTGGCTCCCTCCCCAAGCACCTTCAGGCCTAGGGCTGCCCACAGCTCCCCGCTGAGCTGGTTCCTGCCTGCTTCATCACCTCTTTCTGAGTCGCTTAATCCTAACACCTCCTCTGCCCCAAACAAAAGCACAATGACTCACAGGAAACCCCACGTCTGAATAGAGCACCCTTTGTGCTCCAGAAGGTGTCCAATGGCTGAGTTTCTGAAGTAAACTCCAGGCCCTTCCAAGGCCCCTCTGGGTACATGTGAACCACCAACCTTCAGGTTAATAGTCAAAAGCTTCCCTGTTTGAAGGGCTCCCAGTCCATTCAACTCTCTTCGATTAACCCTTTGAAGATGCCACCCGCCTCCTGCACACGCGTGAGCCAGGCTGCCCACCGCATCCAGGGCAGCCCGTCCCACTGCACAGTAACCATCTGTGCCGCTCAATCTCCAACCTGCCCCCTTGGAGCAACCAAGAACTCCCCGGGGGGACTCAACCTGGCAGACCTCATTTTAAGTGTTAACTTTTCATCCACTCTGGCCCAAGCAGCAGCAATTTGTTGACTTTCCCAGATGGTTCCCTGGTTCTGGCAACACCATTTTCTGAGCCCTTTCCTCGCTGCTGTGAAAGTACCTTGTTCTGAACCCAAGTAAATTCACAGGGATGAGGTGCATTCCTGGATTCTGCCTGGTGGTGGCACCAGACTTCAATAGACTGACACTGGAGTATCCCCTCTTGCCCTTCCTAGAGTTTTTTAGCCTCTTTTTTTTTGATAGGAACAATAGATGCAGCCTCAGAAGGGAAAGTACTGCTCGGTGGCATTACATCAAACTCGGCCATCGTGGTATCCTTCCACGTTACAGCAGAGTATGTCTTCACCATGAACTTGGAGGCTCAGGAAGAAGGTTCTTTTTCAATATCCACATGTGCGTTACTCCTCACCTTGAAAGGAGAAAGGTCAAGGCATTCTGGTGGTGCAAGTGTGAAACGTGTGGCTGTTAACCGAAAAGTCGGTGATTCAAGCCCACCGTGCAACTGCCAGGAGAGAGCAGGCGACCTGCTCCCGTAATTATAGCCTGGAAACGCCTACGGGCAGCTTGACTCTCTCACGTGCCATTTTGCCAGAAATCCACCCAATGGCACCGGCACCACCACAAAAGACCTCAGTCGCCCTAGAGCTTAAGAACCAGACGGGACCATCTGGTCCAGTGTTCCCCATTTATAAATGAAGACAATGGGCCCAGAGAAGGGCTCGGTGTGGCCCAGGTCCCACAGTGATGGGAATGGGGTGCAGGAGGGTGGGGTGGCAGCCCGGGCTCTGCGGGCTGTGGGGTGAAGGGGAACCGGAACGCCTGAGGGCCCCCATGAAGCCTCCCGCCTCCCCGGCCCTGGTCCCATCACACAGTCAGTGACCGACAACAGAGAGAAAAGGTATTTAATGATGTCTCAGACTAATCTCTTAAAGCGCTCAAAGTGTTTCCACAAGTGCAAGGAGAGGGATTGTTCTCAGCCAACATTTACCAGTGAGTCCCACACACGCAAAAAAACGCCAGGTCACGGTGCTTTAGACGGACTTTTAATTTCTGCACTGAAAAGAAAGGGTGAAAACGTGACAGATTACTCTATAGAGACTGCATCCCGGCCCTTAAATTAATCTTTGCTCTTGGGGGCAGGAGGGGCAGAGAGGCAGGAACACATCAAAGCCCGAGTGAGCTGCACACGCTGCTGGCCTGCACACGCCGCTGGCCGAGGGCTGGTGACCTGGAGACAGGGCCGCCAACGAGATGGTGTGTAAACACCAAGAGGCAACGGTTAGACACATTAAAAAAACACAACAAAAAACCACGGTTCCATTCTTCAAATCAAGCACAAAAACTGACAAAGAAACACACCCAGGTTTGTGCACGCCCCATCTGAGGGGAAGGCGGCTGTCTGGAGGCAACACCGTGTGCGGGGTCGGGACACGCATGGGGACAGGTGGCTGCCCTTCAGGCTCGGGGGCGCGGGGCTGCAGCTAGCGCGCGCTGCTCTCCAGCACAGCTGCGTCGCGCAGGGTGGAAGGCAGAGGCAGTCGGCATGGCTCCCCAACCTGTGTCCTGCCCTCAGAGAACAAGCCGCGGGTCTGCGTCTCCGTGGACTTAACGCGGTTGCCGCCTCTGGAATGTTCAATCTGCCACAGGCTGGGAGGGCAGCTGGGTCTGAGTTATGCTCCACACACGGTTTAAGTGCTCGTTTTATTTTCATGTGCAAACCGTCACTGTCTAAAGCTTTCAGAAGGACAAGTACAGAGAGGGACACCCTGTAGAGGCGAGGAGTGCCATTCCTGCCGGCCCTCCTCCCGGAGGCGGGGCGGGCGCGTCACAGAAACATTGGGGGAAAAAAACACGTTCTGCTGCAGTGAAGGTCTAGTCCCTGATTAGGTCGGTCCGGGGGCGGGCCTCCGGGGGCGGGCCTCAGTAGGTGATTGTCCACTCTTTGACGGAGGCGTCGTGGGAGGTTGTGACCAGTGTGTGCTCGTCCAGCCAGGCCAGGCTGCTGACATGGTGCAGCCGGTGTGCGTCTGGGAAGGAAACAGCTTGGTTTGAAGGCAAAGCCCAGCTTCTCGGGTTCCCGTGTATCTCAGGCTGGGAGTACGGAACCACCTCTGCTTGAAGCAGCAATAGGATCCCAAGACAGAGCCCCCTAATGGCTGTAAATCAGACCCCAGAAGGCCGAGTGGGGAACCAGGCTGGGTTGCAGCCAAGCACCTCACCCGCAGCACTGGACTTCTGGGGTCACACAACTCTGCGGGGGGATGGACTTGGGTACTGCGGGGCGCTCAGCACACCTCTGGCTCTACGTACTCTCAGGTGTGCCCAGCGTGGAGTCTAGATTTAAGCCACAGGGTGACGGGCTGAGACCCTGGACACCGATGCCTGAGTAAACATGCCCGGTGCAGAGTCTAGATTTAAGGGACAGGGTAGGGGCAGGAAAGAGGGGTCCACAATAACTCTTTACTCAGCACACAGTATCCTATATAGGGAGCTGCCTGGCCCCTCATGGGGAACAGGCCTCCAGGTCCCCAGCACAGCCTAGCAGAGCTCCTGGCACTGGCCAGAGAGGAGAAGCAGCCTGCTTCCAGCAGGGCCACCCCACAGAAGCACAGAGGGACACTCGGTGCCCAGGGATGGCTGGCATACGGCCACAGACTCACCTTGGATCTTGACTCTGGTCTCAGGGTCGCTTAGGGTCCAGACATACACCATCATGTCCATGCCGCCGGAAGCAAAGTGCTCATTATCCGGGGACCAGGCCAGGCAGACAATCTTTGCATGATGTCCGTAAAAAACGTTGTTCTCCTAGTTGTGGGAGAGACAAGAGAGGGGGTTCAGGCCAGACTGCCACGTATCACCCCATGCAGTCCTCAGCCACAACGGGAGAGAGGGTTCACTGAGCACATCCCTAACTCCCGGCAACACCTGGGACTCACGGATCCTCTCTGCACAGTCCAGGCCCCGGGGTCCCTCCACCACACATGCCTCACACTGAGTTTATTGAGCCCTCGGTCTACTGAGGGGACAAGAGTACAGCACCAGAAGTCTGCGACCACAAGGGCCAGCCTGCCTCCCCGGGGGTCCTCCCTAAGCAGGCGCCCGTGACCTTGAAGCCAGTCTGCCTCTCTAGGGGTCCTCCTTGGGTGGGAAGCTGTGACCTAGGGGGCTGGCCTGCCTCTCCAAGGGTTCTCTCTGGGCAGGTGGGTGGACCAAGCCTAGCTGTGTCCCTGGGAACCACAGAGTGTCTGTCCTGCCAGCACTTTGAAAACGGGACTTGGAGCACGTCATCCAGGGAAGCCACAGAGTAGCAGTAATGCTGAATGCTCGGAGAGCTGCTGCTTCAGAGCAATCTTGTCCTCAACTCTCCACCTCTCAACTCCCTAAAGGTCAGCAACCTAGACACGATTGTCTTTTCTGTTTTGCCATTTCATGCTTTGCTGCTCTACCTTTGTGGATGACTTGAGCAATCCATCAGTAAGACAGCCAAAACTCAAAAACTCAAAGAAAAAAAACCCAAACTGCCATGAAATCAATTCCGACTCATAGCGAGCCCCAGTGGGTTTCTGAGGTGGTAAATATTTATGTAAGTAGAATGCCCCATCTTCCTTCCAAGGAGTGGCTGGTGGGTTTGAGCCACCAAACTTCTGGTTAGCAGTCAAATGCCTTAGGCATGGCCAAAGCCCATGCCAATCACCAGGTGACTTGACATCTGATGAACACAGTCCATGCCGGGGCCCTGCTCATCAGGAAGGGCCCAGCTGCTGGGCGGAAGGGAGCCTTCTCAGGAGGGGCATGTCCTGTACCTGACTGGGGTTTGGGTTACACGGGTGCACACATGCTGCAGACGTGTGCTGACACGGACCCAGACCTTTCACTAACCAGGCACTACAGCAAATGGAAAAACCCAAGGACGACTGTCCTCTAGTTATTAACATGTAGCAGCTGAAGTGCCTCTGGGCAGAGGTCCAAACGGGCAGCAGTGCTGACAGGTAGCGTGGAGGGGTCTGTAACGCACATGATCAAGCACCAGAAATCACATAAGCTCCTGGATGGACAGACATGTGAGTGCATCCCAGGCAAAGTGCTGGTGGTACATTCCTGGGGAATTCTCTGACTTTCCTGTCAATCTGAGTTGTCACAGTGATGGTGGGGGTGGGAGGGCAGTCGGCACAGTGGAAAGAAGGGGCGCTGGGTCCCTGAGCCAGTCATGCTCACAATGGAATCCCTCCAACATGCAGTCACCTCACTGGTAAAAAAGGCCAAACAGCACCCCTGAAGGCGGGATGGGTGGCTCGTGGGCCTCCCCACCAAGTACGCGTGGCTCTCTTCCACTGCCCCCACCTTTGCTGAGGAGGGATTCACTTGCAGGTGCCTTTAAACTGGACCATCACCCAGCCACCCAAGTGCAGGGCAGTAGGGGCGGGGCCCACTCACCGAGTAGCCATCGGCCACACTGAAGACCGTGACCACTTTGCTGGCGTCACACACGGCGAGGAAGGCACCGTCCGAGGAGTAGGCCAGGTCTGTCACGGGGCCCTTGGCCTCCAGGAGCTTGTCCTCGTTCTTCAGCGTGGAGCCCAGGATGGAGTAGAGGCGGACGCTCCCGTCCTATGCAGGAAGGGACAGAGAAGTCAGCCACCCTCTCAATGAGCACAGGTCCCTTCCTGGGGGTGGGGGCAGGGCTTCGACCCAGTGCCCCCCGCTGAGAATCTGCACTCGCGGCCCAGATGGCGACAACCAGTGTCCACCTTCCGAAGATCCCAGGGGGCTCCTGTACACTTAGGATCCTCTAGGGATCTGGAAGCATCACCTGGATCGGGTTAAATCGCAGGCCGAGTCAGTCTACCCCGGACTCAATGCAAAATCGCAGCAGGGGGTCAAACTGGAATGAACCGGCTTGAAGCTCTATTAGAAAGGGCTTTTCCCCTCCGATCCCTGCTCCAGAGAGGCCACCGCATGCTCCCAACACCCCAGCCCCACCTCCGGGGCCACTTCCCTCCACAAGGGCACCTGAGGGCATTCCCACGTGACCACTGTCCTCCCATCAGCACCCACGGGCACTTCCCAGAGACGGTTCTGGGCTCACCCCAGTGGGCAGAATTTCGGGGTCACCCAGGCCCAGCCCAGCGTTCTGCGTGGCTGTGGTACTTCCACCGTACCGTGCCCTGCACTCCACCTCCACCCTGCACCCAACCCGAGCACCAGCCAGACCATGTAGCACAGCCACCCTGACGGGCCAGGCTGTCTCCCAGCAAACTCCCCGTCACTCTCCCTCAGGCAGCAATGCCTGCTGTCTCCTAGGGCGTGTGCCACCCATCTCCTGGCTGTCCTCACTGAGTGCAGGGGTCCTTGAAGCAGGAGCACCCAGGGACTTACAAACAACGTCCTAGCACTCTGCAGTCACCCTCTGGGGACAGTGCCAGGCACCATGATCTGTATGTCCCACTGCAATTCATCCTCCAGCCTGGGTGGCCACGTACGAATGTACGAACAAACGCGCGCGCACACGCACGCACGCACGCGCACACACACACACACACACACACACACACCCCTCCTGCTCTGAGCGGTGGCCTCGTTTCTACCCCCGAGCCCTGCACAGGGTCTGCGCTGGGGGGAAGTAATAAACAGATAACAGGGGCGGGACCTGGTCCACCTTCTTCCCCACTGCACCTGGCCCAGCCGGTACTCGACACGCCAGACATGCTCACCAAGTGCCCACTGGCAGAAATGACCAGAGTACCACCACCGCTCAGGGCCTGCTCTCTTCCTCTGCCCCACGGAGACGCCACAATCCAGAGGGCAGGAGGGGCACCACCACCACGGTGTCACCGCCCCGTCACTAGGCACCTACTGCCCACCTTGCCGTGGGGGCCTCACAGCTGGGGCCAGACCAGCCATCAGTGCAACAAGGAAGCCCGGGAGGGGACAGGGAGACGGCTCTTTCACTGGGGCTATAGGAGGGCACTGGTCCCACACTCGGGGTCCTCGTGCCTCCTTCCCAGGCTGGTTCTGGAGAGCCCACCCCACCTCTTCTCTCCTCTCCAAACAGTCCCGGGACTCACCCCACTCCCATACCCTGCAAGCCCCCCAATACAGCAGGCGAGAGACATGAGGGAAAGAGGCCTTACCGCACCGCCAACAGCCACCGTGTCACCCCCGGGGTGCACGGCCACCACCTCAGGCTCATAGTCGGGGTTGATGCTGAAGCACTTCTTCTGGTCCTTGAGCAGAACGATCTACAGAACACACAGAGCCGGTCAGAGGGCTGGGCTGCCCGGGACGGGCCCCTCACTGGTGTTTCCACCCCATCTCCCAAAGGGGATGATGACAGGGC
>NW_006921811.1:3007879-3009657 GCF_000298275.1 Orycteropus afer afer | reverse complement strand
GATGTTGCTTATGGGTCCAATTGTAGGGATTTTTGTTTTCTTTAGTTCTCTTGATTTGACAATAAGTATAACAAGGTGCTCGTAAGGATCAAGGGCACAAGATATTAGAAGTGACAAGACTGAAGCCAACGGTGAACACGAACGGACAAGCTGCACACTCCAGTCTAAGGGTTCTATGCTCTCTGGCTCCTCAGGTCAAAAGAAACACCTTAACGTGGGGTGTGTCCAAGACTACGAGGCGGCCAGCACACCCGATTCTGCGCTGCACACGAGGCCTGTCTCACCCTCAGAGGGGCAGGAGCAGGGGCAGATGCTGGGAGGGGGACTGGTGGCCCCACAGCCTTGTGTGACCGGCTCGTTCAGTGCGAGGAGCTGAGAGGAAGACGCACTGCCTCCAGACCCTCTCCTGCGCCGAGAGCTGCTTCCTGGGGCTGACGGGAGAGAGAGTCACCAAGGAGGTGGGGTCCCAGCTCTGCCACAGATGCCCCAGAATCGTACGGCAAGGCCTTGAGCCTTCGGGTGTTTTCTCTGGAAAATGGGGGTCAACACCTGCTGTACAAGCTGCTCCGAAGAGCACTGCCGCCAGCACCTCCTGAGCGGTGGGGACAGAGCTCAACCCCGACCCGTGCCTCTGCCCCAGCTCCACCTCACCCCACAGCAATGCCTGTCTGTCCCTGCATGGAGCCCTCACTGAACCCTCAAGGCAGGAAGGTGGTCACGGCCCCCACTTTACAGATGAGGAAATGGCCTGGAGAGACAAAGGGCTGTCCGTAAGGCTGTGCACAGAACAGCAGCTGAGCAGGGACCAGAGCCCCTGTTCCCATCACTACAGCCACAAAGTTCAGGCGTGGGCTCGGAAAGAAGCCCCCGACTTTCTACAACTTTCCGCTACTCTGTACTCTATACCGTCCACGTCTTCTGTGCCCAACTGGCCATGCAGGCTATTTGCAGTAATTACTTGGCAGAAGGTTCTTATTATCTAGGATACACAGAAAGACATTCCCTCAAAGCAATTAAGCTCAAAGGCGGCAGGCGGGAAGACATCCTGAACGGCAGCTTTCATTAGCAGCCAGTCTCGGACTCAGTCCCATCAAATGCCTTCTGCAGCGTGCACGCAGGGGTGCCCAAGGCTGCTGGCGGGGAACGTCTGCTGCGGAGGGATGTGTGTGTGAAGTGGGTCAAGTTCAGAGCTCGTCAAGGGCATTTCATCTCAGAAATTCCAAAATAAACGGCTGGTCAGTAGCCTCGCCATGTTCTGGCCTGAGTGCCACCCTGCTGGTCACGGGGCCTAGAGGAAACCACCCAAGCACAAGTGACATGAAATCCCCAATAATTCCGATGTCTTTTCCACTTACCATGATGTTGCTTACTGGGCCAGTTCTGAGGCTTTCTGGTTTTTGGTTGCAGTGTAATCCATACTCCAGGCTGCAGCCTTCGATCTTCACCAGCTACAAGTCACCTTCACTTTCAACAAGCAAGGCTGTGTCGTCTGCCTATCCCAGGTTGTTGGCATCTTCCTCTAATCCTGATACCACACTCTTCTTCACATAGTCCAGCTTCCTGGATCATCTGCTCAGCGTACTGATCGAGTAAGTGTGGTGAAAGGATACAACCCTGCCGCACACCCTTCCTGATTTTAAACGAGGCAGTGTGCCCTTGTTCTACTTGAACAACTGCTTCCTGATCCATGTACAGGTTCCCTGTGAGCACAGCTAAGTGCTCTGGATTCCCCTTCTCCTCAATGTTATCCATCCTCTGTTATGGTCCACACAGTCGAA
>NW_006921811.1:2994933-3006669 GCF_000298275.1 Orycteropus afer afer | reverse complement strand
TTCCATTCAGCTCTTTTACTTCATCACATCTTCCATTTGCTGTAGCGGCACTCCATTCAAGAACAAGTTTCAGAGTCTCTTCTGACATCCATTTTGGCCTTTTCTTCCTTTCCTGCCTTTTTAATGCCCTTTTGCTTTCTTTCTTCATGGATGATGTTCTTGATGTCATCTCACAATTCTTCTGGTCTCCGGCCACTGGTGTTCAATGCAGCAAATCTATTCTTCAGATGGTCTCTAAATTCAGGTGGGATATACTCAAGGGTGAATTTACTGGGGACAGGAAAATGAGAGCTCAGAGAAGTTGAGGAGAATGCCTGAGGTCGGGCTTTGAACATGGGAAGACGGCTCAAAACCTGTTGCATCTCAACCACACGGCTGATGGGCACGCAGTGCAGCCTGACGCTTTACAAGGGCAGCTTGGGACCAGGCTGCCTGCGTTGAATTCCCAGCTCTGCCCCTTGCTAGCTGCATAGTCAGGTCAAGAATTTGAATGTCCTTCAGTCTTCTCATCTGTAAATGAGAATATGTGTAACTGATAGGACCGTGGTGAGGAGTAAACAAATGAGCACCTGTGAAGCAGCTGGCACAGAGCGTGCAATGGTTCAGTAGGATGCTTGTTATACAAACCAAGTCATCATTGCTGGGAAGTCAAATGGGACGTGAAGAAAACCAAGAAACCAGACATCCCTAGCAGTCAACAGCCCATAGCTCTGCGTGCCAAATTGACTCCTCTCTCTCTTCCAGCTGGGAGCTCTGGTAGCGTAGTGCCTAAAGGCACTTGACTGCTCACCAGAAGGCTGGCGGTTCAAGCCCACCAGCCACTCCCCGGAAGGAAGATGGGGCAATCTACTTCCGTAGTGAGACTGCCTGGGAAGCCCCAGGAGGGTTCGCTGAGTCGGGGCCGACTCGACGGCAACAACGACGACTCTTCCAGCCAGCCGTTCAGCTGCCACGTACCTGCCCGATGCACACGACCACAGTGTAGCCCCCCGGGCCGACAGCCACGCACTTTGGTTGAACATCCAGCTTCACCACTCCTTGTCCGCTGACAGAGAGAGGAGAGAGAGCACACATGAGTTCAGGCTGCAGCGGCTCATGGAGGAATGACGTTCACACTTGCTGCAAAAACACAGCAACTCGGGAGATGCAGGAAGGCGGCGCTCTACCGTCACCTCTCCTGAAGGAACGAGTTGCTGTAATACCGGAAACCACAACCAAACACATCGCTGATGACTCACTTCCAACTCATGGCGGCCCCGTGTGTTGGGGCTCAATGCCCCACAGGGCTTCCTGGCCGCCATCTTTACAGAAGCAGCCTGCCAGGCCTTTCTTCCGTGGAGCCACTGGAGGCGAGGGTAAAAAGGGCCGACTCCACAGCAAACAGATCGTAAATCATGGGTGTGTGTGTGTACATGTGTGTGCATGCGTGCGTACACACGGGGGGGGGGGCCTAGGGTGGAGAGAAGCAGCAGCTGCGAGGAAGTGCTGGGAATGACTTCTCTTCCTGTCTATTTGTGGTGCATCCCTGATCCCCTGCTCCCGCCCCGTGACTGCGCTGAGCATAGAGCCCAGAATGGCCCCTGCAGTCGGTGGCCCCTGTGGAATGGCTGTCTGAAGGAGTCCTGACAGGACATGATTTCTTAGGGGGAGGTGTAGCTTGCTGGGCAGAGACCTCGGGCTCTCTGTCTACGAGGCTGCACTGAGCTGGCACGGCCGTGGGAAGATGCTCACTAGGGATCCGCTAATATAGACACCCTCTGGTAACAGAGGGTGTCCGTTCCTAAATGAGTCTTTCAGTTGAATTTGTAGGTGAGCCGAACAGGTGCAGACAGTTCTTACTTAGCCTCAGAGCAAAACCTCAGAGCAAAAACAGGCTGGAATGCGCTGCAATGATTTACAAGCTGCATGTGTGGCAAGTGAAGGGGACCATGAAGAACGCACTGCCAGGGAGGGCGGGTTCAGTTGTTTCAGAGGGAGGGGAAGTTTACGTTACCAGCAACTGCCTGTGTCAGGGGTGTGGTAGTTAAGTTCGTGTGTCAACTTGGCTGGGCAGCTGGATGTAGTTAGTGCCCACGATGGGACTGGTAATAAACTCCACGGTGAATCTACTGGAGCGGCTGAGTAGCTGCCTTGGGGGATGTGGTCCGCTTCCAGTATATCAGGACAAGCTTTGGGACTGTCTGCACCTTCTGGCACTCTGCACGTAGCTGGGTCATCATTTAGTAGCCCGTCACGCTTCCTGCTGACCTTGGGACTATCTCCGGACTTGAACTAGTGGCCTGCCATGTGGTTTGCTAATATTGGGACTGTGCCATTTTGTCTGTCAGCCTTGGGCTTATTAGCCTCAGCAGCCAGCAGCTGCTTGAGTAAAGAGATACCTCTAGCTCCAGTGGGTCAGGGGCAAGAAGCAGAGCTGAAGCCCAAGGATGAGGGGCCTTCACCCAGCCCCCAGAGCTTAGCACTTTGAACTCGGACTTGTGGCCTCCAAAACTGTTAAGAGAATAAACTCTTGTTTGTTAAAGCTGCTCATTTGTGGTGTTTTTTTCTGTCAGAGTGGCACCAGATAACCAAAACAAGGGGCCACTATAAGGCAGAAAAAGTCAGACCATGGCCCAGACACCTGGACTCCAGGCAGCTTCTGCTACATCTTGTGACGTGTGAGTCGCTCACAGACACTGAGTCGAAATTAGGCAAATGAGGCCCACATAGCAAACACACCCATCTTCTGTGAGCCGAGCAGTGGGGCCCAGTGAGAGTGACAAAGATGTCTCCAGGAGTTCCCCTATCTCTGAGGTATGACAGGATTCTGGCGGTCAGGAGGGGGGTCTGTACACAAAATATGGGATTGGGGGTGGGGCACTGGTGAGCTTATCTGGACCTTGGACCATGGCCCTGTCCCTCATCTTCACCCTTGCTTAAATTTTCAGATTATTTGCTAATTTCTGTTGTCCTCACTTCAAGGACTGCCAAGCAATGGCACTGAAGCAAAAGCCAGCAGCACCTTGTCTGGGAACCATAGAGGATGGCAGTGAGCTGGCACTGAGCCCTCACCATGGGCCAGGTGCCTCTCTGAGGGCACGAGGAACCAGCTGCCTTGGCCTCACACCCGTCCTGGGCCATGGTCTGTCTCCTTCCTTCCTTCCTGGTGAGGAAACTAAGACCAGGAGAGACACTGGGAGGGTGTACAGTCTGCACCTGCAGTGTGCGGCTCAACTAGAGCTCGGCGTGTGCCCAGGGCCTGGCAGAAAACAAAGGCCCCGTGCAGGGGTGAGATGCACACCACGTTACCAAGAATGGCTGCTGCCAGCCGGGCCCCGTGTGGCCCAGCCACAGGCAGTGCTCACCTGTAGTCCCGTAGCGTGAGGTTGGTGTACCGCACGGTGTCATCCATGCTGCAGCTGACAAGCTGCCCTGCCTCGTCCACCGTCATCCTGGACACCTGGTTCGTGTGGCCTTTCCCAGTGAAGGAGTCATTCTCCCCAGTCTCAGAATCCCAGTAATGTGGGGCGAGGGTTAAGGAAAAACCTTTCCTCTGGGGCCGCGGTACCTGCCCTAGTGGTGAGGCCCTTGCCAGGCCCAAGCTCCAGGCAGCTGAGAAAGACCAGGACACTGGGGGTAGGACAGTGAGCATGGCCTGAGAACCACTCTTCACAGACTGCTTGAAAGTCAGCAAGACGACCCAGCTCAAGTCAGCGGGCCAGCAGAACCCCACAATGAGTTCTCTAGTGCCCCAGGTCTCCCGGCTGCTCACAGAGCTTCAGTGACCTGCATGGATCACAGCACAGATCAGTGACCTTCCCCAGTGGGCCGGCCCGAGGGCAGCAGAACCACACCACCCTCAGAGCAGACGTTTCCCAGGCCAAGCTGTTTTCCACTAGGCTTCCTGGTGTAACTGAACCATCAGCCCCTTCGCTCTCGTGTAACCTGCTCTCCAGCCCTGAACGCCGCAGGCGACCGCTGCTCATGATGGCTGTCCCGATGATATAAGTGACAGCCTGGGGCTGACCTATATTCCAAGTGCCACTCTGGGGGGGGGGGTGGTGCAGACTTCAGGAATGGGACTGCTCCTTCTCACTTCACAGGTGGCTCTGCCATCCCTGCAGAAGCGAGAGCACGCTTCACTGTTCCCAGCACGGGATCCCAGCTGGCCCTGAAGGAGCACTACGGGAGTGCCAGGCCCCTGGTGCCCTGACACCAGGCTGGGGCTGGGCGGCAGGGAGAGGATGACCCGACACTGCACTGGTGGTTGGTTGGCAGGAGGTGCCCCGACACTGGGAAAGGGGTGTGCAGGGGAGTGGGCGGCACTCAGGTGGGGAGTGGGCGTGAGTGCAGGAGGCACTCATGTGCTGGGCCAGGGGGGAGGGGGATTCCAGTGCCTTCTCTGCCGCCAACTGGCACAGGGCCTTGGGCGAGGGGCACCCGCACATCTGCCTACTTTAAGGGGACCTGCAGAGGGCTTGCAGACGCACCACGAGGAAATGACCCAGCTGCTCCAGCCTCCCTCAGGGCCGCTGGGACCTCCGGCATCTGTGTCAACAGTGAAGTGCTGCTGAAACAAGCAGGGCTGCAGCGGGCAACACTTGGGGGCTCTTGGACAGCTGACCCAAGAGGGGTCTGTAGGAAGGCACAGCGGTGCCTAGGCTAGAAAGTGCTATGGGCAGAAGGGTGGCCTGTCTCACAGCACGACTGCTCACCTGCAGGGGGCAATGGACTCTGGCTGAGGCCCTGCCAGGGAACCAGGATGTGTGTGCACGTGTGTGCTGGCACACCTAGCCCCTGCAGACAGCTACACCAGTGTGGGCCGCGGACAGCTACACCGATGTGGGCGACAGTCCTGGGAGACAGTGCTGTCAGCACCAGGCCAGGCCACAAGGTGAGGCTCTGATAACTGCAGAGATGGGGGATTTGTAAGGGTCGCCTGCATCCCTGCAGGGCATGTCATCGGGGCCACAGGGAACCTGCTCAGGAGGCAGGAGACTCAGCTCTGCTGCCCACAAAGCCACGCACCTCTCTGGAAACCACTTAACCTCTCCGAGCTTCCCATCCTGCACGAGGACTCTAATCAAAGATCTCCACGGCTTTCTGAGTCTTAAGACTCACAAACTAACACTAGGACATCATCTGGACAAAGGAGGCGCCTTTCAGACAAGGAAGCAGTTGACAACAACACTCCAGACAGCACACGGTAGACGTCACTGATGACTGCAGCTGTCCTCAACCCAGGCCTAGGCTGATGGAGCCATGGATGGGGCCCCTGTGGGTCTCAGACACGTGACCTGGAGGGCGTGCAGCTGCAGCCAGTGCTGCCTGACCAGCCTCGCTCTGGCACCATGGGGAGAGGAAGTCACCACCTCCCCTGCCGGGGGCTCCAGGCCAGCTCTGTGAGTCAAAGGATATTGATGTGCCCGTCGTGGCTCCCGGAGTAGATGTAGGCCTTGCCACCATTTTTGTGCACCGTTAGACACTGGATAGACTTACTGTGCCCCTGGAAGGGAAAGACAGGGCAGGTGAGCTGAGGACTCTGCGTGTGCCCTTGCCACCGGGTGACCACCTTCCACCAGCTAAGCCTCTGGGGGACAGAGTAGAGAGAAGTCCCACGTCTGAGGGGTGCCGAGAGGCCACAGCCTGTTTCCCTGGCAACATTCTCCGGAGGCTGGGCTCAGCTCTCCCGTTGATCTGACCAAGCCCGTACACTGTCTGCTCCTCTGGCCAAAGCATCTAGCCCTGGCCTGGGTCACAGGTCTGTGTCAGTCTTTGTGGCCGGGGACCTGACCGACCCCTCACAGCCCCTGAAGGTGGAGCCCATGGCACAGGGCTCGGATTCACAAGCTAGTGAGGTGGTGGCAGCATTGAGATCAGGGCCTACCCACGAGGCACACAAAATTCAACCTCCTCTCTCAACTCCCCCGCCCCAGGCACAGTGTCTAAGGCCCCAACCCTCTCCTCCCTAGGCACACTGGGGACTCGTCGACAGCCTGACAGCATCCACTCTGGGAGGGTGGGACCCATCTATCTCCCTCCTATCGGCTCTCGGGCAGAGCAAGCTGCCACCTGCGATCACAGCTCCTCGCTCACTCGAGGCGGCCTCCTTCTGCTCGCTGTGAGAACATGAGCCAGCTGGCATGGCACAGCACAGGGCTTTCTCCCAGAACTTCCCAAGCATTCCACGGTGTTGTTTGTTGCCACAGTTACCTTCTAGAAAGGTACACACAGTACTCGGTGGGACTACAGTACCGGAGTGAACACATCATGGCATTCTACCTTTCCCAGGAAAGAGGCGGGGAGAAAATCGAGGTCTTCCAACCTGGAATCCCGATACCAGCTCCGTGTCCAGTGAGGTACCCTGCTGGTCTCGCCACTTAAGCTGAGGTCCTCAGACCAGCACCTGCCCCACTGGGCGTCTCAGACTCAGCCTTTGCAGCCCGTGAGGCCAGGGACTATGTGCACACCCCTATCTGAGGTGCACAGTCTGGAGCTGGTCACACACACAAGTCCCTGGGGTCTAGGGTGAACCCGTGACGGCCTCACGGTGGCTCTCATGCTGCTGGAGCATGAGCGCAGCTGCTATGGCCGCCATCAGAATCAGCTGGACACTGTCCACCGACACCCAAGCTCCACGCGCAGACGTGTGGCCTTCACGTCCCCTCCAGACACGCCCATCTGCAGACTCACCCCGACTGTACTGAGAACCTGGCGGGGTCAAGGACATGGGGCTATGACCCTCTATTCCCAGGGCCATGTAAGTACATCTCACAAAAACAGATGATGTGGGCGCCCCAAAGAGTCTCTGAGCAAACACTGTTCATGCCTAGTATCAGGGTGGACAAGGGCCCTGCAAGACACTTGTGTTAACAGCCAGACCCTGTGAATGGGACCTAGAGCTGGAGAAATCTCTACAGGTTACGGTCTTGAGATGAGTGTACCCTGAGTTACTGGGGTGGCCACCAATCCAACGAGGAGTGTCCTTATAAGAGACAGAAGACATGAAGACACAGATGTTTGACCACATGGAGAAAGCAACAGACTGGACTGACACACAGCCAGTAGGGGCGTCTGGGCCCAGCAGGGGCTGGGCGACACCAGGAAGGGCCGTCCCCAAGAGCCCTCTGCCCCACACACCCGTCTCTGGACTTGGGCCTCTGGCACTGGGACAGGATGAGTCCTGCTGCCGCAGGCCACCAGTTCATGGCCTCTGTGACGGCAGCCACAGGAACCTCAAACATCCTGGAGCGGGAGGAGGAGGAACAGCGGGCTGTGCACACTGAGGTCCCGAAGGCGCTAAGAGGCAGCAGGGCCTGCAGGGCTTGACCACTGCCTGCGGACCAGGTCACCGAGGAGAACAGCAGACACCTCCCAGAGCTACCAGGAGGATGGGGGACGGGCTTCTCGGGGCCCTCTGCCCGGCCTCAGGCACCAGACAGGGCGCAGGCTCACTGGTTTACAGTCCCCTGGGTGGTGTGAACGGGCAAGCACTCGGCTGCCAGCCAAAGGCTGGAGGTTCACGACTACCCAGGAGCACCTCAGGAGCAAAGCCCAGTGATCCACTCTCCAAACAACCTGCCACCGAAAACCCGCGGGGCGCGGCTCTGCTCTGACACCCCTGGGCTGCCGTGAGTCAGAGGCAACCCCACAGAACTGGCCTGGTTTTGGACCCGGGAGGAGTCCCCAGGTGATAGAAACCATTAACACGCACAGCTGCTGACAAAATGGTCGGAGGTGAGCCCACCCAGAGGTGCCTGGGGAAAAAAAGCCTGGTCATCCACTTGCCTGAAGCTCAGCCCCGGAAATCCCTGGAGCAGTTCTACGCAGACACAAGCATGGAGTCCCTGGGAACCTGTGGCGACGCCATGCCAACTGGGCCCCGGTTCTGCTCCCTCCCACAGGACCCTCCAGCAGGGCACCCCGGAGCTTGCCTGAGGAGCAGGTCCGGCGCCTGTGCTAACCCTGCAGGTGTGGAGCCTCGCAGAGGCGTGTGTCTGCACATCTCCACCGCAGCAGGGCAGGCCGTGTGAGGGAAGGGCCAGGCCTGGTGCCCAGGCGGCCTGAAAACGGCCTGAGAAGGCCAGCTGCCAGGAAGGTGCACGTGAAGCGGACCCTGACCCTGCGGACCCACTGCCCTGGAAAGCGTGACTCGGCGGCACCAAAGGGCACCTGCTGAGGCCACCAGAGCAGGGGGAGCCTGACCCCGAGCTTCTGGTCCAACAATGCCCCCTCCGGCTCCCAGCAGAGTCTGAAATGGGTGGTCCCACCAGAGCCGGGACTCAGGGCCCAAGAGGAGGCTTACGTCCCCTCCCCCACCAGAGGCAGGAAACAGGGCAGACCCCAGCAAGCATGTGGATGGAGCCGGCCCTGCCCAGTCGAAGAATCTTCCCCATCACTGCCCCAATCCCACTAGTTTGTTGGCCTCATTTCCCACAGTGCTTCCTGCCACAATCCCCTAAACCACCTGCCCCACCCCCCCGCAGTCCCCTAACCCTGGACCTCCCCCTCCTTCCTGCATTGCTTCCCTGCTCCCACCACACAGCACTCCCCGACCCTCAGTCTTATCCCCACAGCCAAAGCCCGGCTCAAAGGCGCCCGTCCTCCCCACCCTCGAGGCTCTCCACAAGGCCTCCCTCGGTACAGGACCCTCTCCTCTCCTTGGGATGCGTGACTCAGCCTCCGTCTTGTCTCTCGCTGTCCGGGGTCACCCCGGTTTCTACTAGCCTGGGGGCTCCTGGCTGCTCCCCACCAAGCCCCAGGCTCTGCACGTCCAGATCTGACAGCAGCTAAAGGGGCCTCAGCCTCCCGCCGCCTCCGCTACACGCACAGCCCCCAGAAGCACTGGCCTCCTGCCGCTCTCCCGGGCACCACCAGGCCCAGGGGGCGCACAGCAGCTCCACAGCTTGTCCTTGGCCTCCCCCAGCACCTCCCAGATGGGTCCCACGTGCACCTTCCCACGGACGCCCCCTCGCCCGCCGCCTGCTCACCTTGATGACACGCAGGGGCTTGCTGGGGTTGTTCCTGTCCAGGTAGTTGATGTAGCCGGAGAGCGAGACGCTGAGCAGGTGGTCCTTCTGCCACAAGCAGCCGAGCTGCTGGTCCAGAACGTTGGAGCCCATGGGAAATGTGCTAACGACGGAATTCACGGTGACGTCCCAGATCTTAGAGGTCTTGTCTCCGGAGGCAGAAAGCAAGTGGGTGCTATCGGGACTCCAGCTAATCTAGTAAACCAGAATGGCGTGTCCCGTCAGAGTGCTGGGGGGCAGTGACCCCAGAGAGCAGCTTGTCCACAGCCCCCACTTCCGAGGGGTGGAAATGGAAGCCCAGAGCAGTGAGGGGACGCTTCCAGGGTGGCAGCAGAACCAAAGCGCGGGCCTCCTATCCCCACGCGGCGCCCTCTGTGCTGCAGCCCCACAGCTCGGCAGCACGGTCCCTACTTCGACTCTCTAGCTCCAGGTCTATCTTCAGACTGAGCACCAGCGACTGCTAACAGCCAGAGCCCAGCCGCTCGTGGAGCCACACGGGCCAGACCCGTACTCACAGCATAAATTCCACCGTCGTGAGCCTTGCTTCCTCCCAGGGCGCACACCTTCTCTCCCGTCTTCCCGTCGTAGATGTAGATCTTTCCGGAAATGAGAACAGAGGGATCATGAGCATGTGAGCACCCGGGGCACTCAAGACTGTGAAACAAAAGTCCTCGTTGCTACCATTCTGCCATCAGCAAGAGAGCGCAGGACTAAGGCTCTTTTGAAAAGCTCACAGATTCAGACTGGAGTTCTACTGACAAGGAGAGATGGCTCCAGTCTGCTCTGCTTTTACTGGCACAGCCCGGAGCCCCACCAGCCTGGGGGAAAGAGAGCGCTGAGCTCTCGGGATCAAAACGGGCAGTCTGTCCGTCTGTTCTGAAACCAGGTCAGGAAACTGGGGAATGAGCAGCACCCAATCGCACCCCACCCTCAGTCCGTCCGGAACAGAGGGAGCCACTTTACCTGGCCATCAGCGCTGGCAGTGGCAAATCTGTTCCCGTCGGGAGAGAACCTCACACAGTTGACAAAGCGGCCGTGGTCCTGCAGGAAATGGGACGATTAGTGACCTGCCAACAGGCTGCAGCCCAGACACTGCAGTACAGGACACTTCTCTGTGAAGCCCACTTCAACACGCGACCCTCAGCCCCAGCAAAACCACTCACTGCACTTCAGAGCACACGCAGCTTCTGTGGAAGGAACCACGCTCGTTTGATTGTGCACTCAATGCTAGCTCCGACGCTCCCGTGATGGCCCGTCCAGGTGAACCGTACCCACTTTACACCTGGAGAAACCAGGCCTGGGAAGAGAAATCCACGCCCGGGGTCCACAGTGAGACCGCCACAGAGCCAGCAATCGAGGAGACCCCGTGACACCAAGCCCAGCACGCAGCCCGTCAGGAGGATGTCAGCAAGGAGATGGAGCCCACATCCCACGGGCTCACAAAATCTGGTCCAGGCACCAGGTCACCCAGCCTGCAGAGGACACGGGGGCACACCAGGCCGGGCTCCAAGACGAGGCGCTATGGCCCCCATGCCCTCAAGACAGAACCCTGGGCTTCCCCTCTCAGAGGTCTGACCCATGATGCAAGCAAGACACAACCAAAATGCCATTTCTGTCCAGTGGTTTCCCGTTTGCTCAATGATGTGGTTGGGTCTGATCCAGGCAGAGCCCAGACCAGCTGATAGTGACCTGCAGCAGAAGCAGGGAGGTAGGGTCCTCCCAACCTATGGACTAATCTAAAAAGACTGGCTCTAAGACGACAAAAGTTTGATTTGCCTCCTTGGTTTGGCAGTTTAGGGTCATGGTTTCATGGGACACCCAGTAAACAAGCCTAATACTGTGCTGAGTACTTCCATCTACTTCATTACGTAGTGCCTGAGGCCTTAAGGGTTGAAAGTGGCCATCCAAAGTATGACAGTGGCTTCTATTCACCTAGAGCGCCTGATGAAGCAGTCGGGACTGGGAGGAAGACAAGGAACGAATGGACGGTTGCCTCCCCTGCCTGGTTATCAGAAGGCCTGGATGGTGCCTGGCTACCATTAGTGAATGTTCTGATCAAAGATCATGTAGAACAATGCTGATCAAAAGGGGGTAAAATGAGAAACAGGATTTCAAATTCTGATGGAACCCAAACTTCCTGAATCCATGGAGGGTGGGCGAACCTCCAAAACTACTGTCCTGAAATCTTTAAACCTAAACTGAAAACATCCCCTGAAGTCTTCGAGGCAAACGCTACTTTAGCTTAACCAGAGAAGAGTGTCTGCCTGGAGTCTTGTACTTTTTCAAAATCTACCCTCATGGGGGCAAGCTAATGGCAACTCAAAGATTAGACAGGAAGCTCAGGGGGCAGTGAGTTTCCATCAGGGAGGGAGGAACAACTCAGAGAAGGTGAGAGCGGGCTGCACAACCTGAGAAACGGCAGCGTGTCACGGAACTGTGCCCGCAGAAACCGCTGCACTGGTATCTATGTTCTGCTGTGTGTGTTCTCAAAACAACAAGTACTAAAACTGTGAAAAAGATGATGAAAACCTGAGAAATGTGAATATCCCGACTATGTGGCATTTCTATAAATTAACTGATCAGTGTGCATTGGGGCTAATACTAGAACAGGGGCAGGGGTGGTTCAGAGGTTGAATTCTCGCCTTCCGTGTGAGAGGCCTGGGTTCAATCCCCGGCCCGTTCACCTCCCGCACAGCCCCATCCATCCGTCGGTGGAGGCTTGCACGTT
>NW_006921811.1:2990673-2992218 GCF_000298275.1 Orycteropus afer afer | reverse complement strand
AAGTGCCGGCCTTTCTACGAACTGGACGCCACAGAGCAAATCTCAGATGGCGCAGACCTCGGCTTTAAAGGGGGACATGGGCACAAGGTATGGGGTGTTGACTCGTCTCTGCTGTGGTGAAGGAAACAAGCTATAATTAAAGTCACCCTTCCATTCGAACCTTCGACAGACTCCGATTTCACTGATCCCGAGATCAGAACGTGAGCCAATCCCTGACCCTGCACCCAGGTCCCAGACGCCGAGGGCAGCCTCCTGAAAACCCCAACGAGCCCCCCAAGCTCCGTGGCAGTGAGCGGCCCTCTGCAGGCGCCTGGGGCGGCTTCCCTGGTCGCCTCTGTGCCTGCACCCACCTGCTCATCCATTCAGATGTCACCCCGCTGCCTGACCGCCCCGGCCCGTCTCTCTCGACCTCAGTTCTGTCTCTCCCCATCAGCACTCGGCAGTCCAACACTGACTGTCTCACTGGCTGGCTGCCGTCTCCCCATCAGGATGTGCTGCTGGCAGGGACCCTGGGAGAATGCCGGCACACAGCGGGGGGACCCAAGTGAGCCCCCACAGCCCGGGAGCCGTGTGAACTCCGGCGTCCGGCTTCAGGACCTCATCCGGGGCGGCGTGCGAACGAGTCAGGCTTGTCAGCTTCCCTCGGCTCAAGCCCAGCATGGAGAAGAATAGGAGACTCACGTCTGTTCCTGAAATAGCCACTTGAGGGGAGGCAAACCGAGGCCCATCCGCCAAAAAAGACAGTTAAAAATCGCCCTTTCACAGAAGCTGGGCCAGGGCACGGGAAGGGGCGGGTGGGGAAGCACGGGGGAGCTCAGAGACCCCACAGGCTCGACCTGGCCGGCGACTCCCAGGCCCTCCTGCCCAGCGGCCCCAGCTGTGGAGGGGTCACCGCACAATCTGAGAGGGAAGCCCCTAGGCTCTTCCGGGCCGCTCTGTGGTTGGAGCACCTAATGGCTTCCTATGCCCGGCCTGCTCCTGCCCACACACAGTAACAGCCCCACTCGCTGGGCCACCAGCCCACGAACCATCTCAACGCAGCCTCCTCCCCAGAACCCCCTCCCCACCTCCGCTCCCGGGGCCGAGAGCCACACGGTGAGGCACCAGGTCCCCGTGACAGTGCCAGCAGCAGCTGCTGTCCCTGTACAGACGAGGACCTCCAGCCCTCCACAGTGAGATGATCGTGTCCACCTGTCTCTCACCTGGCTATGAGCTCGCTGACGACTCCCTGGGCAGAACAGAGGGTAAAGCACTCAGCAACAAACCGCACGGCTGGCAGTTCAAACCCACCCTGGAGGTGCCTCGCAAGAAAGCCCTGGTCATCTGCTTCCAAAGGTCACAGCTGCGGAAACCCTGCGCCTCAGAGTTCCACTGACACCCCCCGGGGTCATCATGAGTCAGACTCACCGTGATGCCCACACGAATTTGGGTTTGCTTTCGTGACTTTGATCAGCTCTCGGGCACCTGTGCCTACTGCTCTCCCTCCCAGAGCTCCCAACAAGGGGTTTCACACCATTAACCGAAACGGGGCTTCTTCCTTCAGCC
>NW_006921811.1:2989669-2990573 GCF_000298275.1 Orycteropus afer afer | reverse complement strand
CATTACCCATGATGGAGAGTAAGGAGCCCTAGTGGTGCAATGGTTAAGCGCTTGGCCGCTAACCCAAAGGTCTGAAGCCCCCAAACGGCTCTACGGGAGCAAAGAGCCAGAGATGTGCTCTGAAGGACTACAGCTCAGGGCAGTTTTACTGTCATACGGGGTCGCCACGGGTCAGAGCCCACTCACTGGCACACACCACCACCACCTGTGACAAAGGGCAGTGACAGAACAGGGCCGTAATGATGGGGTATTTCAGTCTTAAGCTGGATCCACTTTTGTGACCACTGGGAAGGGCCACACTGCTGGACTCCGGGTCCCTGTTATAAAGTGGCTGGGAACCCTTTGCTGTCTCGCTCCCTCATAGCCCAGGGATGAAGACAGACACCTGCCAGGCACATGGAGCCCTGAGCAGGGCCAGGGTCACACAGCAGCAACTCAAGTGGAGGCAGCAGGGCCGTCTCTGCCATTTGAAGCGTGGCTGCATGTTTTGGTTCCAGTTCCTTTTGTCCGTTTTGTGCGGTTTCTGAGGCTTTTCTGCTTTTCAGGCCCTGTGTTTGGTTTGCAGATTCCCACGCAGGCTCAATCCGCCAACTCATTACCTCTCCAGAGACCAAACACAGTTGTTCTTTCCAGGGCTGCCTCCTGCTGCCGCCTCCACGATCACACACCATCACCCCACCAAGAGGGTCACGTAATTCGAGCTGTGCCAGCGCCGAGATCCAGGTCTCAGATTTCTCTGCAGCTCTCATCCTGGCGGCTGGCGGGCAGGCCTGGGCGCATCCTGGCAGACAGCGATCCCAGGGGTCAGATCCTTAACTCCACAGGCCAACCACTACCCGCCCTGCCATCCTCCCAGCTCTAACAGGAGGCTGCAAACCAGGGCTCAAGTCTGCAGTCCAGGTCG
>NW_006921811.1:2988641-2989569 GCF_000298275.1 Orycteropus afer afer | reverse complement strand
GCTGCAAACCAGGGCTCAAGTCTGCAGTCCAGGTCGGCCAATGGGGCCGCCTCCACCATCCTAGGGACGCAGGAACCCGAGGTTCAAAGTCACTGGTACAGGATCTCAGACACAAAGCCCTCCCAGATTTCCTTCTAACCCTCACAGAACCATCCATGTGGTTGGCAGACAATGTTTCTACAAGTGTGTTGGTATGTTCTGTAAGAATTCCCAGGTATATAGTAGAGCTGACAAGGGACAAGGCTGTAGTCACTTCTTGGCCACAGTCAGCTACCCAGAGGGAGCAAGTGATTGAACCTGCACGCTTGGGACCACAGTAGCAGGGGACATCAAGCTCAATATGCATAACATATTACACAGAAACACTGTTCCACATCCTACTTTGGTGAGTAGCAACTGGGATCTCAAAAACTTGCAAGCGGCCATCTAGATGCAATGATAGGTTTCTCTCCTTGTCCAGAGCAAAGAAGAATGAAGAAAACCAAAGATGCATGGAAATAATTAGTCCAAGTGATTGGTACACCACGCGATCCTCAGCCTACACAACTGTGAGACCAGAAGAAGTAGATGGTGCCTGGCTACCACTGTCAACCACTTGGAGGGAGATCTCTGTAGAAGAGCCTGGATAGAGTGGGAAAACCATGTGGAACAAAACTCAAAATCCTCCCCCCCCCCAAAAAAAAGGGAGGGGGGCAAGTTTGCTGGTCTGACAGAGCCTGGTGGAACCACTGAGATTATGGCCCCTTCCTGCCCTTCAGGTCTGGAATCGAACTCACTCCTGTGGATTCTGCCCAACAAAAGACAGGCATATGAGCTGAAATTTTACCTCAGGTAGATATACTCCTTGGAGAGAACAATCATGGGAGAATGGAAGGGCTGTGTATGCACAGGAAGACAGCTCAGAGAGCAGGAGCGCATGGAGGGAAGG
>NW_006921811.1:2978627-2986276 GCF_000298275.1 Orycteropus afer afer | reverse complement strand
GTGACGTGCCAGAGGCCTGCTTCCCCTTCGCGCCACCTCCTCATTGGCTAGAAGCACAGAGGGGATCCTCTCCCTCAACAGCTCCGCCCAGCACCAACCTTCCTCAGGAGAGCGTCACACTGTCACAAAGGCTGTGCAGGGTGACGGGCAGCTGAGGGATGGACCCCAAGCTACCCTCCTCAGGCCACCTGTGGCCCAGGTGGCCTTGGCCGAGTCACCCACTCTGCTCTGGCTGGGGCCTGCTCACGAGCAAACTGTGACGGAGGATGCTGACAGGAGGGTGCAACCGCCCCCAGCTCCTTCCAGGCACCTCTGGGTGGATGTGAGCACAAGGGGCTTTGAGAAGCCAGGCCAATGGGGACAGAGACGGGCACGGCCAAGGGCAAGCGAGGGCAATGTGCCCAGTCCAGTGCCAGGTGCACACAGGCACCCAGGAAACACTGGAGAACAGAGACTTCTGCTTCCTGCCAGGCCACACGTAAGGAACAGAACAAAAAACAGAAACCAACCAGCGCTCTGCCCATTCAGTGCTCAAGCTGCACTCAGCTGCCCAGGAAGGCAGCACTCCTAGTAACAGCTACGCTGAGGTTAGCTCAGTTCACCTATGACCGTTCAGAAGGAAGTCAGAAAGTCCATGTCTTGAGACAGCTGTGATGTGTAAGACTACACACAAGATGGCGTATGAAACGCTTATCTCCAAACCAAGCAGCACACACCCCCGCAGGCATGACTGACACCACTATGTGCTACCCGCCCCCAAACACACAGCCAGACAGGGCAGGAGATGTCACGTTCAGGAAGGCCCTGGTGGTGAATGGTTAATGCACTTGGCTGCTGACTGAAAGGCTGGAGGCTCACGTCCACCCAGAGGCGCCTGGAAGGAAAGGCCTGGCAATCTACTTCTCAAAAATCAGCCACTGACCACTGTCTGAGCACTGCGCTCTTCTGAGCCTCGCGGGCAGAACGGTCGTTTCGTTTGAGCAGGTCTGGAAATCGAAGCTAAACGCGAACAATTCCCAGGCTGCGATGCCAGCCCTGTCTGTCCGCGTCCTCCCACTACCTCCCTTTCCATCCGCCCACTTCTGCCGGGAAGAAAAGGGCAAAAGCAGAAACCCCTCCAACAGCAGCCGCTGTCCCCTCTGCTGGCACCTCCAGTTCCCAGACCACACCGGCCACTGGCACTCAGAGGCTCGAGTGGCCCCTCAGAAGCCCTACCACAGCTCCAGCTTTTCAGTAAATAAAAGAGCCCGCTGTCTGGAGCCACGGGCCACGCCACGTGCCGAGCGCATGGTGAATGCCCTTCTGTGGCACACATATGCTTCTGTCCACTTTCCCCGTCAGTCTGCTGTTATCCCGCCAGCTCGGAGCAGAACTGGGAAGAAACGGGCTTTCGTGCCCCACCTCTGATCACAAAACAAGGCCTTAACCACGGTCAGGAGGAAGGCGTGGCAGCTGGACCCGGGACGAGTCCCGCCTGTTGCTGTCAGGTGCAGCTGAGCGGATTCAGACTCAAGGACACACCACGTGACAGAGAAGAACCATGCCACAGGGTTTCCAAGGCTGTCATCTTTATGGGAAGGAGCCCTGGTGGCACAATGATTAAGCACTCAGCTGTTACCGGAAACGTCAGAAGCTCAAACCCATCAGCCGCTCCAGGGGAGACAGACCTGACAGTCTGCTCTGCAAAAATTACAGCCTAGGCAACCCTACGGGGCAGTTCCACTCTGTCCTCTAGAGGCGCTGTGAACCAAACTGACTCCACGGCACACCAACAGCCTTTACGGAAGCAGATCATCAGCTTGCTCTCCAGCAAAGCCGTCCGCGAGGTAAAAACTAGCAACTTTGCAGTCAGCAGCCGAGTGCTGAACTGTTGAGCCACTGGGGCCCCTGAGCCCTGCCCAGCCTTCCACAGCCACAAGTTCACCCTGCGAGGCCTGAAGGCAGATTCCCCAGGAAGAGTGTGGGGAGCGCCCGACAAGGTCCATTCCTGGGCTCTGCCAGAGGGGCCTGTGAGAATCACTGCCAACACACACCTGCAGGACGCTCTGTGAACACGCGAGATGCGTGAGGCACTCCATGCAGTCCCCCACAGCCTGCGGGGCAGCAGTGCGGGACTGTCACCGTCCCCCTCTCCACGGGGCTGCCTCTCAGGCTCTGCCCTAGGTCCACGGCCCTCCCAAGCCCAGCCTAGGTCCTCAGAGGGGACTCTTGGATGACGGCCTCCAGGATGTCTGGGAGAAGCGGTGGCATCCACCTAGTGACAAGATGCCAGCCGGGAAAGCCTTTCTGCCAGAAACCCCGGGCCAGGTCAAGGGCTGTCCTCAGGTGGAAAGAGAATGATGAGAGAGAACGGATGTTCCAGAAGCCTCAGCGTGAGCACTCCTAGGAGCATGGCAGAGGGGAGGGCACGGCCAGGCAGACGAGACGGCCCCCAGGAGCACGGCAGAGGGCAGCGCACGGCCAGGCAGACGAGACGGCCCGGGTGTGCTATCCGGCTGGCTGCCCCATGGCTACTTCAACCCTCAGCTGTAACCAGGACACACCGCCTCCCGGGACGGGCAGGGCTCCTCTCGGCCAGCCCTGCCCCCAAGCAGGCCAGACAGACAAGGGCCCGATGACACCAAATAGAGTGCAGATGCAGGGAGAGGGAGGCAGCTTTGCCTCAGACGAGGACAGCTCCTTACTGCCGTGGAAACTCTCGTCGCTGCCCTTCCTCTCCTGGGTGCAGATCCTGAGACGGGCACAATGACTCCCCACTCCCCACATGTGCTTCAGAACACCACTACCCCACCCCCTTAGGAAGCAGTGACCTTGAAGTACAGCTTTCATTCAACAAAGCCCCCAGAAGGGCCAGCTCTCCACCACCTGCCAGTTAGACGGCAGCCACAGGAGACAGCAGCCGAGGACCACAGGCTCCACGGGAGGGGCTTCTGAGCTGCGTATTCCCTGGGCGGGAGCGCCTCACTTAGGTTGCCACACAGCCTGCCAGGCCTGCTTGGTGGCGCTGGGGACATGGCATCTTCAGAGAGCCCTCTGTGCCCTGAGCCAAGACCTGGCTCTGGAAGTCCTGCACCCTCCAGACACAGGCTGAGGGAGACCCACGGCCTTCCTGGCGACATGCCGCCCACTATTCCTGACTCATCACATTGAGTCCTAAAAACCAGCTGCCAACCTTCCCCAGAGGACAGCACCACATGCAACCCCTAGGTGGCACAGACCAAAAACCAAAATCACTGGCCCCTGACGACTGGCCCCGAGACCTCCCCCAGGACACAATCGGCCAGGAACTGTCATCACTTCCTGGTCAAGTGGGGGCATGTAAATCCTTTTCTTGTCTGTCCAATCCCCACACTCTCCACCACCACCCAAGGATGTACTGAGCTGGTAACCATCACTTCCTGGTTAAAGTGTGGTCACTTTGCTCCTTTTGTTATCTGTTGCCAGCACTAGTGCCAGCTGCCTTTCCTGTGGTGATTTCACAAGGATGCCAAGTGCTCGTCACAAGCCACCAGGCAATCAAGGACAAGAGAAGAACCAGAGGCCACACAGAGACCTGGCTGTGACACCCGGCCCCTGCCGGTGTCCCGAGCTGCACTCCACCTGCAGACAACCTGAGCTTCCCTGCCTGCCGCGAAGGGAGAGCCACGGCCAGCCTGGGCCTGCTGGGTGGCTGTGCACGGCTCCCACCACAGACGGGAGGAGCCTTGGCCACCAGGCTCCCCACACGTCCATCTTGCAGAAGAGGGAAGTGAGGCTTAAGGAAGTGCAGGTGCTCCTCTGAGTCACAGAGCAGGAGGGAGCCGGGATTCTGAAACCCACCCTCACAGCCCAGGGCCCGAGACGGTCCGCCGGAGCAGGTCTAGCGCCCATCTTCTCCAGGTTGAGCAGGGACGCCTCGGAGCTACGCGGGACATTGCAGGCGCTCTCCTCCCTGATGGCCTCTCCCTCTGCAGGAGGCTCGTCTCCGCCCCCACTTTGGCGGCTGAGCAGAGACCGGCCCACCTGGTCTGAAGTTAGCACAACCACAGAGCAAGCTAACTGCAGCCCTGGCCCCCCCAGGCCGCCTCCACACCAGGCAGCAGGCCCAGATACAGAGTCTCAGAGGCTCCCTAGCCCCACCCTAGAAATACGTCAATCATTCCAGGGCGCCCTCCCTGATGGAACCTCCCTCACAGTGATCAAGTGTCTACACCCAGCCGATTTCGTGGGATGAGGTGGGCTCTTGAGACAGGTATGTGCCCCATCGCCCTGCTTCACACTTCCCCAAAAAGCCCTACTATGTGTTCACACATCTGGGCATTAATGGCCTGTGCCTATGTTTGCAGGGTCTAGACCCTGCCAGCTTCACATTAAAAGCAAGTCCACCCACAACCACCTTCAGGAGATAAACCAACTTACCCCAATGGTGAACTTGAACTTGAAGGGCGGCCCCTCGAAGAACGCGGCACAGTTATCATCACTGCCTGTGACCAACCGGTATGGCCTGGTCTGTTTGATGTCCACGCTATTGATGACTTTGTTGTGTCCTGTAATCTCACCCACGGAAGAGCCGCTGTCCCACAGGAAGACGGCGCCAAACCTTCAGCAACGGGAAGAGTCAAAGGGGAGAGAGTCACCCCAGAGATGGCAGATGAGGGACACGAGAGCCAAGGCGCAGGTGGGGTGGACAGTGGCAGTAGACCGGCCCACTGCTGGAACAGCAGGCGTGCTGACACTGGGGTTTCGGCTCTACACGCATTTGTCAAAAAGTTCCAAGGCAAGGAGCCACGCTAGTCAGTTCCTGTGGGTCATGACGGGACTCACTGTCTGGTCTGGCCCCGGGTGTCAAGGCACCGCCCTCACGAAGGTGCCTGGGGCAGCACCTGTTCAAGGGCATTTCACAGCTTCAGCCTTTCCTAACATGTGTTGGAGGACCAGTCTAGGGGAGACAAGAAAGGAAAGAATGCCTTGCTCCCAGATGGTGTTCAATGAAAATGGATCATTTCAGTTACTACTTGCCAACAAATGAAAAATGCATTGTGAAGAGCAACGGAATGATCTGGAAAACCCTAGAAGAATCAGTACCCAACCCGACACACGTGTAAGCACCTCCAAGGAAGGGGCGAGGACAGCACAGGTCAGTGGCAGAACCCTCGCCTTCCACACAGAAGACCTGGCTCCAGTCCCAACAACCACCAGCCGTCTGTCAGCGGAGGCACATACGCTGCAGTGACGTGGAACAGGCTTCAACGAAGCTTCCAAACGGAGACCAGGAAGCACCACGTGACCCGGTGCAGAGAACTAAGCTAGTGAAAACCTACGGACCACAATGGGCGGATTCCATAACTCGTGGGGTTGCCTAAGTCAGAGGCCAACTCCAAGGTGGCCAACAGGAGCAACTGGGCAAAGGACATGGAGACATGCTCGCCTGCTAAGTTCAAGGACTTGCAAACAGTGATGGTGTGTGTGGTGGCAGAAACGGGCTGGATTCCAGGACTGACGCTGCAAGTCAAGGGGCAGGCTGCAACAGCCTGAGTGCCACCTAGCAAGGTCTGCTCCCCTTCTCTCCTGGTAAGAGAATCTTAGGGGACCCGTGCAGCTGGGGGACCCAGCCACCCTTCCTGCAGCTGCTGGCTGTGGCCCTGTAGGAGCTGCTGGAAGGGAACCCCCAGGGACAGCTCTTAGAGGTGCAGCTCTCCTACCTACTCCCCACCCCACTGTCTGGACACGGACGTGACGGCCAGAGCCCTAGCACGCGAAGGACCAGGATGGCAGAGGGCAGAGAGGGCAGCCCTAGCGACAAGCCCTGAGGTGTCACCCGGTGCTGTGTTATGGGCAGTTCTCCATCATGTGCAGCTGAGGAGAACTCCAGGGGTCTCCTTGGCGGTAACCCTCATGGAGGATTGCCAGGGCTTTCTTCCATGCAGTAGAGCTGGGTAGGTTTGAACCACCCACCTTCAGGTTAGCAGCCAATCACAGACCACTTACACCACTCAGGTTTCCTGGCTGAGGCCAACCCTACAGGAGCCCCTGAGCTTGGCCCACGTGGCACAGCAGCTGGTGTGGTCGGCACCTGTCAGGCTCAGTGCACAACAGACGTCCCACACGCCGTGCTCAGAGTAGGCCCACGTGGGATGGCGGCTGGCGGCCCATCAGCTCAGCACACACCACAGACAACCCACATGTCATGCTCAGTGCAGGCTCATGTACGACAGCGGCTGACGCAGTCTGCCCGTCAAGAGCTCAGCACCCACCCTGGACGTCCACACATGTGCTCAGAGCAGGACCACGTGTGTCAGTGGCTGATGCAGCCTGGCCGCCATGAGCTCAGCACCCACCCTGGACGTCCGCTCACGTGCTCAGAGCAGGACCATGTGTGTCAGTGGCTGACGCAGTCTGCCCGTCATGAGCTCAGCACCCACCCTGGACGTCCGCTCACGTGCTCAGAGCAGGACCATGTGTGTCAGTGGCTGACGCAGTCTGCCCGTCAAGAGCTCAGCACCCACCCTGGACGTCCGCTCACGTGCTCAGAGCAGGACCATGTGTGTCAGTGGCTGACGCAGTCTGCCCGTCAAGAGCTCAGCACCCACCCTGGACGTCCGCTCATGTGCTCAGAGCAGGACCACGTGTGTCATGAACTCAGCACACTCCTGAGATGTCCCGCCCGTGTGCTCAGAGCAGAGCCACATGGGACAGTGGCTGGCAGGGCCGGCCCGTCACGAGCCCAACACACACCCCGGTGCCCAGCACGTGTGCTCAGAGCAGGCCTGTTTCTGCCACTACACCACCACTGTGTGACAGTGGCTGACGCAGCCAGGCTGCCATGGGCTCAGCCCACTCCCCAGGTGTCCCGCACGTGTACTCAGAGCAGACCCACACATGACGGTGGCTGACAGGGCTAGGCCATCATGGGCTCCACGCACACCAGACGTCCTGCATGCGTGCTCAGAGTGGCTCTCGGGGGAGCTGCAGGACAGAGGCCGGAGCAAGGGAGCAACTCCCCTTCCTGCCTGGGGCACAGTGGGGGCTGATGAGGGAGAGGCGCGTGTCTGTCTCCCTTCCCGTAAGGCTCCCCAGGAAGAGAGCGCAGCTGGGCATGGCGGTGAGAGGCGAGCGACTCACTTCTCCCTTCCTTCCCCGACCACGGCGATCCGCTTGCTGTCTTCGGTCCATGCGATGTCCCTGATCTTGCCGGCGAAGGGCTGGTACTCGTACTTTAGCAGGTGCTCCTTCTGCGTGGTGTCCCAGATCCTCAGCTTCCCAGACACATCTGTGGATGCAACGGGGACAGGGACATGCATCAGCATCCGGTAGAGCCACAGGGTCAGGACACAGCCACGTGGCCGAGCCCTGAGCTGGAAGGCTTCCTGGAGTGTGGCTAGGCTGTGGCCGGGTGAAGCGAACATGTGTCAGGTCAACGGAGCCTGCGGCTGCTGTGAAATCCATACCCAGAGCCTTCGCATGTCAACAGAGACCACATGGACAACAGATGGCACTAAGGAGGCCCAAGCAAAGGGACAATCCTTGGGTCTCAGAGCATGACAGTAAAGCCCCAACAGCACACAGCAGGTCAGTGTCAGTATCAAACCCTATGGGGACCTAAGGGTGGTGCAGTTAGGTGCCTGACTCCAAACCAGAAGCCTGGCGGTCCTAGCCCACCCAGGCAGCTG
>NW_006921811.1:2975622-2977140 GCF_000298275.1 Orycteropus afer afer | reverse complement strand
TACACGCCCTGGAGAGAACAGTCATGGGAGAAGGAAGGGCTGCTTATGCACACGGAGACAGCTCAGGGGGCAGGAGAGTATGGAGGGATGGACACTGGGAAGAGGTAACTATGGGGAGAAGTGGGAGGGGAGCTGTTGCATTGTGGTAAACTGTAGTCAATGACATGCGACAAAGTATATGTGAACTGCTGTATGGAAAGCGAATTTGCTCTGTAAATCTTCACCCAAATCACACACACACAAAAAGAAGTCCCCAGAGACGCCATACACACAGGGACAGGCACAGACCAGGTCAGGAACCCAGGGACCCAGCATGCTCAGCCCAGCCATGGGGCAGATGAGGTTCAGGGGGACACTGATTCCATGTGACCGACCCGTGTGAGCAGCACTGAGGGCCTTTGAGACACCTCTTCTCTCTGGGTGGGCCCTGTGAGACCCCATGTCATGCTGCCCAAGGTGCGTTCTGACCATCACTTGGAGTTAGTTACATTCCTTCTCTGAACAAACAGGCCAAGGGAAAGGAAGTCAGCAACAAGAGATGAGGCAGGCACATCAGTGACATTGCATGGAGCCGCCACAAGGCAGGCAGGTCACTGTCACACATACTCATTCACCCTCACACACACCCCCAACTTACACCCCCCTATACACGCTCTCACACATGCTCACACACACTCATACTCACCCACACCATCACACACACACACAGCTCACACTGTCAGTCACACTCACACTCCCAGACACATGCTCACACACTCACGTTCACATTCAGACTTACACACACGCATGGTGCACTGCACTCAGACCAGTCCAGGAGGCCACAAGGAGCCATGGGACCCCTATATTCACAGCAAGACTTGAACCAGGTGAAATCCCCCCAATCTCACTAGTTCCAGATAACCCACCAAAAGCACAGCCCTCCCTGCCTCCCTCCTCCTCACTCCAAACCCTACACACTGTGCTATTTTTAGCCCAGGGCTCTAACCTCTGCAGCAAACGTTTCACTGGTGCCTGTAACAATCAATTCACTCCAGCAAACCAGCAGCACTCTGGACGGTCAAATGTGACCTGTGTTCCCCACTGAAACCCACGGACCGGCGGGCAGCCCCAATTCCCCAGCTCTACCACCACAGCGGGCACCCTGAGGAAGGGACATGCCAAGCAGGTTTATTTACGGGGCCTGTCCTTTGCAACAGTCTCTGCGACATTCCCTACGGATTCTGCATGAGCATCACAAGGCCGTCCAGTTCTGTCTCGTCCCACGCGCCTCTCGGGAGCCGGGAGAGAGCAGCAGGCCGGGCTCAGCCCTGGTTACGCAGCAGCAGGCACATTGCAGCTCAGGCTGGCGAGGCTGGGACAGCACACCAAGCAGGGGTGGACGCCCTCGCCAACAACGTTCTTCTCCCGAGACAACACTTCTCAGAGCGCCCGGCTCTGTGTTAAACAACTTAAAAAGGCACTAGGGCCAACCTCAGGGCTTTAATTGAAGAGGCGTTTTACTGGCAAATGGAGCAGGAA
>NW_006921811.1:2972831-2973917 GCF_000298275.1 Orycteropus afer afer | reverse complement strand
TGGACTCAGGAAACCTGATCTATATCCCACCTGCTGCCGTCCAGTTGATTCCAACTCATAGCCACCCTGTGGGACAGAGCAGAACTGCCACATAGCGTTTCTAACGCTGTGAATCCTATGGGAACAGACCGCCACATCTTTCTCCCACAGAGCAGCTGGTAGGTTCAAACTGCTGACTTCGTGAGCGACAGTCAAGTGCTTCAACCACTGCACCAGGGCTCCCTCTGATAAATACAGCCACCCACAAAGGCCTCTGGCAACTCGGCAAAACAAGAGCCTTTCTGTTGACCCTGAGTCAAAATGAGCTGGCCCACTGCAGACTGCAAAGCACAGAGTGACTTCCCGGACGGCTGGTTCTGGAGCTTGGCTTCCTGGTGACCTACCCTGCCCCTACTTGTCAGCTCCAGCTGCAACCCATGACACTGGTTCCCTGGCATCTCAGTTCTCCTGCCGGCCTCCGCCCTCCTCCGCCCGCCACACTCTGGGCTGGGCCTTGGGCTCTGCCCCGACCATACCACCACGAGTCAGGCACTCATCCACGTACCTCCGGAGGCGATGTAGAATCCGCTGGGCGCGTACTTGGCCACCACCACCTGATGGGCATGCTCCGTGTAGATGTCAGCAATGGCAGGGTTCTGCAGGGAGACCCCAAAAAAGACATCAGGAGCACAGAAACAGTCACCCTGCTTCCACATCTCCAAAGCAGTAGACTGAGAATAATGACCCCCACACACAAATACTTCAGCAAAAAACTGCATAAAGGGAATCCTAGAAGTGTGCCTGCCTGCCCTCACGTCTGCCTGCCCACACGCCTACCTGGAAGTGGCAGACTACGTTAATTATACCTTTTTTCTTGAGTCGATGATTACAGAGCGAACGCGAGGTGATTTTTTTTCTGCTTTCCAGTACTTTCTGCAGTAGAGAACACATCTGTATTTGTGAAATTTACAGAACCAAAGGTTTCGTTCAGAAAGCTAAGATCCTAACCTTCTATTTGTGGGAACCCAGCAGCTGTAGTGGCACTCTTAGTCAGCTTTTCTCCAGCTTGCCGAAGCCGAGTCCACGCCCCCACCCCCACCCAGCCCC
>NW_006921811.1:2957791-2971676 GCF_000298275.1 Orycteropus afer afer | reverse complement strand
CTGCCCCGCTCTTCCTGTTCTGTGCATCTAAAGCACTGAGCACGGCCTAAGGCACTTGCAACACATCTGACAACCTTCTTGTCCTTTGTCTCCAACCTTTGTGTGACCTGCTTAATAGATCATTAATCCCTTGAGCCATCATCACAGCACCTAGGGTGTAATAGGTGCTCAAAAAGGGTTTTGTTTTTTGTTTTTAATTTTGGGAGGGGTGAGTTTTCATAGTACTTCTTTCACCCCTAAGATGGAGCACTTACCATACAGCTGGCCTTTATATGTAATTCCTCAATTAATACTTTTCCTAAAAAACATTGGCTACCGAAATTAGAAAGGCACCTAGTATCCAAATTTGCCAAATGAAGGGCAAACAAGCCCATGAAAAGATGTTCATCATCATCAGTGTTTTGGGAAATGCAAACCAAAATTACCACGAGCTATCAGCCACAAGAATGGCTAAAATTATCACCAAGTGTTGGCAAGGAAGGGGAGCAACTGGAACACTCACACACTTCTCGTGGGAATGTAAAATGGTACAGCCACTGTGGAAAACAGTATGGAGGCATGGTAATTACTATAAAGTTAAGCATACGATACACACGCTTACCACACAAATCAGCACTCCCATTCCTAAGTATTTAACCGAGAAAAATGAGAAATAAAAGTGCATGTGCATGAAGGTTCATAGCTTTATTCATAATAGCCCCAAACTGGAGACAATTCACATGTCCACCAACAGGGCGGTGGAGAGCCAAGCTGTGTGTGGTACAGCCATTCAGTGGGGTGCTCCACAGTAAAAGGAGCCCTCCACGAATGCATTTGACAACATGAATGGATTTCAGTCATCAGGCCAAGTGAAAAGGCCCGGCACAAAGGTTACATGCTGTGGCAGTTAAGTTTGTGAGTCCACTCGGCCTGGCCAGGTTAAGTGGCTGCACAGCATGTAGTATTATTCCCCATGATGAGACTGGTAGTCAACTGCATTCACGGTGGAATCTACTGTGAACAGCTGAGTAGCTGCCTTTGCATCCAGAATGGAGAAACTGGGGAACGGTCCCTAGCTCACGGTAAACTTGAACCCTAAATGTCATTGTTCAGCAGCCTGCCACACTCTGCTGATCTTGGGACTTTCAATGGACTTGAATTATTGGCCTGCTGTATGGTTTGGTAACATTGGGACTGTGCCTTTCACTTGTTGACCTTGGGTTTGTCAGTTGTCGCAGCTAGCAGCTGCCTGAGTGAAGAGAGCCTCCAGCTTCAGGGGGCTGGGAGCAGCCGGCAGAGTTCAGATCAAGTGCCCTAGAGCCTGGCACTCTGAACTTGGACTTCTAGCCTCCATATGTGTAAGAGAATAAACTCCTGTGTGTTCAAGCCATTCCATTCGTGGTATATTCCTGTCAGAGTGGCACTAGGTAACCAGAACACACGTTCTAGGAAAGGCCAACCCAACGTGACAGAAAGCCGCTCAGCACCTGCTATGGGCTGGAGGAGGAGCTCCGCGCACTCTGGGATGATGTGACTGACACCACAGCTGTGGGGGTGACGACGGGATGGTACACATTATCACAGGCAAATTACACTTCAATAAAACCAATCTTAGAAGGAAAAAAAGGTACCTGGGATCTAGAAAACGTTTGCCTAACCCAACCCCCTCCTTCCCAGATTCATTCTTCAGGTTCTAACATTCTAACATTGACCAGTCCCCTCACAAGGACTGCTAACAACAGCTGCGCCCCTAGGCCAACACCACCAGATGCCTCAATGTGGTGCCGCCATAACCAAAAGGCTGCAAGCTCTGTGGGAGAGGCCTGACGGTCTGCTTCCATGAAGGTAACAGCCAAACCACGCCTGTGGGGTGGTTCTACTCTGTAACACACGGGGTCACTATGAGCAGGAATCAACTCGATGGCACCCGAAAACAGCAGCAAAGCTAAGGGGCCTTACACTCACGTGGCGGGGGGACCACCTGGAGAGGAAGATTAACTTGTCTCCACTCACCCTCCCACTGCCTACAGCCTTTAGAAGGGCAGCCGCCCTGGCCCGGGACAGGGCTGCATGAGAAGGTGGGAAGGGCACCCCAGGGCTGGCAGATGCCTAGGGTGGGGGTGGGGGACGTTCTGCCCTAACAGGCGCTCCCTAAAAGGCTAGCCACTGTAGGTTGTGTGAAAGCCCTCAAAGGTCGTCCCCGGCAGGCTCAGTACCAGAATCCAAGGATGAATCACACAGGCTAGCGTTTTAAATACAACTGGGTCAGGGTGGGGCTGAGACACTCCACAGCCAGTGCAACGACTTAGAGCTGAGGCAGCTGGCCATGCCTCCCCACACTACTCATCCCGGAGGGGGCAGGGTACTACGGCCAGAAGCCACACCTCCCTCCTGGTCCCAGCGAGTCACACTGCAGGAGAGCCTCCCTGCAGATTAGCTGGCCCAGATGGGACCGCTGGCAACCCCACCCGGGTGCCAGACTCAGCCCTCCCTACCGCCGTCTCTAGTCTCCCCAGGAAGTGGCAACCCTCTCCAGCAGCTAACTATTGTCCCTGTCCCCTCTCCCTCCTTCCCTGTCGTGGGCTGGATGTTTGAAGGTTCGGGACCCAGAACCAGGACCTTGGGGAAGTGCTCTGGAGTGAGAACAGAGACAGGGAGGGGAGAAAGGTGAACTCAGGGGCCCGATGAAGCAGTGACAGCCCTGAGACCCTCATCGCCCAGCGCTTCCTACCCAACGCCCCCCTCCCTTGCCCACAGAAGTTCAGGAGAGACCCCTGTGCTTGCAAGAGGGAGGAAGGCCCAGCCCGCCAATACCACTTCCCATCCCCGATGGGACCCCGGCTTGCGGCCAGCTTGGTCCTGCCCTGTCTTCCTTCTTAAACAGTTCTCTGATCGGCCGCTTTCCATCCCTGGACACTGGTTCCATCCAGGTCTTCACTGTCCCTCCCAGAAAAACATGACACCAGCGTTTTAACTCATCTCTCCAGTCTATCAGTCCAGCACGGTTGTCTAACTCCACTCAGTGACCTCCCTCCCCTGCCTGAAATTCTTCCCTGCCGCCCCCGGCGGGGGGCTTCAGCCACACTCACTAGGCCCTCCCAGACCTCCCTGAGATGGCAGGAGCCGTGCCCAGGGCCAGACTGCTCTCTGCCTAACCTCTCACCGGCTGGCTCACTTCACCTCAGCCCACAGGTCCATCAGGGGATGTAACAGGGACCACCCGGTCACCCTCCCTCCCCTCAGACTGCTTCCTCACCACTGTCACCTCCTCCACCTGACGTGAACTCCTGGTGCCAGGGCCTGGCCTGAGGTGGGCCCAGGGTGCCATGACATCAGGTGAGTGTGTGGCAGCTAGAGCTGGGGTGAGCCTGTGGGATGGAGCCCCAGAACTCTGCAGCCTCCGTTTGGCTTAAGGTCAGGGGGCCTCAGGACAGCAGGACAGGACCAAAATGTAATGAAATGACCCAGGACCACCCAGGCCACAGCCAGCCTATCTCATACCTATGGACCTGCCAACTTCAGAAGCAACGGCCCTGAGAGCCTGGGCCTCCACCACAGCCTGGCTCATGGTCGGGCATGCCAACCTCACTAGCAGCCTGGGACTCACAGCTGGCCTCCCACCTCTGTACCGAGCCATCCTTCCCGGGAGCACCTGACTTTTCTCTCCCGGGAATCCTGTCACCCAGGAAACTAAACCACCCTCCTCCAACCCTACAAGTCTGTCCCACCTGTGCTGAAACTCACTACCATACTAACCACATGCAAACAAGCTCACAGAACGGGCAGCTACCTAGACATGCGCTGGGAGTCCACAGTGGTGCAAACACGAGGCTGCTAAGCACAGGTTGCAGGATGGAGTCCACTCAGAGGCACCTCAGAAGGCCTGGAGACCTACTGCTGAAGACTCAGCCACTGAAAACCCTAGAGAGTGTGGTTCTACTGTGACACACGGGGCTGCCTGAGTCAGAGATGACTCCAAGGCAACTGCTTTCTTTTTTCCAGCTGGAAGCTGCCAAAGCTTCTCCGTTACGTCTTTTCATTCTGGTTTTGGGTGGGAAGTGGGGGCCAGGTTACACATCACTTCACAACAGGCTAAGTGATGCCCTGGGTCACCGGGCTTGGACCCCTTGAATCCAGAACCCAGGTCTTCAGGCTCTAAACCCTGGTCCCCACAATACCCGCCGTGGCATCCCACATACTGCCATCACAGGGAGGGCTGCTCATTCACAACACGCCCCCTGTGTGTGCACAGGCTCTCTCCACTCCTCCATCCCCGTCAGCCAGCTCCCGGCCACAGTGAATCACAGGCCTCCTCAGGAGGCCGGGGGGTCCCACCAACTGCAGATCGTGCCACCAGCCTGACCAGCCCTGCAGAAGGAGCCCCTGTGCGTTCTGCTTCTCGAGAGCCCAAGTCTGAGGAGACCAAGTCAGCCTGACCCGGGAGGAGCCAAGCAACATCGTGATAAACAGAGAAAGATGGATGCTGTCAAGCTTTTCCTCAGATCCACAATTAACACCCATGGAAACAGCAGTCAAGAAGTCAGAGGTCGTACTGCACTGGGCAAACCTGCTGCACAAGACCTCTTTACAGTGTCAGAGAGCAAAGACGTCACCTTGAGGACTAAGGTGCCTCTGACCCGAGCCATGGTATTCTCAATCACCTCATATGCTTGAGAAAGCTGGACAGTGAATAAGGAGAATGAAGACGAGTTGGTGCCTCGAATTACGGCGCTGGTGAAGAGTACTGAACATACCACGGACTGCCCAAAGAATGAGCAAATCTGTCTTTGAAGAAACAGACAGAATGCTCCTTAGAGGACAGGACTGTGAGACTGTCGCACACACTCTGGCCACGTGATCAGGAGGGCCCAGTCCCTGGAGGAGGACAGCAGGCTTGGAAAGGCGCAGGGTCGGTGACAAAGATGAAAACCCCCAATGAGGTGGACCGGCTCAGAGCTGCAACCATGGGCTCACACCCGGCAACAGTTGTGAGGACGGTGCAGGACCAGGCAAGGTCTCCTCCTGCCGTAGGTGGTGTCGCTGGAAGTAGAAGTGACTCAAAGGTGCCTAATGACGGCTCTCTCAGCCACTGCTGAGCTGGACCGGCACATCCAACGCAACTGCGGGGCCCTTCTTCAGTGGCAACTACAGCCAAACGCCAATTCCTGCGAAGCAGCCCGGCTCCCGAGCAGCAGTGGCGACCTCTGCCCTCCCAGGCTGGAGTGTACACCAGGCAAACGTGAACCCAGGGGCTGAGTCCCTAAACACCACACACCATCCTCAGAGGACAGAGGAGCGTGCAGCGCGGTCACTCCTGCTTTCAAAGAATTCCGCAGCTTGTGCTGTGTAGGCCTCGGGGAACCAACAGCAAACCAACCTCCCAATGCACATGGTAAGCTGGTCAAACAGGAACCGCCCGGGGTGATTCCTGCAGTCAAACCGCCAATGCTAGGTGCACTGGCTGACCTGGCAAGTGAGCACAGCCCTGCTCAACAACCTTCAATGGCTCCCTTTCACCCAGAGGAAGTCCAGACTCAGCCCAAGCCGTCAGCCTGTGTTCCAGCCCTAAGCCAAGTCACTGCCTGACATGCTTTCCTCTAGCTGCTTCCAGTACAAGCCTCCATCTGGAACGGTCCCTCTCTCCTCTTCCCCAAATGACCTCCGCTAATTATCTTCTGTTATTGTTGTTATGTGCCGTTGAGTCGGACACGACTCATAGCAACCCCTCCTTGGGTTTCTGAGGCAGTATCACTATGGAAGCAGATTGCCTCATCTGCCTCCTGAAGAGTGGCTGGTGGGTTTGAACCGCCAACCTTCTGGTTAGCAGTCAAGTGCCATAGGCACTACGCTATCTTCTAGGACCAGGTAAAAGCCACCTCCCCCCAGGAGCCTCCCCTGATATTCCAAGCTATAAGTGACCTCCCTCCACCCCCCACAGCCAGACTCCTCCTCACCACTCACTCCTTCCTACCTTGTGAGAGACATCATTTCTGTAACCCTACTTCCTGTATGAGACTGGATAAACATGGAGGGCAAGGCCCAAGTCTGACTCACCACTGCGGACTCTGAACTCCAAAGTACCAAGATCACTGGGCGTGGCTGGGCCCCGGGAGGCATGTAATAAGCAAGCCCCATCATCAACTATTTGCTGGTAGACAGGCCTGGGCGGCATCTTCCATGGGATTCTCCTCAAGCCTCCCAACCCCCCTGCAGAAGGTAACCGTGTAACCCCATTTCACAGAAGAAACCAAGGCAGAGAGTAGCCTGCCTGCAGCACCCGGCTGGTGAGGGGTGGTTACTCAGGTAACAGTCCCGGCACCTCTCTGGCTTTATTCTCTTACCTACAGTGGATGCCAGTGTTAACTGGATTCTTTATCTCAGGGGACAACACGGTGACAGTTCCAGAACTGTGTGGAGCCAGGTCACTCATCTGGTAGCCCACCCACCCTGAGGACTTCCTCTTCCTGCTCCCCAGCCCCACCCTGCCACACTCTTCCTGATGAACAAGCCACACTTAGAAGTCAGGCGCCTGAGGACGCACAGTGCAGCCTTGGGCATGCCACGGGCACCTCCTTTGCTGTCCCTCTTTCCCCAGACCCACCCAGTGCCCGCACAGGGCAGTACTGACAGTCATGAGGGGAGGTGCTGGGGACCGTGGCCAGCATGGTGTCCCAGCACCTCCCAAGCTTGAAGTCCTTAACTGTGACAAGTGGTGGGGAAGAGGAAAGCCTCACACACTTGACACTAAGGCTGTGCCCCAGTCCAGGCCACCCTCTAAGGACAACTGTGAATGGACTCAGAGAAACTTCCCACTGATCTAAAATAACCGCATCCACCCATATTACAGATGTGGAAAGTGAGAACGAGGCGGGCACGCCAGCGCTCAGCACCAAATGCCACTGGGTGGCCATGAGCTCCAGTTCCACAGATGGGCTGGGGACACACCATACGCCAACCAGTCAGGTCCCGGAAGAAGATCCTAAAATCAGGGTGGGTCAGGGGCTAGGGCTGGGGTGTTTGTGCCTTGTCTGTGGAGGAGGGGCTGGCCTGGTTCTGGGTGCAGAACTAAGACCTGTGGGTAGAAGCGACAAGCCAGCTGACAAGAGCTCAGGATCGGAAGGTCTGTGCGATGCTGGAAGGGGTGTTATCACTACAGGCGGCACACTACCCCCACCGTCACCGACAGAGTCCACCCGAGACAGGAGGAGAGAAGCCAAGAAAAAAGCCGGCGTCCAGCTGAGGGAAGAAGGCCCCGCAGAAGAGGGAGGGCAGGGACAGGGCGGGGAAGAGACGAGCACCTCTAACCACGCCAACGCAGGGCCGCAAATCGCCCCCTTCCCACAAAGCCAGCCTCTACATCCCTCCCCCAGACCAGCACGGGAGCCTGTCACAGTGCTCAGAGGACACAGGTCACACTTCCCCACCCTCCCTGCACAGAATCGGCCCAGCTCTGCAGTGTGACTCTCTGCCCCATTCTTCCTCCTGACTCACAAGTCCTTGCTCCAGATGCCTCTCCTGCGGCCCAGGGGTTCTTCCGTTCCCCATACACTCACGCCGTTCTTTGAAAGGGCCTGACCCGGGGTGTTCTGATATTCTTTACCAGGGCTTCTCAACACGGCACTACTGACACTCTGAGCAGATACTTCTTTGCTGGAATGCGTGACTCAAAGATGTTTAGCAGCAACTATGGGGCAGTTCTACTGTCACATGGGGTCGCTGTGAGTTGGAACTGACTTGACAGCCCATAACCACCACCACACGGCTTCTATCCACTAGATGCCTGTAGCACTCTCAACCCGGCTGTGACAACTAAACACGTGTCCAAACACTGCCACTATGTCCCATGGGGAGCACCATCATCCCTCCCCAAGAGCGCTGGACCGCGGACCCGGCACGCCAAGGCGGGGCTTAGTAACTGAGCACGGACACACTTAGAACCAGGCATTGCCGGGCCAGCTGACGACCACTTGCTGTGCGACGTGATAACCTCAGACACAGAACAAACTGCAGATCTCCTCGTGTCACCTGTCCATGGTCCCAGTGGCCCGGCAAAGGGTGCCCGACTCACTGGCTACCAACACAGCCTAGCCTCTGGTTTGGTCCCACCCAGGCCCTGCTGCAGTCTGGAAGCTGTTCCAGGGCCCAGCACACTGAAGGGTCACTGGCCTGAATCACCGAGTTGCATCCATACCGCAGGCCAAGCCCCACCTGGCTCTGTGACCTTGACAGGGAGGACATTACCTCTGGGCTTCGGTTTCCTCATTTCTGAAAGGAAATCAGAGCCCAGGACCGCCATCACTCAATGACGCATGGGTTTCACGCACACCACCACCGGGTCATCTTCTGTCCTCGTTTTAATCAAACACACCACTTTGTCTGCTGCCCAATGGCTCCTGTCATCCACACCTGAGACTGTGAGCTCCATGTGGGTAGGGCCAAGGACTGTTGTGGATGCCCTGGGAGATTCAGTACGACCTTCTCCAGCCACCTGTCCCCATGAGTGCCCTATTGTACCATCTCCACGGTGAGTATGCAGTCCTACTGCATGTGTGGTCACGATGGAAACGCACAGAACTCCCACTGTGAGCTCGGCAGCCCCAAGCTGCTCTACACCCGTCAATGAGACAAGGCCACCGCAAGGCCACACGGCTAGAGCGCTTGCCTCCCTCAAGCTGACCTTTCCATGTTCTTGTTGTCAGCCCTGAATCACGACAACCCGTGCACAACAGAAAACAGTGCCCTGTCCTAAACCTTCCCCACGGTCAGCGGCAGATAGGACAGCTGTGGTCCATGGGGCTTTCACTGCTTCATTTTTAGAAGGAGATCACCAGGCTTCTCTTCCTAGTCTGTCTCAGTCTGGTAGCTCCACTGGAACCCGTTCAGCATCCCGGCAACGCAGATGCCTCCAGTGACGGACGGGAGGTGGCTGCCACGAGGTGCACCAGCCAGGAATCCAACCCGGTCTTCCACACACAAGATGAGAATTCTACCACTCAACTGTCTCGGTCCCCCTAACCTAACATAAACCAAACCTACTGCCATTCAGTTGTCTCTGACTCATAATAACGCCCACTGGGTTACCAAGGTGGTAAATCTTTATGGAAGTAGATTGCCCAGTCTTCCGAGGAATGGCTGGTGGGTTTGAACCACCAACCTTCTGGTTAGCAGTCAAATGCCTTAGGCACGACACCACCCAAGCTTCTTAACCTCCCATAGTTCTTTCAAACATGTTTGAGTTCTGGCATCTAGGAACTGAGTACTTTTTCAAAGCAGGGCCCACACTTGCCCACGCAGTAAATCAGCTGGCTGCTTTTGGCAGCATGCAGGGCCTTGTTTGCAAAGATGTTTTCCCAGGGCTGTGATCCTGGGTTGTTTCGAATCATAAAAAGGTTCCTTCTCCAGCCACTCCCCGGAAGGAAGGTTGGGCAATCTACTTTCGTAGTGATACCGCCAAGGAAGGTGATACCCAAGGAGGGGTCGCTATGAGTCGGGTCTGATTCGACAGCACGTTAACAAAACAACATCACAGCCACTGGGCAGGCAGAGGTGACAAGAACCTCCAGATAGCCGCAGATCTGTGCTCACAGACAACCCTGCTGGAAAGAGCCACTCTTGAGGCACCAGCTCCGTCTACTGCAAATCTTCTGGCCAGCATGTGCACACTGATTACCGCTGTTTCTCGAGCTCTCCCCCTGCAGAGTAAGTTTCCAGACGGCCACCATCACCTTGTGCTTTTAGCTCCCCGGAGAATTTCCTCTCCAGGGTGTGGCAATAAGATATGATGGTAAAAAAAAAAAAAAAGTGTTTCTACCAGCTGAAGGAGTGCCACTGGGCTGGGCTGGCAAGACAACTTTTAAGTCAACAAAAGAATGACAGAAGTAGGCTCCCAGTGGCAAGGGTACCGTGACATCTGTTTAGTGGGCAAAAAGGTGGCCTCTACCATTTGAAGGGCCAGCGATCTAAACCGGGCCCAGCCTTTCCATACTCCCACGGAGTTAAAAGCTTCCACAGCTGCCTCTTATCTCCACGATGTAACCAGCTTTCAAGACTTTCAATCAACAAATTGCTAGTTGAGCCCCTACTCCGTGTCAGTCGCTCTTCTAGGTGTGAGGACAAAGTACTGAATGAAATGGGAGGGGTCTGCTTTCACAGCGCTATACTGCCTCGGAAACCCAAGGAGGGGTTGCTACGAGTCAGGTCCGACTCAACAGCACAAAACAGGCTAGCAAGGGAGATGGAAATATACATACATACACATGTAGCTTGCCATGGCCAGTTGCTAGCTTGTGTGTATTTCTTGTTAGCACCTAGAGGCAGAGAAGGTCAGGCAAGTGGGGGATGCTACTTTAGGAACAGCCCCTCTAACAAGGTGACATCCGAACAGAAACCTAAAGGAAGAGGACAGGAAGCAAAGCCTGTGGCTGTATGTGGAGCCACTAATCAGGCAAAGCAAGAGCCACGCCCGAGCGCTCAGCCATGCTGAAGGAAAAGGAGGGAGCTGGCTGGAGCGCGGGTAGTGCTAAGCAGTGGCAGCCGTCAGGTGTGTCCTCAGAGACTGGAAGCCTCTGGAAGTTTCACAGCAAAGGAGCAACTCGCTATGGTGCATCTGAGGGGCCCAATGGTTCCTGCCAAGAACTTGCCTTTCCATCCAGATAGACTGACTCAGAATCTCTGTTTTCACAAAATCCCCAGGTGATTCTACAGTGTATATAAGCATCACTGGGGAGCTTGTGAAAAACAGAGACCGACTGCGTACATCTGGGTGGAGAGGCAGATTCTCAGCAGAGCCTCAAACCGGGACGAACTGGCTGGAAGCCCTGCTCTGACCACCACTCCTGCTGCTACAGGGGTGAAAGGGTAGAAGCCTCTGGGGTCTTTCTACAATGCAGGCGGGACAGGCTGGGGCTGTAAGCAAAGGAAAGAGGGATTCTGAAGGCACTGTGAAAATCAAGTCAGTAAGACATGCTAAAGAACTGAACACGGTGCGGAAGAGAAGGGGCAGAGCCAAGTAGGATTCCAAGATTTGAGGGCTGGACAGCAGGCAGCAGGCAGAATGGTGCTGTCCTTCTAGGGGAGGCCCACAGGAAACAGAGCGTTTGGAAGCACGTTCAGTTTGAGACACTAATTCAACATCTATTAGGGATTCCATGATCTAATCCCAACCTCCCTTTCCTATCTTGTCTGTCAAGCCTGTATCCCAACTAAACCATCTGTCATCCTACATCCTAAGCGTTCACGAGAACTCTTACTCCCAGGAATACTTTCCAAATAAAAATGGTGCCCATCATGACTTTATTACCACTTGTCCATCAACGAACCTGAGGGCAGCCTCAGTGTCTGATCCCTGCCTGGCACAGGGAGGAGGCCAGTTGCAACAGGCCCTGCTGCCCTGGCCTTGCAGAGACAGAGACGGGAAGGAAAGAGGACAGACCCTCAGAACATGCCCAACCCTGGGGAGAAAATAACTCGGACTGCGAGTGCAATGGTTTCCTGAGTCAGGGACCCTTCCTGCACAGGGTCCCTCCTGCGGCCGTGAAGAGCTTCCGCGCTGGAAACAGCTCCAGCTGTCCACCTCTCCCCTCACTCAGCCTCAGGCACCTCTTCAGAGTAATGGGCCCATGCTGGGGATGCCGCCGTCAACAACGCCTGACACGCAGGTACTTCGAGCCAGGCCTCTTCCCTACTCCCTTCCCGCCTATCTGGAACCACAGGGCACTGTGACTTGCTTTATTGTAAAGTCCCACGCATGCACCTTACTAGAAGCAGAGCCAAGTATTCGCCTGCCGTGTGTCACTGAAAGCACCGAGTGCGTTTTGTCAGATACGTGAGAACCTGTCACTGCTGGGGACCATCGAGTCGAAAGCAACAGTGCACAACTGTCCCATAGTTTCCTAGCCTGAAATCTGTCCAGGTGCAGGTCAGCAGGTCCTTTCAGCTCCAGGGTCCAAATCGACCTTTCAATTAGCAGCTGAGCACTTCAACCATTGTACCACCAAGGCTCCTCATTGTGAGAACCTCCTTAGGAATGTCTCAACATTTTTGCTTTCTCAAAGCCTCAGGGCCTGACTCCAGAGACTCCCAGGATCATTACGATGGTGGTGCCTTCTCCCAGTTCCCAGAGAGGTTGGGTGAGCTTTCTAGGAAACCGTGTGACTGGCGGAGGAGTTGTTAGCACCTGTGAAGCACATTCACACCCACCCACCCCTGCAATCCCCGGCAGGGCAGCATCGCAGCCAAACAGAGCTCCAGCTTCCAGCAGAAGAGCAAGTGTGAGAAAGGTGGCTTTAGGAGCAAGATGGGGGCTGAGGGCACTCCATTTACAAGGCAAGGACACCGAGGCTCATGAAGCCTGTCCTTCATCCCTCCAACCACATACTGATCATTACTATCCCAACCCACAGAGTATTCACAAGTGATGTCAATTTCAGCTGGCACCCCCTTGTGAGCGTGGCTGAATCTAAATCACCCAAATATGTACTGTTCACAAGGCTCACCAGACACTAAGCACCCACTGGGAAACACCCTCAGTGGCCAGGCCGCACCTCCAGGGTCCAGGAGTGGCAACCCCAATGGCCAGGGAAGGGCCAAGCAACACTGCAGTGGGCACTCCTGGAGGACACTACGAAGCAAAGTCAGCCGTTATCAGGAACAAAATGATCGGGCCAGGAGCGCCCAAGGAGCTGGCTTTCAGCAGCATCTTCAGCTGGGTACAGGATAACCGCAGCAAGTGATTCACGGAACAAATTGGTTCCTGTTTTTGCACTGGGGCCCAGAAAGGTAGGGGACAGACTGGGCTGGAGGCCGGAGGCCTGGGTGTTCATCCCAGCTGCGTCATGCAGGGAGACCTCGGGTATCAATAAGGATTATGCACGACTATTGACCCAGTGTCCAGCGAGTGCCAGGCACTGGGGGCATCATCTCACAGCAGCCAGGGAAGGTGGGGCTGGTATCATCTTAGAGATGACGAAACTGAAGTTCAGGGAGGACCAAGTCGCCAACCAGCCCCCAGTCAAGCAGCAAACCGGTGGGACTCATCTGAAGCGTCAAATCCGGAGCCCAAGTAAGTCTCCCACGAAGAAAAAGGAGGGAGGACGGGGTGAGCTGAAACCAGCTTCCAGGGCTCCGGATGCGGTCTCCAGGCGGAGGGGGCGTGGCACCCGCACCCTGCTCAGCCACTGGGCTGGACACGGGGAGTGGATAGGGCAGGAAATTGAGATTGTGACCCGCAGCGCCCAGAAACCGAACCCAGCGCCGGGGGTGGGGGGTTTACTCACGTCGATGTTTCTGAGGATGACGCACTTTCCGTTGGTGTAAAGAAAATTGTTGCCCTTAGGGTCGCCGCCGATGATTTTGGAAACACCCCTCTCCACCTGGGGGAGGCTGGCGAACACTTTCTCTGCGGAGACACAAATGCAACGGGCACGTGAGGGGCGGCCCCTGCCGGGCTGGGAGGGGACGCGGACGGGGGCCCTCGACTGGGCTCAGCCGGTCACCTGTTGCCTCCACCAGGAGGGGCGGCCGCCACTGTTAAGAAGCGCAGAGAACGGCGCGACTTCCTGGTCCATGTTCCCGGCCAGGCCCTCCGGGTACCCGAGCTCCGCCGGGCCCGGCCCGCGGCGCCCAACTTTGGGAAGACCCCCAAGCCCGGGGTCTCCGCCGGACACCCCCGAGGGCAGGAGGGCGCGCCGCTGGCCTCAGAGCCCCCACCCCCTACCGGGGACCCCGCCGGGCCACCCGCGTCCCCCGCCACCGCCAATGGCCACGGGGCCCCGGGCAGCGTGGGGCGGTCGGCTGGGGGCCCGAGCCCCCACTTACTGATCTCGTAAGGCATCCTCGCCCACTTGTTACCGCCGCACTCGCCGAGAGCCCCGGGCGGGTCAGCAGGGCCGCGTTGCGACTCAGACTC
>NW_006921811.1:2924157-2957515 GCF_000298275.1 Orycteropus afer afer | reverse complement strand
CCTCTGAAGGCCCGCCCCCAGGAAGTGACGTTGCGAGCGCGACGCTCACAGAACGTGAAAAGGCGGCGTGGGGGGCACTTTCTGCTAGAGCAGCGTCTTCAGGGTGGAGAATGCTTGGCGGGGTGGTAGTGGGCTGCGCGTTATTTCTGGAGGGAAGCAGGGTTTTCCGGGTGCTGAGAGCACGGGCTAACTTGGATGTGAGGCTGGGCCTGGTATCTTCCTTTTGCAACCATGTTGGTGGGGCCGGAGAGGCCGTGAGTCGGGAGCAAACTGTTGGCTTTCCCGAATGCTCTGCGCCCTGCGGATTGCAGCTGGCTTGTTTTGCGAACATAAAGACGGCTTTTCTTCCCCCCACCCTTTTTTTTTATATATATATATATATATATAAAAGGACATTTCTTAACCAAGAGAATTGCACTTCCTCGAAACAGTCGCGGAGATACCCCTTGCGGGGCCCCTAGCGCGTTCTCAAAACTTCCATTTAGAAAGCTTACATAGCTGAGAAAAAAAGATGTAGGTTCTAAGAAAGCCAGAATCTATTTTCTTAGGATGGGGGGGCGGCGGGGAAGCAAGAGGGAAAAGGGGAAACTTGTAAAGTTCGGGCCAGCAGTGGTTTTTTTGGGGGGGGGTAGTGGAGAGGACTGGGTGTTATGGCGTTGAGTGAATCGTCTTTTAGTCGGTTGGGTGCAGTCTTTCCTTCTGGGTTGTGGGGGAGAGGGTAAATGAGAATACTTAAGGCACCTCTCAAATCTTGAAATCAAACTAGTAAACCTTGGAGTGGTTATTTGATTCTGCCTAATCTGCCAGGGAAGAATCTTGTTGGTCCTACTTCCAAAACATCTATACGTAATCCTCAGCTATTGCTATCCCAGATCCAAGTCCCTGTCATGGCTTGCCTGGGTTATGCTCCTTCCCCCCAGGTCTGTTCTTTAGTTAACAGCCTGAAAAAATTTTAAATCTAATTCCTCAGTTTAACAACCAAATCCCATGCCAGGGAGTCAGTTGCAACTCAGTGACCCTGCAGGTTTCCAAGGCTGTAAGTCTTGAGGGAAGCAGACTGCCTTTCTCCAGTGGAGCAGCTGGTGGGCTTGAGCCATTGACCTTTTGGTTAGCAGCCCAATGCCTTTACCACAGCACCACTAGACCCCTACCAAAACCCACTGTCGTCCAGTGGATTTGGACTCAAATGACCCTAAAGGGCAGATCAGAAATGCCCCAGAGGGTTGCCAAAGCCTTCATCTTTCTTCCAAGGCGAAAGCCTGGTGGGTTTGAACTGCCGACCTTTCTGTTAGACCTTTCAGTTAGCAGTTGAGCACTTGGCCACTGCACCAGCAGTGGCTCCTAATTTCACAGAGTGAAAACTAAGGTCCTTAAAATGGCCTAGTCTGCTGAGGGCCCTGAGAATTTGGGTTCTGGCTGTATCTGCTATCCTCTGTCCCAGTCTGTACCCTCTCCCTTTGTTCAAGCAGGTTCGGCTCTTCAGTGCTCCAGGACCTGAGAGGCTTCTGTACTCCACCTGGAATTATCTTCCCCAGATATCTATCTGGTCTAGCCTCTTACCTTCAAGTGTCCTTCATTCCTATTCCTAATATGTTACCTTTGTCAAAGAACGTCACCTACTCTTAATACCTGCCTTAAAATCGCAGCCTTACAGACTGCAAACACTCCTTAACCCCTTCCCCTATGACTTTATTGGTTGTGTAGGGTATATGTCTGTCACGTAGTAGGCACTCACCAGATGAAAAGCACCTCCACCTGAATATGTAACAAGGGGATATGAAGGTTCCATGCACTGAAGGGCTCTAGAAGGTTAAGTCTCTGTAGGATATCCCAAGATTCCTTAAGCAGAAACAAATTTGTCTAGGAATTAAGGGGCTATGTCTGTTCTGAGAAACCATGGTTTCATTAGGGACACCTGCTTAATGGGGCTGGGATCAAGAGTGAGTGCTTACACCTGATTCCCCTTGCTGCATTTATGTAATGGAGGGACTGTTTGAAGGAAGTGAAATTAAGGTATCGGGGTCAGTCTCTTGCAGGCTGGTGACCTTTATTGCGTGCACAAGTCAAATTTTGGCAAAACATTCCCAGAGCACCAGCAAACAGGATGCTGGGCTCTATGGCTTATTTTTAGTTTAAGAGGAAGCTAGTCTGGGGCTTGAAGGAAGTTGGGAGTTGGGGCAGGTTGCTATAAAAATGAAGTGTCTCTAGAGCCTCTGACTCGGCAGAATTGCAGCTTTTTCAGCTAACATGGAGTCCTGAGCTAGGTAATTGATTTGTCCTGCTCTTGAGGCCGTGCTTAAGTGAGTCTGGAGTTGTCTGCTACCACCTGTTAACTGCCAAGGGACAGTGTTGTAGCTGTATCCCTTAAGCAAATGGGAAGACTCAGAGAGAAAAGAAGGGGTCCTTAATAGCCAGGTGGTCTCTCTGGAAGAAGAGGATTCTAAAAGGCTGAAGACACAAAGCACCAGGCCAGTCTTGTTAGATGAGGAAGCAAAACATTTTCTTACGGAAAGAGTTTCCACAAAACAGACACATCCAAGCAGGGTACTAAAATGTTCCAAATTGCAGACAGACAGGTTTTAATCAGATGGAGTTTAAAAAAAAAAAAAAACACCCTGTGCTCACAGGCACGGGGAGGGAAGGGTTAAGGCAAAAAGTTACAGGGGTGGCTAAAGGTCACTGTTCTCCTTAGTGTTGGTTGTAAAGTAGAACAAGTCTGCTTGCCTGTTTGCCCCTTTCTCTTAAGGTAAAGAGCTGTTTTTTGCCTTAGTTACGAATTTAGAAGGAGTTAGCGGACAGGGTCCAAAGCCCTTGGTGAATAAAAATGCAGCCTGGTTTGGGGAAGTCCGCAAGCTACAACCAAGACCTGGTTGGTTGGCGTTTACATCATCTTGCTTAGAGCTGAGGCAGTTGCAGGCTTTCACCACTATGAATTGTTTCCTAACCTGTGTCTGATGGGTGATACCTGATGTAAAAAATGGCTTCAGGAAGAGCACTGGGACCTAGAGGCATAAAAACCAAGAATGCAGCCCGGAGATGCTCCAGGGAGGTCAGCCTTGAGAGAGAATCTGCCTGGTGGGGACGCCTCCCAGAGCTGAGAGAAGGCTCATAGTATAACCCAGGGGCTCTCTCTGTCCTCCTCGGAGTGAAGGAGCCCTGGTCCTTGGGGACAGAAGTGTGTGCATGATCATAAGCTTTAGCTCCACCTCATTAACCCTGTACTTGCCCACTGGAGGGGGGTGAACTTCTGGAGTATTCTGAAACTGTCCCTTCCCACTTATGCATAGTGACTAAACTTCTAAGTGTGAGTGAATTGTCTGTGTCCCTCAGGTCAAGGGCCCACATTTTTGGGTAACCCGTGGACATGTTGACTGAAAGTTGTCATCTTAGGAAAAGGCTGTTACAAATATTCTTGACAAACATCTTCCTTGAGCAGGCTGAAAATCCTGACCCGGGCCCTTTTATGTTATAAGAAGTTCAACTTTTACAAGTAGCTGAACTGTCTTTTGAGAGCAAGCACCACCCGCCCACCCCCACAACCGAGTCAATTCTCTTAGTGAGCCTTTAGGGCAGAATAAAACTCCATAGGATTTCCAAGGCTGCCGATGTTTGTTAGCAGACTGCCTCCTTTTCTCCTGCTGGTGGTTTCAAACTGCTAACTTTCGGGTTAGCAGCCAGATGCTTTAACCACCAGAGCCTTTATGCTACCAGAGTTCCTTCTTAAGAACAGACGTGACCATTTCAGGTCTAGCTGTGCCTTAATTCAAAAATGGGGTTTCAGTTTTAGTCGTGGGGCAGCCATTCAGTTGTGCCAAATGCTGCCTCAGTGTTTGGATTTTGCTTGCAAGAGATGGTTATTGGGCAAATTCACCAATGTTGAAGTGTACTAGCTTTCAAGCTAGGTCATTACAGTGACCAAACACAAGGCCAAGTCTTTCCCTTTGAAACTTGGGGAGAATAAAACCTCCCTGCCATCTAGTTGACTTTTCACTCATGGTGAATCCCACTGGGTTTCCGAGGTTTGTAAATCTTTACAGAAGGGAACTGCTCATCTTTCTCACATAGAGTGTTGATGGGTTCAAACCACTGGCCTTTTGGTTAGCAACCAAATGCCTTAACTCTATACCACCAGAGTTCTCAGTAAAATGAGTCTTAGCAGTTTTACAAGCAACATGGGGGGGGGGGAATGGCTCCCTTTCCTTCTGAGTTACTTGTCTCATCCTACAACATTTCTTTGGGCCAGAGCCCCACGGGGCAGTTTTCCCACCTGCCTCTCCAGAGCTGATTTGTACGTTCATCCTGCTCTGCCTGGGAGGCAGACAGGCAGGGCCCACTACCCAGTCAACAGGTGCTCCCTCCCCAGGCCCTCTGCTCCTGGTTTGGCTCAGCCAATGGGAAGCCTGTGAGGAAATGGAGAGGAGAGGACAGGGTGGTTATTCCCCTGGTTCCTTCCTGTGGGGGGTGGTCTGTTGTCTCAGCGTCAGGGGTTCAGAGCTGAGTGGCAGCAGCTGTGGTAGACTTGAAGCTCTACTTGAGCTCCCTCCTCCCTCTCCTGATGTCTTTATTAGTTAATAAAACCTCTAACAGTGCCCTCTGGGGACTCCGACATATCTGTGTATATCCTGGTGACTCACAGCTCTGCATCGTGGCCCTGCCAGTTCTCTGAGCCACTCATTTCTAGAACCGTCCATCTCCCGTGGGGAATACCTGAGGCATCTACTCAGACCAAACCCAAGGCTGCCTGAGACTAACCTCCTCCCTTATCCCCACCCCTATTGCCCAGACTGCTGCTCTGTGGTGTCCTTTCCACAGTGACCAGTGTCTTGTCTCCAGCAGCACTGGCCAGAGACCCTAGTGCCTTTCTCTCCCCTGCCTCCCTCCCCTGCAGCCCTTCACCAGGCACAGTCCTTCTAACTGTTGCCTCTTTTGCAGATCCAGGCCGCTCCATCTCTTAATGCCGCCCTGCCTCCTATCTTGTATCACCTCACCTGGGCGATCTTAATTGCTTCCTAACTGGTTTCCTTGCATCTGCCTGGAATCCTATGCACCAGCCAGAGGAATCTCAAAACCTGACTTTGTCCCTGCTCCTTGCTTTTGAGGTCTCTAGACAGCACACTCTGCCCTAGGCCTGTGAGAGTGTGGCCTGTGGAACGCAGGACCCTGCCTGGCTCCCTCACTTGGGTCTCTGCTCTGGCCTCCAGGGCCTTTGCCTTCTGCCCCTCCCACGGTGCCTGCTTCAGGTGCTGCGCTTGTTCTTCCCTCAGACTCCCCGACCTCCGTTTAGGGCCAGTCCCTTCAACTGGGCATTTTCCAACTAAGACACTTCCTCTAAACTGACTCTTGGATTAATCTATTGGTGCCCCCTCCCCGGCCCAGATTGTAAGCATCACGAGAGCAGGGCCACATCTGTTATTCCAAATCTGCCTTAGCACAGGGCCTGCCCGTCAGAGTGAAGCTGCTGACAAGCCTTGTGTCCCTGTGAGGAATGACTGACAGAAACATCCCGAGTTGGCATTTAATTCACAAACATAAGTTTGTATGTTCTTAGAGTTGCCCCAAGTAGGAGTGATTACACTTGAAGTATTTCTTGAGGGACCTCAGACTGGCTTTGAGGTAAACTGGTTCCTGTCAAGTGAGTTGGGTGATTGAGACAACCCTTTAGAGTGCCCTCAGGTGAATTGATGAGGTTGGTCTCAGCTTGTGCTTTGGGAGGAGATGAGCTCAGTTCCACGTTGCTTGAGTGCTTGGTTGGGTGACGAAAGGGCTCGGGAGCTGGCTCTATGGGAGCCCACCTCATCCTTGGAGCTTGTTTTTGCCCTAAGCCCTTGTTTCTTCTTCCTAAATTGGGGTGCACATGGCTCATGCTCTCAGAAGCTTTGAGGGGAGGAACAGGAGTGATATGATAGGAGCCCTAACTCCCCTTCCTCTGTTTTCAACCCTCATGTTCGGAGTCCAGGCTTGGCAGAAAGGGGACCCCCTTGTTTCCTGTTCTTTGACACATGTCAGTCCCTACAGAGGGCACCTTGCCCAAGCACTGGAGAAGAGCAGCAACATGGAAGGAAGATGCTGTTCTCCCTGTCAGCAGCTTAGCGTGGACAAGGCCTGGTTCTGGGAAGAGACCCCCCAGTCATGGCCCTGCCTCTGGAAGCCTGCCCCTCTTGGAATCCCAGTCCCTCTCTCGGCTCCTTCCCTGTAAAGCCTGTAAAGGAAGCCCAGGTAAACCCATCTCTGAAATGTCCCTGGAATACATCATCTGTCCTCCATTTCCACCTTAAAGCAGCCTGACTGCCAGCATCTGCAAATGGTTGGGAATAAGCCCTCAAAAGGATGTCTGCCTGAGCCAGGGTAGAACATGGCTGCTTCCCTGCTCCTGAGTCAGCACGCTGTACTGGGCTACCCGGCCTCCCTTCCAGATCTAGTTCCAAATTCTCAATCTAGCCCTGCTCGGATCACAACCAGGATCCTCTCTCCAGTTAGCTATGGCCGGGGATGACGGTAGAACCTGAAAGGCAAAACTAGCTGCAAGCTTACTCCCTGTGCTGGTGGAAGTCTGGGGTGGGGCCTGGGGCTGTCCTAAAAGAGAACTACTGAGACCTGGGCCCCTCTGCTGCTGGGATCCTGTCCTCCATGACACAAAGCCCCCGCGCTTGCCTACGCTAAGCCTATTGTTGGGAATTGCCGTCCATGGTGAGAAATTGGAATCTTTGCTATAAACCTCTACAGAAGTGTTATCCTCTGGTTCCCAAGCAAGAACACATGCACTCTCTACCCCAGCTGTAAGTGGGAGCTGGCTACTGGATCCCTCCTTGGCTGTGCCTATTTGTTAATTATCATTTGTTTCCAATTGAGCCACTCCCCTAGGGCTGGGCTTTGCAAACAAATGGATGACCAACACCTGTGGCCCCAGGGCTGCAATGGTTTTCAAATCACTGCATGTCCTTGTCATCCTGCATAAATTAGACTGTCATTATCTACAGCTGAGGTACATCTGAGACTTCAACCTCACAGGCCGGGTTCAGTGAAAACATCCTAGGCAATCAAGTTAGTGACCTATTTTCTTAAACAGTCACCTCATAGATAATCTAAGCTCCGTTATGTGGTTGATCCTTCTCAGGGTCAGCTGAGCATTAAAAGACTGGTATCTACAGACCTTGCCTTGGAGACAAGGGGACCCAAAGGCCTGCCTCCTCCTGCCTCCCTCAGATTTCTCCTACCTAGAGCTGAAGGGCTGTGGGCCAGTTATCTATGCCCCGTACACTTTTGGTTGTTGAAAGAAGAGCCCTAGAGAGTTGCAGGATGCGCCTCCCTTCTCCTACCTGTTCTGTGGCCTGAGATGTGCTGCTGTGTAGGGCAGGTGAACTGGGAGCCCCAACTTCTCTTGCCCTGAACCCTGCCTCTCCAGGAAGCCTTTTCTGGATCAGCAGCGTATGGGTACCTTCTGTGAGCAGGGTGGTGGCTTGCATGCTCCCACTTAGCCCTCAGTGTAAAGGGGGGAAGCTCTGAGGTTATGACTCATTCGAATTCAAAAGCAAATAAGTTGGTGTAGCTGGGATTCAAGTCCAGGCCTGCCTTACTCAGAGCTCAAGCTGTTGTCCTTCAAAACGGAAAAGAGCTTGAAATAGGGGCCTTTCAGACAGCCACTGAAGTATTTCATCTCTTCTCGGAGTCGCTGGGTCTGGTGCTGCGCTCTCTGCCTCCTGCCACTGCCCGTGGGAACAGTTCCTCAGCCCAGTGGGGGTGGTGGCCTCAAAGTACTTCCTGTACCCAAGTGCAGTGACAGGATGGTGGCAGCTCTATCACGATGTCCCTAGCTTGAGCCGGGCCTGGTGAAGGACCAGGGCCCCTTGTCTCACTGGCTGGCTGGGTGTATATAGCTAGTATCTGTGTAGACAGACAGTTCTTTGATGGGTTTATTTTTGTGATAAGAGGTTGCAAAGGCAGGTTAGAGATGAATGAAGCTGACTTTATGCCAAAGTTAATGGATCAAGCAGTTCCATGAATGTACTTGGGAACTGTTGGCAAATGGTTTTAAACATAAGCCTTCTCAGTCTTAATGGTATTGTCTGTGCCTCCTTGAACCCCTAAAAACCTTTGGGCCACAGCTGTCATGTTAGTTCTTAGGAGGTTTGTACCACACTCGTGTGTGTCCTACTGGGAGATGCTGTAATGTTGGCAACAGTGGAGAGTTGGATGTGGGAGAGTGAGGGTGAACCCACTTAAGAATTCCCCACGTAGCTGGAGATGTTAGAGGGACAAACAGGAGTGATGCCTGCCTGGCAGCTATGTACCCGGTGTGCTGCCTGGCAAGTTGTGGATATTGAAATGATTCTCAATCCTGAGCATCAGAATCAACAGGAAGCATTTTCAATCCAACAGTGTTGGAATGAAAACCTTCACTGTGGTGCTAACCCCACCACAAAGTAGGTCTTGAGCTATCACAAGGTGGACGCTCTGATGTTTGTCAAAACCATGTCCACTTGGTTCCCCATCTTGCCTTATCTGTTCTCATTGGAAACATCTGGATTCAGAATGCACAGCTGGCTTTGTAGCCACTGTTGTCTCAACCCTTGTTAAACATGAGAAGGATTTGACGTCTCAAAGTTGCTTTCCATAAAGTGGATCTGATTAGGTGGCAAATCAACCACCTTCCTCTGTGGTTGGCTTGTTAATGATGCTAATGAACTAAGTTATGCTCCATGTGGAGGGAATTGGTTGGACTAATAGTGCTGGAATAGAACATGGGAATCTTAATGTTGCTAAATCAGCTTCAGGCTTAAGGGGGATACTTTGTCCATAAAAATGTATTTTTCTCATTCCGTGCAAATGAAAGTCACCATCAGCATGACCAAAACTACTTTGATGTGACAGTAAGGCACTTAAAGCAGCAGCCAATAGCAAGTCCAGAATTGCTACTTAAGGCCTTAGTGCACATGGAAGTCTCTTTTGTGCTTATCAAGCATGGATCCATGTCCCCAAGCTTCATCAGATCCCGTGGGCAGGAAGCCTGACTATTCCAGCCGCTTGCTTTCTCATGCATGATCTCTGGATGAGGTTTGGGTACATTGATATGATGTGACAAGGCTATTTCCAACTTTTTCCTAGTCTACCCAATTTATAAAGTAAAGGTATAAGTGGCAGAGTTGTTTTGAGACTTGAAGGAAACCGTAGAGAGGTGCTTTGTAAACTGTAAAACTGTTCTCCAGCTGTGTGACAATTAACATTGGCTCTGCATTCACGTGGTGAGCTTTTACTGTGTTCACATGCTGTGCTCAGAGCATCTGATGGATTAGAGGTCCCTGGGCTGTCCTGTGCCCAAGTCCTTTCCCCACACTAGCATGCTAGACCGAGGAAGGACTCCCAGGACCTAGTGTTAGAGATGGACATCTGCTGGAAGGATTCACCACGTGAGTGAAGGAGGGCTGTTTACCTGTGGGAAATGAAAGGGTGTGCTTGTCTGTAATCAACTGAAGAGTCTGAGAGCTCAGATGATGGGAGGACTCCTCCACCTGTGATCTGGAAAGGTGGACTGATGGAGATGGCTGTGGAGCACCATCTTACATTAGGAGGTGAATTAAGACAAAAACAAGGAGGGGCTCCCACTTGGGGGAAATAGCATGCAAAAGGCAAATGTTAATGCAGTTTGGTGGCTAGTTCAAGGTGCATTATGAGGTGCATTCAGTGCCCAGGATGTCATAGGGGATCAGCAAGAGAGGCCTGGGGAAGGAGCTGGTCTTGGCTGTTTAGAACCTTCAAGGCTAGATCAAGGAGTTGGCAGTTTTTCCCCAAGAGGGTGAAGATGGAGAAATTTCCTGAGGCTTCATGGCAGACTACTGCTTGGGGCTCATGCTCAGGTCTGCCATCTCTCTATCCCTGGGGACTGGCAAAAAGCTCAGTGACTGTCATTCAACTGACAGCTGTGCTTGGGTGGACTTTGCAGATGAGGAAAAGAGAAGCAGAGATGACTGCTGTTAAACACATCTACAGAAACACCCTTTGTATTTCATCCTCTGGGTCTAAGGGATTGCTGTGGTCTACCTTAGTGACAGCCAAGCTAAAGGGCATGGGTCCAGGGACATGTCAGAGGGAGGCCTAGGTTCTTTAATATCCTTGTCAGGTCGATCATTTTGCATGTTAAATATTTGGACTAAAGCCATGCTGATGTGTGTGCTGGAAACTTCCCACATGGATTGCATATCTGATCCTCTTACCACTCTGAGGTGCCTGTGCCCACTTCTAGAGGCCAGAAAACTAACCAGAGTTGGACCAGCTCATGTAACCAAGACTTTCACTGCTTTGCAGTTAAGACAGATCAGTGTTTTGCCAAATTTGGTAATATGTCCACTTTTAGAAAGCCCAGCTTTAGCCAACATTCTTTGAAGTCCTGGTAGTTGACAGCATGACCTGTTGATTTTGAGCATTGGTTGAGCGCCTACTGATCTAGACTGACCACTTAGGGCAAGCTGTTTGTGGAGGCCACCTTGGAAACTTGGTCCTGGAAACATGGGAGGTGTATATTAAGCTCAAGGAGAAGCTTTTCTGGTTTCTGTGAAGGCTCCCTTCAGGGATGCTGCAGGAAGGGACAAGAATTACCCACCTCCCATTTCTGGGGGTGGGTGGGCAGGAATGTCCACTCCACTGTCCATGAGGGAGGTGTGTTGCCCTTTGACCATCTCCCTCTTAATCTTCCTGCTCAGCACCGGGGAATGAACGGCTCATCTGGGCAGTAGAGTCACTGTCCTTGCATGCTCAAGCTTTGTCTTGAGTCTATGTGGTTGTCTTTAAATAGACTGTCCTCCCATATATGTCCTCTCTCATGTAAGTTCCCTGATCCAGAGCTTCTCATGCTTGGTACCTTGGTTCCTTGTTAGGTGCTGTTGAATTGGTTCCAACGCATAGCAACCTTATGCATAAAAGAATGAAATGAAAGGACACGTGACGCCTTTCTTCAATCTTTCCTCTCCCACCATATATTGGTGGAGTGTTACCTACCGTCTGGGTATCTGGCTTGGAAATTCACGGATTGTCAACTCCCTCTGACCCTGTTGGCCTTGTTGGGCCCTCTGTCTTGCTTTCTTGGGCATGCCAGGAGAAAAACAGGGTTGGGGAAAAGAAAAATTGGACTGGGCCCTTTGAAGGGGGTATACAGTGGCTTCTTACCTATGGTTTCTTAGACATGTCTGCTGATATGATAGTTGAGCTCTAGGCATTAAATGGCCTTGATTCATAGATTCTTCTGGACTTCGTGGATACTGTAGCCCTTTGGCTGAATTCCATTGATGAAGGGTGATCTTCATAGCCAGCTGGACCACAGAGGTCACAGCCAGTTCACCCTTCTTGGTCTTGGGGATGGCATTTTTAAATTGTGCTTTAGGTGCAAATTTACAGCATTTTTTATATTCAACATTTTGTGTACATTTGGTTTCACTCCCCAATTACCATCGCCAGCCCTAACCCACTCTTTCCCTCCCTTCCTGGGAACCTCCCCCCAGGCTCCTCATAGTTATACAGTCCTGTGTGTCCTGCTTTCTTCCATGTGAATGTTGCCTCACTGGTGCCCCATGGTCCTTTGCTCCAAGGGATGCAATGGGGATGGCATTCTTATGTACATATGACTCTAATTTTTTGGAGGGTTGTCTTCTCTAGGTTTAAGAAAAGGTCAAAGCCTTTAGATGTCAAGGCTGACTGTCCGCACCCTCAGTCTGGGCTGATAGAGGCTTTGAGTAGAGATTCCTCCCTATGGGGAGGTGGGGAAGCTAGAGCTTGTGCCCTTGAAAGAAGTCCAACTGACTGCTGTGCCTCCTACACAGATCTCTGCAGTGTCTTTAGATAGTCCCCTGTGGCGTAGCAAATTACATGGTGTGGCTTCCCTAGCCTAAACTCCATGGTGGAATTTGCTGTGAGCAACTGAGTAGCTCCTGATTATTAAACTTATCCACCTGGGGTATTTCTGTTGGGCGTAGCACAAAGTAATTTTCTGGGAAGTTCATTCTCAGGTTTATAGAATTCTGATGTTGGGATTGGTTAGTTTGGCCACTCTGCCAGGCTCAGAAGGAGCCTTCCTAGAGGCAGAAGGAATCTCTCACTGTTGCTACTTGTCAAAGTAGGAGGAGGGACAATGAAAGATAAACACTCTTACATATACAATGCTGCATTATCAGTAATAACAATATCTGTGGGTAGAATCATAGGCTGAATGATCAGGTATGTCTAGGCGAAAGGAATAACAAAAAGTACCCATGAGGCAAACCAAGTCAGGTCCCTGGTTGGGCCAAGGAGAGTCTATGAAGACAATGACTGAGAAAGACTTCAATGGTTCCTTATGGCATGGAGGACAATCTCTGGTACAGATCTTTTGAAAGAACTCACTGTTGTCCATTATTCCTTAATGATCCATGATTATTGGAGAGAAATCATTTCTGTATCAATATGGAAAAGCCTTTGCTGTCTCTACTTCCCTTTGGAAAATCTGAGTTCACACTGGCAAGAAATCCTACCTATCAGTGCATTTAGTGGAGTAAGCACTAAGTCCTTACCTCCTTAGATATTGCAGGACACACACTGGAGGGAGACAACATGGGGAGTGGAGTATAATATAGGGATGCCTTCAGCATTTGTGAGCTTTTCAGGCTGAGTTTGGCTGGCTGCATCCTGTAGGTGTCCAGCCTGTTCATCTGCTCTGTGTGTTGTAAATTAGTCAATAGTTGAGGGTTGTTTCTTCTGCAAGACTACAACAGAGATCCTGGCAGGTACGAATTGTCTCTAAAACACATCCCAGGGGGAAGCAATCTCCTGCCTCCTTGCCCCCAGGCCCAGCCCCTTTATAGGTGGGCTGCAAAGGCTAGCATTCAGATCATAGAATTTGGTCTTCATCAGGTTATACAGAAGAAATTGAGTTTGAGATGGAAAAACAAAGATGGCCCATGTCCACTAATTTAAGGAGGGAATGCCAGGACGTGGTGTTCAGGTCTCTTATTGCTCTCAGATGGATATCAGACAGGAGGCCACCTTGCCCCTGCTCTTTTAAAGCACGCTCTACAGCAGTTTGCCAGGCATCTGCAAAACATTCTTGTTTATTAGTGACCTCATTCCACATATGACTTAATGTCATTGCCTATCAAATTGCAGATGCTATAAAAGAAGGTTGGAGGGGAGGGAAGCCAGAGAGAGCAAGATCTAAAACCGAGTACTCAAGCTAACAATAATGTAATGGAGATAACACAAAATCAAGTTCAAACGCTCTCTAGCACAAATTAATGTCATCTTTTTAAGCTTTTCATTTTGAGGGCCACTGAGAAGATGGATCTCTCATAAGATCGACCATCATGGAACCTCCCCCACCCACCTTTTTCAAAATGAGCGTTGAGTTATGAAGGGCTCTTAGTCTGGACACAGCAGCGCTCTCAGGTGTGCCTCTGGGTCACTTCTTCACTGGCTTTGGGCCTGAGTCAGTGAAAGGGAGGAGTCCCTGATGTTGACTGAGGGACCCTGAAGCAGGTAAGAGAGCAAGGAAGGGAGAATGGTCAGCTCTGTGCAAAGGGACAGCTGGGCAGAGCCACTTACTCCTCCCATCAGGGGGTGACAGAATCTAGAGGATGGTGGGGACTGGAAGGGATGGTTGGATCTAGGGAGAGTTGGTCATTTCAGGCCTTGTGAGCAAGGTGGACAGAAGGGCACGAGCAGTTGTTTCCAGTAAATCACACTGGATGTGTCTCCCTGCCCCCAAACCCACCCATTCCTCACCTCTGGGATCCAAGATATCCAGGTAGGCACTGGGCTGAATCCTTACAGTGGGAGAGAGTGACTCACCCGAGTCTGTGTCAATGCCAAGCTGTGTCCCTGTCAGGACCCACAGAGAGAGAACACATCCTGGAAATGTTCAGGGGCATAACTTGATTTTAAAACCTGAGTGTGCAGCATCACATAACTGAGATAAGGTCCTGCTGAAGCTGGTGGCAAGTGGCCCTTGTCTAATGGCCAGGAGAGGGCCACACACTGGCGTGCTGGTGCAGGGCTGCAGCTGTGGACAATAGCTCAGTGGGATTTGCTTGGTTGGGAGTATTTGAAGATTTGATAAACTTAGATCCAGTCTGCTCAGACCTGGGGCTTAATGAGGATTGCCATGTTTCCTCTTAAACTGAATGGACATTGGCACAGGCCATATTCTGGAACCCCATAGAGTTCATGGCAACTTGGCTGAAAAATGAGGGTGAGGTCTTAGTAATGTCCTATTCAGTTCTTCTGTTTTTGTCATTTGCATCCTATATTTGGGGACCACACACCAGGACAAGACAAAGTCCAATACAAAGGCCCTTGAGAAGAGGATGAGGATGTCCTATGCTGGGTGCTCAGGTCTGGTGGTCTCCCTTCCCCACCCTCTGGCTCCCAGTGACACATCAGTTGGAGTCTTCTTACAGACTGACCCAGGGAGTCCTCACTGCCCTCTTACAAAGCCCTGGCACACAGATCAGGCTGCAGACCTTGGATTTCAGGAACCCACCTGGAAAACGAAGGCATCTTGGAGATAAGAACTTGGGGTTTTTGTGGTTCTGTTTCATGTCCTGGAATGTGACGATGATGGACAACATAGGGTGTCTCCTTATGAGTCGCTTTGGCAGTGAGCTGCTTCAGGTGAGGATGCTGGGAGTTCGGGAGGTAGCTTTGCAGGTGTTGTGCTTCTGGTATTTGCTGGGGTAGACATGGAGGCGTTCTTCTGACACACACACCTTCTCTTCTGTCTGGTCTTGGATCAAGAGGTGCCTTGAAGATTAAAGATGGAGCAAGGTGATACAGCAGAGCAATGGTATTTTCTGGCCCAGAGGGTTTGGCACTTCTTAATTTCAGAAAGTTCCCTCTGCATCAGGCATTGTTTCCCAAACATTTACTCTTCTGCTTCAGGGTTGCACAGGCCTCCTCCCACCAGAGATGTGTTGAGGAATCAGCTCAGAGTTGGTGCTGAAAGACTGTCTTTTAGGCAGCATCTAGTAGTGGTGGGTAGGGTATTCCGGCATTTCCTAAGGCAGCAAAAGGTTACATGCAAACCCTACACTCTAGGAGTTTGGGGAGATGGTGGCACAGGACTGGGAACCAGGGTGTGGGCATCAGGACACTGGGTGTTTAAGAGTCAAGGCAATGACCTTGACATCTCTGATGTTACATAAGTCGCTCTCAATGTTTCCTAGTAGCCATTCTCATGGTACTTTCTTAAAACTTATCTTGAAGTTATTTGATTTCCAAGGGAGTTGTGTGTATTCCTCACCAGCTTGATGTGCCACCCAAACCCAGAGGAGGGAGTACCAAAAGTAGTGCCCTGGACCAATGTGGGGAGAGGGGCTTGCAAACATAATGGACAATTCAGTCAGGAGCCTGGGGAGGTGTTCCTACAGGGGGTGGCTGTGGAAGTGGGGACTGCCGGGAATCTCCATGCTGCGCTCTACTGTATGAGGATTCATGGTTTGTTTGTTTTTAAACAAGTTTTAGGTGCAAGTTTACAGAGCAGGGTTGGTTTTACATTCAACATTGTGTGTACATGTAGTTTCACTCCCCACTTACCATCCCCAGCCCTAACGCAGTCTCCTCCCCTCCCTGCCCAGTAACCCCTGCCCCCATATGCCCCTCATAGTTATGCAGTCCTGTGTGTCCTGCATTTCCTCCATGCGAATGTTGCCCCTCTGGTGCCCCGTGGTCGATTGGCCCAAGGGATGTTTTTATAGAGTATGTGGGTGTATCACCCTGGGTTGAGGATTCATGTTTGTGAACTTGTGGAATCTGCTGTTTCTTTCGTCACTGAATCACCAAAGTTGTGCCTTATTAACTGTAGCCCCGGCACAAGTGGAAGCAGTTGAAAGTGGCAGGAAAAGTTTCTGTTCTTCATGGCTATGTTTCTGGCACCTAGGAATGGAGAAGATAGACTTCTTCCCTTCTATTTTAGAGTTTAGGACCTATGAGAAGAGGGATATTCAACAATTAGCACCAGGGGTTAGGCTATGTCTCTTGTACCAAAATACAGAGAGAAAAAAACCACACACACACACAAAAAAAACATGCTCGTTAGGTCCTTGGACCTCTCTACAAAGGTCACTAACCCCCATAGTGAATTAAAACCCAGCTCAGGAATATAGTGTATATTGTCTGGGTATCTATTTAGAATAATGATTAGGTACATTATTGACTGTGGGAGCCACATTCCTTTGATTAGATTTTGAGAGTTTCACCCTTTAAGATGGACAGAGCATGCTCTACTAAGGGTACTTAGATTGTTCTGAGTTTGATTCCATGAATGAGATGTGGCTGTTAGTTCCTGGGTTAACACCTGCTGTCTGGGTTGGGAGTTTATGGATTCAAAACCCACCCTGACTTCCACTGCTCCTGTTCTACTTATGTTTTCTGTCTTCTGTGGAGTTGCCAGGAGAACTGGTGCGGGCCACAGATCTGATTCTTAGAAGGGGGAAGAATGGCTTCCCACCTATAAACCCTTAGGCATACACTGATAATTGAGTTCTAGCTATTTGATGTTCTTGATCTATAGATTCTTCTAGACTTACCAAATACTTCTGTCTTTGGCTGAACTGCTATGATGAGATAATCTTCATTTTAGGACAGATAACTTCATTTTCTCTATGGGTCAACATTTTTATCAGACAGTCCTATCATGTCTAGTTACCTTTCATTGACCATCTTTTCCCATGTGGATTTCTGAGAACATTTGATATATCAGCTCTGATGACTGCTCTTTGCAAGGCTTTTTTTGTTTTATGTTGGCTTGACCTTGACCTATGCCATTCTTACATCAGCTGTGATGTACAAGCACCATTCATATAGATTATAACTAATCCCTGTTTGTTAATTCTCTACTGGCCACAAAACTAGTGTTTCAGTGAAATCAGTGGTATATCTCTGACAGAAGAAATCTGCAGGGGATGGGTGGTTCTCATTTACATGCCAGACCTTAAGGAGCTGAATTGTAGTTCACAGATGTCCCTAAGTGTCATGGGTGAGGCACCTCCAATATTGAGTGGCTGTCTTAAGCTGGGTTCTCAGAGAAGCAAATCCAGCAAAGCTTATAGAAAGTAGAGAGAAAGAGATTTATCTTAAGGAAATGGCTGATGTGGTTTTAGAAGCTGGCAAGTACCAAATCCGTGGGCCAAATGTCAAGCTGGAGAATTCTCTGGACTCATGCAACCGCAGGGGCTGATAAACTCAAGATCGGCATGCATTGTAGCAGGCTGCTGGCTTCAGAGGCTGATGAATCCAAGAGTGGCAGGTAAAATGGCAGATTATTGGCTCACAGGCTGCAATGGCAACCATCCCAAGGTAGGCAGGCAACACAGCAGGAACCAGAGATGATGAGCCAAATGCAGGATCCAAAATGAGCAAAATCCCAGAGGCCTTTCCCAAAGCTTTTCCATTTATACTGGAAGTGGGCCACACCACACAGGTAACTCCCTCTCAACTGATTGACTGCTCATAGCAGGTATCATCATGGAGGATGATTACATTCTATTAGATCTCATCATGGGGACAAGCATATCATAACTGCTAAGCCACTCAGAATCATGGACCAGCCAAGTTGATGAACAACCTTAACTAACAGAGTCCACCCCTTGTCAACTTGACACCAGTACACATCTCTTTAAACCATATATAATTTCTAAATAAAGACAATGACAAAGCCATACTTGAGCACCTAATGTACAACTAACAATATACAACTGAAAACACATTAGCCCCATATACATCTTATGACTTACAACTAAAGAAAACAAATATTTGGGCATATGAGAAAGAAATGCTCATAATCATAGTCCTTGTTTCTGCAATTGGTCACATAGTCATAGCTGTGATTTTAGAACTGCCTTCTTCTACCACCCATTCTGTATTCCCTTTCACCTTAGCAAGCACCTCAGCTGGCTGTGGTTCTTTCCCTGATGGTGACCAAACCCTCATTCCTGAAGGGTCTGGGCCATTAGTAGTCACATCAGAATTGGGTTGCTGTAATTTTCCATTAACTTTAATCACAGGGCATGGTAGCACTAAGATGTCCTAAGGCATCTCCTATATTATTTACCTATATTATATAGTATCAATCTGATTTCCTGTTGGTAATCAGCATCAATCACACCATACTATACAGTAACTCCCTTCTTTGCCTGTTGATCCAGAGGCATGAGGAGTCCAAAATGGCTGAGTCATATTCTTTACCAGTTCAATGGAATCAGTATTTTCTCCAAATAGAAATGTCCTTCCCTCTGGGACTAAGACCTCTAAACCAGCTGAGTGTAGGATCACTGAGATTTTGCTCATTTTGGATCCTGCTGACAGGAAGCAAAAATTTTTTTGAGTATGTCATTAGGTGTAATAGTGAGTTTTGTTGTTGTGGTGGTGTGCCTTCGAGTCCACACGTTACTTCCCGGACCCATAAATCCTGGGTATTGGGGTCATAGGACCATATATTGGATGCTGATTTGGAGCACATGCAGTCTCTTGGAGAGAACATTGTCTCAACCACACCAAGTATTACCACCTGGCTGGCATCATAATTATGTTTTCAGAAGGTCATTCTGCCATTCTTTCAAGCCAGCTGCTGCATGATAATGGGGAACATTGTAAGACCAGTGAATTCCACGATCATGGACCCGTTGCTGCACTTTATCTGCTGTGAAGTGAGTCCCTTGATCCAAGGCGATGCTGTGTGGGATACCATGTGATGGTGAATAAGGCATCTGTCAGTCTATGGATGGTAGTCTTGGCAGAAACATTGTGTGCAGGGAAGGAAAATCCATATCCAGAATTAAGGATCTATTACAGTGAGAAAAACACTGCCCTTTCCATGATAGAAGTCATCCAATGTAATCAACCTGCCACCAGGTTGCTGGCTGATGATCCTAAAGAATGGTTCCATTCTCTAGACTCAGTATTAGTCTCTGCTGCTGGCAGACTGGGCACTCAGCCAAGTCGGCCTTGGTGAGTGGAAGTTCATGGTACTGAAACCCATGTGTGTAATCTCCATCCCTGCCATCATGGCCACATCTTGTTCATGAGCCCATTAGGTGATGAAACAATTGTCTAGGGAAAGAAGATGACTAGTGGTTTCCACAGAATGTGTCACGTTATTCATTTGATTGTTAAATTCCTCCTCTGCCGAGTTTACCCCTTGGTGAGCATTCAGAGGAGACCCCAATATCTTCATTTCTTTGGCCCACTCAGATCTATCCACGTAACTCTTCTCCATACCTCTTTGTCACTAATTTTCCAATCACATTCCTTTCAAGTCCCTGACCATCCAGGAAAACAATTGGCTGCAGTCCCTGAATCATATATAATTGCACAACTGACCACTTCTCCTTTCAAGCAAAGTGAACAACCAGATGCACAGTTTGAAGTTCTGCCCATCAGAAGGATCTATCTCCCTCTCCTACTGTCCTTCAGGGAGGTCCCAGAAAGGGGCTGTAGTGCTGCTGCTGTCCACTTTTGAGTGGTGCCTGCATATCATGCAGAACCATCTATAAACCAGGTATGGGTTTTCCCTTCCTCAGTCAACTGATCATAAGAAACTCCCTATAAGACCATAGGTGCAGACTGGAAGAGGGAAAGTAATGTGACTAGAGTGGAGACCATAGGCATTTCAGCCACTTCTCCATGCAACTTACTCTTGTGCCTTCAGGTCCTGCTCAAGCCTGATCTCTTACATACCACTTCAGTTGAATGATGGAGTGCTGCTGTGGATGTCTAATTTTATGACTCTGTGGGCCAGACAACAACACTCAAATTATAAGGGAGCTCAGGCTGCATGGTGACTTGGGGGCCCATGGCTAGGCATTCAGTCTCTACGAAAGCCCAATAACAAGCCAAAAGCTGTTTCTCAAAAGGAGAGTAGTTATCTGCAGAGGATGGGCAAGACTTTGCTCCAAAATCCTAAGGGGTCTGCAACTTACCAATAGGGGCATGCCAAAGACTCCAAACAGCATCTGTCTGCCACTGCCACTTCACCATTGGCTCCAGCTGGATCATATGGCCTGAGTGGCCTTCATGGCAGCCTGAACCTGTTGCAGAGCCGTCTGTTGTTGTTCTGAGCCCCACTGAAACCTAGTGGCTTTTCGAGTCACTTGATAACTAGGCTGGAATAGCACATTCAGATGAAGGATATGTTGCCTCCAAAAGTCCAAAGAGGCCCACCAGGCATTGAGCCTCATTTTTAATTGTGGGAGGGGCCAGATGCAATAACTACCCTTCACTTTAGTAGGAACATCTTGACATGCCCCACACCACTGGATTCCTAGAAATTTTCCCATCCTCTAGTGTGCAAATATCTCACCAGTAAGTCTGGAGTCATTAATACATCTTTCTTACCAGGTCTGATCAGCATAATGTCATTAATGTAATGGACCAGTGTCATGTCTTGTGGAAGGGAAAGGAGATCAAGGTCCTTGCAGACTAAATTATGTCATAGTGCTGGGGAGTCTGATATAGCATTGAGGTAACATGGTGAAAGTGTATTGTTGGCCTTACCAGCTGAAGGCAAACTGCTTCTGATGATCCTTTGAAATTGAAATTGAGAAAAGGGCACTAACCAGATCAATAGCTGTATACCAGGTCCCAGGAGATGTATTAATTTGGTCAAGCAATAGAACCACATCTGGAACAGCAGCTACGACTGGAGTCACCACCTGATTAAGTTTACAATAATCCACTGTTGTTCCCTAAGACTCAATCGGGTTTTTTTTTTTTTTTTTTTCTGTACAGGCCAAATGTTGTTGTTGTTATGTGCCATCAAGTCGGACCCGACTCATAGCAACCCCTCCTTGGGTTTCCGAGGCAGTATCACTACAGAAGTAGATTGCCCCATCTTCTTTCCAAGGAGTGGCTAGTGGGTTTGAACCACCAGCCTTCTGGTTAGCAGTCAAGTGCCTTAGCCACTGTGCTACCAGAGCTCCCAAAGCCAAATAGGCCAAATAGGTGAGTTAAATTGTGGAGGTATAGGAATCACCACCCCTACATCTTTCAAGTCCTTGATGGTGGCACTAATCTCTGCAATCCCTCCAGGGATTATGATATTGCTTTTAGTTTACTGTTTTCCTAGGTAAGGGTGCTTCTAATGGCTTTCACTTGGCCTTTCCCACCATAATAGCCCTCACTCCATGTCAGGGATCCAATGGGGGTGGGTGGTATTGGTGGTTTGCCAGTTGCTGAGTATATCTATTCCAGTTATGCATTCTGGAACTAGGGAAATCACTACAGATATGCTCAGGGACCCACTGGACCCACTGTGAGATGGAGCTAAGACTCCATCCATAACTTGACCACCATATGCCTCCACTCTGACTAGAGGGCCACACTGATGTTTTGGGTCTCCTGGAATTGGCATCAATTCAGAGCCAGTATCTAGTAATCCCCCAAAAGTCTGATTATTTCTTTTTCCCCAATGAAATCACACTCAAAATGCTGTAGATCCTTTGGGGAAGGCTGGGAGAAAGATTAACAGTATAAATTTTGGGCAGTGTAGTGGAGTCTTTGCTCAAGGGGACCTGGCCTTCATGTTCATTCAAGGAGTTGTGGGTCTATAAACTGGTCCAAGTCAGGGAACTGATTGAGAGGCCGTAACTCTGTATTCTGGTGATTCAATGTAGACTGCCGTTCACTTGACCTAGAGTAGTTCTGCTTGTACAGATCAAGTAAATATTTAGTAGATTCCCCATCTGTGTCACTCCTATGGACACAATGCCTGAGTAGCCAATGCCGTAAGTCCATATGAGTCAGACTATTCAGATTACTGCTTTGATTCTGCTGTCCATTATGGTAACTGTGCTCACCTTGTCTTTGTTGATTAAGGGCTGCTACTTGGCCCCTACCATCACAGGGCCCAATCAGCTCCCTTGTAGTTAGGTATCTTAATTCCATTAGGGCATGTCCCCCTGTCAAATCTGGCCTACGTAAGATAATCACAGCAGTCTTCAAGGATACTGGGGCTCCTTTCATAAATTTGTTCCTCACGGTATTGGTAAAAGGTGTGTCCTCTGAGCACTTCATGTGTGGGTATGTGAGTCTAACCTGATAAATCTGTTCTTACATGCCAATTTTCCTAAGCCTTTGTATACCTTCTTCTACATTGATATATACAAAGGCAGGCCTGGTACTTCAACTTGACTTAGTGTAGGCCACTTCATAATTCATGCTTCAGTAAACCAACCAAATAAACTATTAGATCCTTTCCTAACCTCTTGAGCTAAATCATTGAATGAAGAATCTGTGCCTGTGTTGTTGTTGTTTTTGTTGTTAGTGCTGTCGAGTTGGACCCAACTCATAGTTGACCCCTCTTTAGGTTTCTGAGGCGGTATCACTACAGAAAGTAGATCACCCAACCTTCCTTCCGAGGAGTGGCTGATGGGTTTGAACAGCCAGCCTTCTGGTTAGCAGTCAAGTGCCTCAGGCACTATGGTACCCGGACCTTCTAATCTGTGCCTCGTGGGCCCAAATCAATAAACTCAGACTTATCCAAAGTTATGTTCCTTTCATCACCATCCCACATCCTTAATAGCCATTCTCACACACATTCTCCAGGTTTGTACATATTAGAAAAATGAAGCAGCTCTTTTGGAGTGTAGCATACTTCTTCCTGGGTCACACTTTGTACTTCACCTTTTGGAGTCTCTTGGATTTAAGTCTAGTTTAAAGGTCTAGATGTAACAATGGGTGGTGGGGGTGGTCCTGGGAATATTCAGTGATGTCTTTCTTACAAGGCATTTACCTTGGTGATGCCCAGATAATGCCCCAGGTACCATCTCAGGCACAGCTGGGTTAGTCATCACATCACAGGGAGGTGGGAAGGAGAATGATTTTACTGGGGAGGGGATGGCTTAGCAGACAAAGATGTAATAATCTCTTCAGATGGGAGGGGTGGTGCTATTGACAGGAGTGATTCAATGGAATTTAGAGGCCCAGTGTGCTCTTCCTGATTTCCCATATGTCCCCATCCAAGTTTCTGGATCCCATTTCTTCCCAATCAATGTCCTCACTTTAACTTCAGACACCATTCAAGGTTGGCAATTCAATTGGTGGTGTATTTCAGCCAGGGCTTATGGTAAGACTCTGGGTTTTGTTTTTGGCAATGTCAGCTCTGTCACTATAAGAAATAAGGCTTTTTTTTTTTTTTTTCAGTGCACAATTGGAAACATTGAGGACTTTTATGTGGCACCTGAGCTGTGACTTTGAAGCCCTGAGCTCGCCTTGTTCTTTCACCACTTTGTCTAGCATAAGTAGGACCAACCAACCAGCTTCCTTATACTCCTCATTTTGACAAAATTCCAGAAAGGTATCCAACATGTGATCACCCAGAGCCTCACTTCTCACCAATACTTGATCTATTCATGGTGCTATTTTGCATATTAATGTTGCTAGCTCATGCCATGGATTGCTAGTGCCCTCTTTAGTAATGGAGGCAGTCTTCAGTGCCTTTATGGACTTATCAAACTTGTGAACCAATTTTGAAAACTCATCCTTAGAATATTGTTTCTCTGGAATGACTCTTGCTACCAAGTGTCTTAGTGGAGACACTAAGTGGTTCTCTCAGTGGAGTAAAACCAGTGAAACTTATATAGAGAAACAAATTTATCTCAAGGAAGTGGCTCATGCAGTTGTGTTGTGAAGTGCTGTTGAGTTGGCTGAGAATCTTAGCAACCCTATGTACAACAGAATGCAACATTGCCCTGGCCTGTGCTGTTTTCACAATCCTTGCTATACTGGAGCCCACCTTTGGCAGCCACTGTGTAAATTCATCTTGAGAGGTTTCACCTTTTTCATTGATCCTCTATTTACCAAGGATGATATCCTCCTCCAGGGACGTCTCTTCTGACGACATAACCAAAGTAGGAGAGACAAAGTCTGGCATTCTCACTTCTAAGGAGCATTCCAGCTGCACTTCATCCAGGACAGATTTGTTGGTTCTTCTGGCGGTCCATGGTCCATGGCATTTTCAGGATTCTTCACTAACGCCATCATTCAAAGGCATCAATGCTGCTTCATTGTCCAGCTTTCACATGCATATGTGGCAATTGAAGATACCATGCTTAGGTCCTCGGAAGGAAGGTTGGGCAATCCTACTTCCGTAGTGATACTGCCTCGGAAACCCAAGGAGGGGTCGCTATGAGTCGGGGCCGACTCGACGGCAAACAACAACAACAACAACATGCTTAGGTCAGGCACACCATCTTCAAAATGAAGTCTTTGCTCTTTAACACTTTAAAGAGGTCCCTGGGCTTCTGTTGTTGCTGAAAGTATAGGGAATGGGATGCTTCTTTTACATTCTGTGCCTCCAGGTCTTTACCTTTGTCCCCAGGTGACAGAATAAGGACTTCCTTTCTTGGATCTTCTTCCTCCCTTCTGAAATAGGGTAATAGTGAGCTCTGGTGGCATAGTGGGTAAGGCTTTTGGCTGCTAACCAGAAGGTCAGTGGTTCAAACCCACCAACTGCTCCACAGGAGGAAGGTGAGGCAATCTACTTCAGTACAGATTTACAGCCTTGGAAACTCAGTGGGGGTTGCTATGAGTCACAATCCACTTGATGGCAGGAGGTTTGGTTGGTTTTTAGGTTTACAGATAATGGTGAAGGAGAAGAGAAGAAGCTGGTCTAGGGCTGAGAGCTGGGTCTTATTTGCTGCTTTGGCTTGTGAATCTATGATAGCTCCCAGACAGTAAAATAACCTGAGGGAGCAGCCATCTTGACTAAGCTTTAACATTTTTCTTTTTCCCTTCTTACAGGTCTTCAGGCACTTACTCCTACATTTCTCTTTATCTTTTCTTACTGACCTGAGTGTCCCCACTCCCACATTCTCCCCTCCTTGTAAAGTTAGTCTTTCCAGGCAGGTGTGAGGGGTTTGTAAAACAATTTCTCCTGAATAAGACCAGCTACGTATCACTGATCACATAAGAATGACAGATCACAAGGCAAAGAAGACTCATGCTGATAACAACAAAGCATTATCAGCATTCCTCAAACCCTCTACCCCTCAGCCCCATTCCCTTTCAAAATCCTAACCCTTTCTCAGTTCAAGGAGACAATCTTTGGGGGACACAGTCCCTCTGTCTCCTTGGGTATCAATCCTCAATAAAACACTCTTGCTTTTCGCCTCATCCTCTCATCCAGTAATTGGCTCTCCTCATGGCAGGTAGCTAAGAACTGCATTTAGCCAGTTACAGATTTACCATAGTTGACTCTTGGGAAAGGAAGTGGGCTTTCTTCAACCCACCCAACACAATTTTGGTGCAGCCTAATCTGAGGTGTTTGTCAAGGCTGAGCCCACGTTGACTGAGCCAAGAGGTTGGCTTGCTTTGCTTTCAGTTGCTGGGTGGACAGGACTTCATTATCTTGGTCCTGCTGGTCCCTGCCATCCTTGTCTTACACACCTCCTCCTTTCATCTCAAAATTCCCTGACTCTGACAGACTTAGGGGGCTTTCTGAGTGCCCAGAGGTATCTCCAGCTGTGATTCATTCCCTGACCAAGTCCCACCCAAGCCTGACAAGGGGCATGTGGTTTGTTGGCCTGGGTCTGTCTGGTTGATCTTCTGAAGGCTCCTGTTTCCTTTGGCTTCTGGTTGTTTGGGTGCATTATGGGGTCAATGATGGCTTCCTTATGTTGAGAGGGAAGAGTGATGTCACTAAGAGAAAAAGTGATTCTTTAATGTATGTTGCTGTTTTTTAGGTGCCATCAAGTTGACTCTGACTCATAGCAACTCTGTGTATAACAGAATGAAACACTGCCCAGTTGTGGACCATCTTCACAATCCTTGCTATACTTGAGCCCATCATTGCAGTCACTGTATCAATCTGTCTTGTTGAAGATCTTCCCTTTATTTTGCTGACTTTCCACTGTACCAAGCATGATAACCTTCTCCAGGGAATGGTCCCTTCTGACAGCATGACCAAAGTAGGTGAGAAGTATGGCCATTCTCGCTTCCAAGGAGATTCTGGCTGCACCTTCTCCAGGACAGATTTGTCCATTATTCTGGCACTCGGTAGTATTTTTAGTATTCTTCGCCAACACCACAATTGAAAAACATCAACTCTTCTTCAGTCTTTTGACTACTAACTAGAAGGCTGGCAGTTCAAACCTACCAGCCACTCCTTGGAAGGAAGATAGGGCAATCTACTTCTGTAATGATACTGCCTCAGAAACCCAAGGAGGGGTGGCTATGAGTCTGGTCCGACTCAACGGCAAATAACGACAACAATAGCTTTCATATGCATATGAGGCTATTGAAAACACCATGACTTAGCCACACTTTAGTCTTCAAAGTGACATCTTTTTTTCTTTTATTGTGATTTGGGTGAAAATTTACAGAGTAAATTCACTTTCCATACAGCAGTTTACATACACTTTGTCTCATGACATTGGACACAATTCACCACAATGCAACAGCTCCCCTCCCACTTCCTCCTGACAGTCACCTCTTCCCTGTGTCCATCCCTCCATGCACCCCTGTCCCCTGAGCCGTCTCCCTGTGCATTTCTCCGATGATTGTTCTCTCTAAGGAGTGTATTTATCTCAGGTAAATGTTCAACTCCTATGCCTGTCTTTTGCTTGTCTAGAAGCCCCAGGTGTGGGTTCAATTCCAGACCTGAAGGGCAGCTAGGGGCCCATAGTCTCATTGTCCACCAGGCTCTATCAGACCAGCAAACATTTTTTTCTCAAAGGATTTTGAGTTTGTTCCACTTTGTTCTCCCTCTCTATCCTGGATCTCCTACATAGATCCCCCTCCGAGTGGTTGAAATTGGCAGCCGGCCACCATCTGTTCTTTTGGCCTCATAGTCAAAGTGACATCTTTGCTCTTTAATACTTTAAAGAGACTTTGCAGCAGATTTGCCCAGTGCAATATGATGTCTGATCCTCTTCACTGCTGCTTCCGTGGGCATCGATTGTACATCCAAGCAATATGAAATCTTTGACAATTTCAATCTTTTCTCCATTCATCGTGATGCTGCTTATTGATCCAGTTGTGAGGACTTTCATTTTCTTTGTTGAGGAGTAATCCATACTGCAGACTGTAGTCTTTAATCTTCATCTGTAAGTGCTTCAAATCATCCTTCACTTTCAACAAACAAGGTTGTGTTTGCATATCACAGGTTGTTAATGAGTCTTCCTCCAATCCTGACAGTGTTCTTCCTCACATAGTTCAACTTCTCAGATTATTTGGCAGATTTAAAAAATTTATTCAAACTCACTGCTATTGAGTTGGTTCTGACTCATACTGACCCCCATTGGGTTTCTGAGCCTGTAAATCTTTACAGTAGTAGATCACCCTGTCTTCCTTCCACTGAGTGGCTGGTGGGTTTGAACCGCTGACCTTTGGGTTAGCAGTCAAATGCCTTATCCACTATACTACCAGAGCTCCCTATGGGTTAAATAAGTATGGTGAAAGGATACAACACTGACACACTCCCTTCGTGATTTTAACCCATGCAGCATCCCCTTATTCTGTTCCAACAATACTCCTGGTTTCTGTACAGGTTCCTCATGAGCACAATGAAGTGTTCTGGAATTCCCATTCTTTGCAATGTTATCCATAATTTGCTACAACCCACAGAGTTGAATGCTTTTACATAGTCAATAAAACACAAACATCTTTCTCATATTCTTTGCTTTCAGGTAAGATCCATCTGACATCAGTAATGATATCCCTCATTCTGTGTCCTTTCCTGAATCCAGCTTCCATTTGTGGAGCTTCCTGTCAATATACTGCTGTGACCATTTTTTAATTATTTTCAACAAAATTTTACACGCATGTGATATTAGTGATACTGTTCAATAATTTCCACATTCTGTGGGATCACCTTTCTTTGGAATGGGTAGAAATACAGATCTCTTTAATGTATGCTCTGGCCTAATGCTTGAATGAATATCCCATTTAATGTCTTTAGTGGAAACATTACACTGATGATCCATTAGAAAATAAAAATTTTATTGGAGTAAAATGCATTTAATGAACTAGAGTCCATTTGACATCTTAGGAGAAGTAAATGCAAGAGTGTGCATCCTTGTAGGAGAAACACGTTTCATTTGGTAAACAAGGGGAAAAGGTGTCACATCAAAGAAGTGAAGGGCAGGGGAGGAAAATTTACAAGGAGTTGTTAAGTCTGTGATTTGACAACAATTCCATTCCTAGCCAAACATTAATTTCCATCTGGATAGGACTTGACTAAAGCAGCATTTCTAAAGCACACTACGGGAATATTTTGATGGGGGGGGGGCTTGTGATTGTGAGTGTACATCAGGTAAATTCTAGCTGATGTCCTTGAAATGTAAAACTACTTCATCTGGTTGAGAGGAAAAGGTTGAATTTCACTCTAATTTGAAGTCTCTGACATGTTAAACATTGTTTACCTGACTAAGATGAAATGATGATGGCTTTGAAGGAGCAGTTGAAATGACAGGTTTAACAAACAATTTTTCTGGTGGCATAGTGCCTAAGGCATTTGACTGCTAACCAGAAGGCTGGCACAGAGGTTTTTTGTTTTGTTTTTTGGTTTAAACAATTCTTCTTCTATGTTAGAAATTCTGATTCTTGTCATCTTTGTTATTTGAACAGTAACACCTTGATAAGGAAAGAAGTCTTGACTGCCTTTCTTTCAAAAGGTAGAAATGAAAATCCTAATTTAAAATGAAGTTTCTGTTTAGGTCTGAAGTCACCCTGTTCAGATAAGCTAACACTTCGATTTTTCTAAGGATCACCACACAAATACCTCACACTGAACTGTCTCCAGAGTCAGCAGAGCTTCTTAGATGTCTTGGCCCAGAAAGTTGTCCTCAAGGACACTGAGCCTCATCTCTCCATGGTGGCTTCAAGGAACATGAGACAGCAGCACAGCTGGAGGAACTCCTGGCTGGACTCTTCAGTGATGAGTTGTGGAGAGCAGGCTCTTGGCCCCTCTGCTTATTTATTTGGGGAATTCTGATTTACAAGTCAAGTCACCCTCAGTTTTCTTATGATTCCTCTTCAGCTGCCTCATCCCTAAGTAGATGAGCTGGCCTATGAGGTGGTTTTATTTTATTTGGAGGGTTTACTCGTGAGGAACTCGTGGAGCAAATCCTCTCTTAGGTGACAGTCTACTCTACGTGATAGTCTCATGACTGAGCCAAATATCTGGGAAGATCATATATGCTTCATAAATATCTAGATGAGAAGGAAGTTCTACTGAGTTCTCCACCATATTTTCCATGTCTCTTCTTATCTCGGGAACACTTCAGGGTCATTGGCTATTGTTAAGAGGCATCAGCCTCCTGAAAGATCAAAGTTTTGGTTCTCTAGTGCTGCTGTAACAAAAATATCACAGATAGATGGCTTTAACAAACAAATTTATTCTCTTAGAGTTTTGGAGGTTAGAAGTACGAGTTCAAGTGCCATCTCTAGGGGCTGGATGAAAGCCCTTTGACCTTGGGCTTCAGCTCTCTCTTGCTCCAGGCCCATTGAAGCTGGAGGCTTCTCTTAACTCAAGCAGCTGTTGTTGGCTGCTGAGGCTGACAGATAAAATGTCACAGTCCTAAGATTACCAAACACCATGGCAGGCTGCTAGTTCAAGTCTAGAGACAGTCCCAAGATTGGCAAGAAACATGGCAGGCTGCTGAATGAAGACTCACGTGCAGGGTCCAAGTGTGACAAAAAGCTCCAAAGACCTTTTTCAAAGCTGCTTTTCATATAATGGAAGCAGACCACATCCTTAAGGCAACTACTCAGCTGCTCCAGTAGATCCCACCGTGGAGTGGACCAATCTCATCCTGGGGAATAACTATATTCAGCTGCCCAGCCACTCAACCAGGCCCAGCCCAGTTGATGTTATAGGGCCAAATGCAGGTCCCTGCCTGGTGCACAGTCAGGCCAAAACAGTTTACACATGGAGTGATTAAGAGGAGAGAAAATTACTTATTGCAAAATGGCAATGCAAGGAGTAGGGGTATCTCTGTACCCAGATCTGACTCCCCGAGATGCCATCAATAGTTTTTGTAGGTTTCAGAAGAGGGGGTTATGCATTATTCACAAAAGGTTGAGGAATTTGGGGTGTGAAATGGTTGAATTGATGCCTGGAGGGGATGAGTCACACCAGCTTCCTGTCATCAGCTGATAGGGGATTGGGTAGAGGGGAGAGTGTTGGGTTCCCTTTGACTTTCGTTCCTTTCTGCCCTACTGTGCATGTCATGTCAGTGGGCCAGAGTTAATTTACAAGTTTTTTTCGAAGACACTTTTTTTCCTATCACCTGCAGGAAAGAATGTTTTCCTTCCATTCAGTTCTTTAAGGAACTGAATGTTCATCTGCCTGGTATGGGAAATAGTTGAGGGTAATTTAGTTCACTTATCTATTCCCATCTGGGGTCTTATCCTAATTATGGCCTTAACCAGGGTGGGGGAAATAGTTGAGGGTAATTTAGTTTACTTATCTATTCCCATCTGGGTACCAGGGTCGGGGAAATAGTTTTTACTTTACTCAGTTTCATTGACACATAACTAAGCTACTATCAATTTCTCTTATTGTCTGAAGCATGAATTTTTATGTAGGTATTTTTCCTTCTTTAGTCTTCTGCTTCAAAATCTTAGATCACTATCCATTGGCAAAGATGCATAACATGGAAAACATGTTGAATCTCTTCCATAAAGTCTTGTTTCTTACAGAAATTCCTGTTGTATCTTCAAACATTTTGGGGGAGGTGACTAACCTCTTTACCTCAGAGCTATCGAGGGACAAGATCAGTCTTTCCTGGTGATAATTTCAAATCTTTTTCCCTCTGATCTTTATCCTCCTTCTTCTATGGATCTTTCAAGACCTTAAAACTCTCCCCTTCCCCATTGCCTGGGGTGGGAGGTAGATCTAGGATTAGTAAGAACAGAATTAGGGTATTTGTATTTGATCCACCATGAAGAGATGAAGGTGTTTGTTCCTAGATTACCATGTGACATGTCTGCCTTGGAAGTTGATGGACTCAAAACCAACTCTGATGTTCCTGTTCTCCTTGTTATGCCCTCAGTCCTTCTTTGTGGAGAATTCCAAGAAAAGGAGAAGGTGGGGAAAACAGGTGGATCATAGATTTGGCCTTCAGAATGAGGATGACTGGCTTCATAGGCATGTCTATTGAGAGTTGAGTTCTGGACATTTATACCCTTTGATCTGAATGTAGATGCTACCTCTGTCCTTTGAACTGTCCTAGTGAGATGGTCTTAGATTCAGAACAGCCAATTAATCTTTTTCTCTATGGGATTTGCATTTTTATTAGGTAATCTTATCACTTAATGGCCTTTCATTGATCTCATCCCATGTTGATTTCTGAGGATACTGTTAACGTCAGCTCCAACAACTGGTCTTTGTAAAGTTTTGCTTTAATTTCATGTTGGCTGCATTGCACATGTAGGTTGGTTCCAAGATCCCAAGCAGCCAAAAGGCAGCTAGGATGAGAACCCCAACCAGTAGCAGTAATCCCACCATGATTGTTTACATCCATGTGGTGTGGTTAAGTCACAAATATGAGACACACTGTGGACAAAGCAAAACCATTTGTTACTCAAAGAAAGCAGACAACAAACAGGAAGACTCATGAGCCAGTCCTTCCTGCCTGGGCTTGGAAGGGTGTCTGGGAGGGATGGATTCCCCTCTACACATGTCTCATGTTGTACCATGGAAGAGGGAGCCTGAAGTCTAATACTCAGTTTTATGCTACAGGGTACGTTACTCACTTGAGTTAAGCACAGCTGCAGGTTTTCCATTTAACAACCTAAGGAGATCTATGGCTTTTCATAAGTGTCAGCTAGATTTCCCGTAGCCCTAGATTGCATTTTTTATCTCCCTAGTCCCGCTGCTTATCTGGGCAAGACATTAGGCTTCAGGGTGAGCTGTGGTTTGTTTCTGAAGCCCAAGGATAGTAGCAACAGTAGGAATAGGGAGAACTATGGCTATTAGGACTGAAGTCCTTCCATTGGTCTTCCCCTGGTCTCTAACATAAGCTGGGATGCACAGACTTTGTGCATGGAGACACCTGTTGATACCTGTTGTCTGTCTGCTAGTTCTTCACTACACTGAGTAGTTCTGTAGTCAGTGCAGAAAACTGTGGTTTCTCTGATAGATGGTATCTACAAGAGATTTTTCTTTTTACTACCAAACCAAATGGCCATTGTGATGTCCTTGAGTTGTGTTTCAGATGTCCCTGAGCCCTTTGGGTGAGGGCACTTCTTAGATTAAGTAATGTTGTATCAAGATGTTCCCACAAAGAATGGAGGGAGGCACACTTGTCATAATGAGATTTTTGTCTTGGAGGGTTATTTATAGCTTTAGTATATAATAGGTTCTATGTTGTTCCACTTTGAGCTATCTCCCTGTGCAAATGCTGTCCTTCTGATCTCCCATGGTTGGTTGGTTCTAAGGAGTGTGCCTGCTTGGGTGTAAATGTTCACCTTATATGCCTGTCTAATTTTTGGCTAGAGGCCAAGGGAGTGAGTTCAATTCCAGGCCCGAAGGGTGACTAGGGGCCATAGTCTCAGGGATTTCACTAGTCTCTCTTGGACCAGTAAGCCGGGTCTTTATGATTTTGAGTTTTGTTCCACATTCTTCTCCCACTTTGTTCAGGATCTCCTATACTAATATCTTTCTGAGTGGTTAACAATGGTAGCTGGGCACCATCTAGTTCTTCTGGTCTCAGGATCATGTAGGCTGAGGTTTGCATGGTCTACTATCCCTTGGACTGTTTCCATGCATCTTTGACTTTCTTCATTCTTCTTTGCTCTGGATGAAGAGAGACCAATTGTTGCATCTTAGATGGCTGCTTGCAAGCTTTTAAGACCTCAGTTGCTACTCACCAAAGTAAGATGTAGAACAATGTTTTTCTGTAGTATGTTATGCCAACTGAATTTGATGTCCCCGCAACCATGGCCCCAAGCCCAAGGGCCAACAACTCCCTCAGGGTGATTGGCTGTGGCTAAGAAGTAGTTATAAATCTGCTCTGTTAGAACTGTTACATATACATAGACATTCTTACATAGACATTCTTACAGCACACACAAATGTGTATGTAGAAATATTGTCTGTCCAATTTAAATATGGTCATGGGTATATTCCCTTTTGCCTAGACATACCTGATCATTCAGCTTATGTATCCACTTGTAGATTGTTATTACTGACAATGCAGTATTGTGTATGTAAAAGTGCTTCTTTGTTGTCTATACCTCTTGTGCACCTCTGGCGTCTTTTCCTTAGTAGGAGCTCTGGTGGCATAGTGCCTAAGGGATTTGACCACTGACCAGAAGGCTGGTGGTTCAAACCCACCAGCCACTCCTTGGAAGAAAGACTGGGCAATCTACTTCCATAGAGATACTACCTTGGAAACCCAATGAA